>NC_081788.1:22706761-23306761 GCF_963082965.1 Carassius carassius | reverse complement strand
GAAGTACCGGCTGTAGGACCGGACTCTGCAACCCAAGGAGGGACCACATCGATGGTCTCCATCCTCAGAGAGAGTCTACTTCTGTTCCATTACCAGAGCCTGCTTGGGGCCTTGGGGATTCTGTGGCCTCTCACTACAGTGTGCAGGACCCACTGAGACAGCCAAACTAGCTGCTCTGGAAACCTCCCAGGAGGTCGCGAGCCTCTTAGTACCGCTACGTTTCCGGACGGTAACTGAGAGAAGCGCTCGCTGGAGACCGCTGTGCCCTGGAACACCGGCAGGGTTGGCAGATCGATCTCCTGAGGGCACTGAGGAGAGACGGGCACCGTGTAATGCGGTGTATACCGCTCTTCCCCAGAGGGGCCTGCCCTCCGAGGTCCTGAGCCGCAGCATCAGGACTCTCGTAGCTGAAATCTCCTAAAAACGACGGTCCTCAGACCCACGTCATCTGCTAGGAAGACTAGACCAGAGCCTGCTCGGGGCAGGACCCCGTGAAGTACACTTGGCAGGGGCTCCCACACTACCATGTGACCTCCTAAGGGAACCAGTCTCGCGAGACTGGCCTCTGGTGTGCCTAGAGTCACTAGCTCGGTGTCCTGAAGCGGCGGACCGGCAGGGGACGACCATACTAGCTGCTCTAGAGACCTCCGTAGAGGTAGCGAGCCTCTCAGCACCGCTACGTTTCCGGGCGGTAACTGAGAGAAGCGCTCGCTGGAGACCGCTGCGCCCTGGAACACCGGCAGGGTTGGCAGATCGATCTCCTGAGGGCACTGAAGAGAGACAGGCACCGTGTAATGCGGTGTACACCACTCTTCCCCAGAGGGAGCTGGCCCTCAAAACGTCCTAGGCCTTACGCGTCAGGACGTTATGATGAAGGCTATCCAGCGAAAACAACGGTCCGTAGAACTGCTTTCCACTAGAAGCCTTCGGCCTGGGAGCGCCACTCTGACTCTAGCGTCTGCGGAGTACAAAAGTGACACCCCCGGCACGAGGGGCTGGAACATGGTTGGGACTGCTCCGCCCAGCAGCCCCTGACCGCCTCAACCTCCTCAGAGGAAGAGCGGTACACACGTGTTCTCACATAAGAAATTACATCCCTAGAGCCCCTGCACATCTAACTTCACATAGTCAGATAAATATTAATATATAGTAGTCAACAACCAGATGAGTCAACACGGTCTGGTGTAGAAAAAACTCACATAAAGATGAAACAATGTAATACATGCTTTGCATCGGCAGCGTGCATTTTTTTTATATATGCTACTCAGTCACACAGACACATCAATCTCCTCAGAGGAAGATGAATGCTGCAGCGAGCTCTGCCTCCGAGGACGAAGAAACCACAGCACGGGTTTTCAAGCCTCGAGACCGAGCTCTAGATCTAGTGAACACGGGTGGAGATAGGACGAGCCGTCTCCAACCCGTTCGCCAGATCATGTGCGATTCCTGCGAACGCGGTCGCCGCCGTGCCCCAGCGCGACCGCAAGATCGCATGCACGGATACACTCCTCAGAGCATGCCCGGCGAGAGAGCATGCAACAGCAGCAGCGAGCTGTCTCAGAGGGCGAAAAAACCGCAGTGCTGGTTTCCAAGCCTCGAGAACCAGCTCTAGATCTAGTAAACATGGGTGGAGATAGGACGAGCCGTCTCAGGAATCGCACATGATCTGGTGAACGGGTTGGAGACGGCTCGTAGGATCGCATGCACGGAGTTTATCAGTGGACAAACGACACTAAATAAGACTCACAAACAGATAGTGACTGACACACACACACTTGCTGAAGACACAAGGCTGATTTCCGGCTTCGCCGCTCATGCTTTATGCTTCCTGGTCTCTGATGTCACCCGCCTATGACGTCTCGCCCTTCCTTTGGACTGATTATACACATTATTCAGAGACGTCACGCTGGACGCGTTCCCCAAACATTCTCGATGCAGCTCAAGTTCCTGAAGAGGAACTAATGATCATGTTCTTTAGCATATTCAGAACGCATCTTGTGCTTCAATGGAAGTAGGAAAATCATTGCACATGATCAGTGTCACAAATATGTAATATTTCTTATTCCATTGGTTTGTTTAAATTTTTTTAATCTTTCTTTTAATATCCAGTATTAAATTAGATTTTAAATGTCAGTTTTACAGTAAATTGTATGTGTACAACTTGATAAAATTTAAATGCGTTTGTATTTTGCAGAGGAGGTGATGCTTGCAGAGGAGAACAAGAATTCAGGACCTTCTGCTTTAGATGGTAAGATGTTTGACCTGAAGCTGTTTTTCTCTCATTTTCCCACATAGATTGTGGGATGCAGTTTTTTCATTATATGTCAGGGTTAGGGTCACACTAGTACACTAGTACTTTGAACACACTAGTAAATACGCATTCTCTCTCTGTCTAAGATTTCATAATTCATTCAATAGCCTGTTCTGTCATATAAAGCCTCTTCTGGTCTCATAAAACAGCACAGAGATTATATATTCAATAGACTGATGTCACAATAAACAAAACGCCATGATCCTGCTCATGGCGCATATCTGTGAAGCGAAAACCCACATGACATCTGAACCCTATATAAGACGATATTTGTTTCATTTTTTTATTAGATGTTGATTGACAGCTTCCCAGAGGCTGTGTGAATGGAAAACAGGCAGTCACCATGGGGAACTCTTATTTTGATGCCCCTGCTGTTCTCCTGTATGCATTCCATCATTCTATTTAAGATGATTGTCTTAAAAAAACTGGGCCCAATATGGAAAAAAAATTTAGTAGGTGAGGAGAGACTGAGACCGGTTTTAGCCCTTGCATATGATGTTTGACAGCAGTAGGCATCCAGGTTGCAAACTAAACATAAAATGTAATTGTAGGCATTCATATTTACTTAATTGTTGCCATGACAACAGCAAAATATAACAAGCAGATTTATTTGCAATTGAATGTATCCTTTAGTGGAACCTATTAGACTACGTACTTTGATAAAAAAAAATTCAAATGCTTGAAAAGTAAATGATTAGAAGAACAGAGTGGTGGCTGTACATTTGTCATATCATGTTTTAAAATGGGCTACATCAAGTTTTCAGTGATACATAGTTTCCCTGTACGCATTTAAAACATAAATTCTGCATGTCTTAACAAAAAACATATTTGACCTTTATGATGAGTTAGCATCATTGATTAATAAGAAACACAACAAAGTAAATATTTTACAGATTATATTTTAATTATTTGCTGTAGCTTCAGTTTGGCTTTTCAACTTACCCTAGGATTGCAGATGGAAATTAGCCACCCTGTTACATTTAACATTGATTTTTATTATTTAAATGTATTGTCCATGATTAAATAAACAAATAAAAACAAATAAAGAAAATATATACATAGATTTTTGTAAGGTGATCACCATTTTTATTTATTTATTTATTTATAGTAACATGTAATACAATAATTTCTGACACGACATGGGCAGGGCTATCCAGCGTGACATGACTAAAATTCAAATCAAGTGACTGTCAATATTTATAACCCGCATATGCTTTTATTTCTTACAGTTTTTGGTTTATTAATCTGTTATTTGTTTAGTTAGAAATAAAATATATATAAGATAAGATAATAAGAGAAATTATTTGGTATGTGTGTTTTTAGTGCTAAAAAGAGCCACCACAATAAAGAGAAGAGGGGTGGATGATGTTCGGAGAACTCCAGAGGAACAGAATTCTGACATATCGGCTGTAGGTGAGTGGCTTTCTGCCCAGGTCTCCTTCATATCGTGTGCAAGATATTTACCCACGTCATTATATGCATGTTTTCACATACAGCTGAAATTGTCTCCATATTCAACCAAGTATAAATGTGGATTAAGTTGTTGTGCTTGTTCATAAATATTTTTGTTCATCAGGGATGCCACTGAACAAAGCCAGCATACGCAGTGCCAAAAGAGGACCAACATCCTATTTCCGTCGGAAAGAACGCATGCTACGGATTTCCGTTCGCCGTATGGTGAAGACTCATACCTTCTACTGGATCGTTCTGAGTCTGGTTGCCCTCAACACTTTCTGTGTTGCCATTGTACACCACAAGCAGCCTCAGTGGTTGTCTAGTCTCCTTTGTAAGACCACAAACAAAATGAAACTTTTCACTCAATGTATATGCTTTCATACATGATCAATAGTCTTAACTTTAAAGTGATTCTTTTCTGTTGCAGACTATGCAGAGTTCCTGTTTATGGGCCTGTTTCTCACAGAGATGTTTCTCAAGATGTATGGACTTGGGCCCAGACTCTATTTCCACTCCTCCTTTAACTGCTTTGATTTTGGGGTAAGTGTATTTCTGTTATCCTTCCCATAATCTTCTTTGAAATGAAGATAGCACAACAGTGCAAGTGTTAAAGAGGATCGAGGAGGTGACTCCAAAAAATGAAAGTTCATGGCATTTTTTTTTTAATCAAGAAAGATAAAAGCAGTACAAAGAAATAAGAGCAGATGAAACTGTAAATCTCAATTGATCTTTTTTTAAAGTTATACTTCTCCACTATGAACATTATGAACATGTCTCTAATTTCTATGTAAATTTTGAGGTCCCAACACTGAATATCAATACGTACCTTTAATTAGATTTCAGTTTTATTTCTGGACAGTGTCAATATATAATGATTATCTTTTGGCTTATCTTTAATTAAATCAGAACATTTGTTACTTAGCCTTTCCATACAGATCCTGTTACTTTTTCTTTTTTCTTTTTAAGTACTATAAAACTTGTTTAATCAAATAACATCTAACATACAGTTAATGTAACATGAATAGTAGCTACTTTTAAGCACATCAAATGTCTGTAGCCCGCTAAAAACTTTTGATTTTCGCCTATATCAGAAGTCTTAACATAAAATTAAAATGGGTCATAATGTGTCATAAATGTGAATTTATTGTTCAACAAAGATTTTACATTAAATGTGTGTGTGTGTATATATATATATATATATATATATATATATATATATATATATATATATATATATACACAGTATACTGTATACACACAGTACATGGATACATATGTATGCATAAACATAGTTGGATAGATATATACATTTGTTGTGGTCCATACACCACTACACAACTGACAACAGAAAATTGACCTTTTTTGTCTGATATTTTGAAGAAATTTTTTCTAATGTAACCACCGACATAGACAGAATTTTCTGACATCAGTGACATATTTAAAGAGGTGAAATTCCTTAATTCCTTCCAGGTGATAGTAGGCAGTATGTTTGAGGTGCTCTGGGGGTTCTTCAGACCTGGCACATCATTTGGGATCAGCGTTTTGCGTGCCTTACGGTTGTTGAGAATCTTCAAGATTACAAAGTAAGTGCAAGTTTGCCTGGAATAACAGTCTCCTTGGTCTGTTTGCTTCTTGCAGAGACAATAATCTGTTTATTGACTTGTGATGTCTTTGCTCAGTTCTGTATGTCCCTATTTTGAACTCAAGATGCTGTATTTATGTGTTGTTAAGGTACTGGGCGTCCCTGAGGAACCTGGTTGTGTCACTGATGAGCTCCATGAAGTCCATTATCAGTTTGCTTTTCCTGCTTTTCCTCTTCATTTTGGTCTTTGCACTTCTAGGCATGCAGCTCTTTGGTGGAAGGTAATATCTTATCAGTCTAAGCACAGACAACGCTTGTAGACAGTTTTACATTTGGATTTATGACTGAAAATATTGGAATTCTACACCTTATGAGTTATGAGATGCTCTTTATATCATTTGCAATAACAATATTAAATCCTCAGCATGCTTTAATCCTGACTCAACAAAAAGTATTCAGTCCACCACCATGTCCATATCAAACATGGCATCAAATTTCATGCAAAAAAAAAATATGTTTGAAGTGGAATTATAACTCTATGTGACAGTTGTGGCAAGACAATAGAAAATAGATCAGGTTCAGCCAGAAGCTGAAAAGCAAATAATCCATTATTCAGTAACCTGGTCAGACACATATTGAATAAAAATGTTTCTTTCTTTGTAGGTTCATCTTTGAAGACTACACACCCACAAATTTTGACACTTTTCCAGCAGCCATCATGACAGTGTTTCAAGTAAGATTCCACCCATTTGTAATCTGAATTTAATGCATGGCTCTGGATGTTTCTTGGTGAAAAAATGGCTTACAAGGAAGGCTAAATAATTAGACCAAGATTTAATTGCACAGATAGAAAGGAAATTAGGATCAGGGTGCAGAAAAAAGAAACATACTTAATAACAAAACAGAATCTATCTTCCCTTTATAATTATGAAAATGAATACATTTACTCAAGTCCAGCACAGAAAAAAATACTTTAAGGGTAAAACAAAATTCGTAGATTTTGTTTCTTTGTCAAATTTCTGGGAAAATCAGGGGAATTCTGAGGAATGGAATTTGGTACAGTATGTTATTGGTATCCAATTCATTGGTAGCTGAAAGGATCATCAAATTAACTGTAATGTTTAATAAACAGATTTGCAAGGGGAAGCATCTGTCAAATTATTCTGCGGAAATATGGGAAGCTCTCTGTGGCGTTACTCAGATACAGATTCCATGTGGTCCTGAAATAAGTTCACTGTGTTTGTAGATTCTCACTGGCGAGGACTGGAATGAAGTCATGTACAATGGCATTAGGTCTCAAGGTGGCGTGAAGTCTGGGATGTGGTCATCTGTCTACTTCATTGTTCTGACTCTGTTTGGAAATTGTATCCTATGTTTATTCTTTCTCTATTCATGACCACCAGTACCTACCTATATATATATATATATATATATATATATATATATATATATATATATATATATATATATATATATATATATATATATATATATATATATATATATATATATATATATATATATATATATATATATATATATATATATATATATATATATGTATGTATATATATACAGGTGCATCTCAATAAATTAGAATGTTCGAAGTAGTCAAAGTCTTTGGTTCTTTTAACTATGATGATTTTGGCTCACATTTAACAAAAACCAACCAATTTACTATGTCAACAAATAAGAATACTTCATAAGACCAATAATAATAATAAAAAATTTTTTTAGTGAATTGTTGGCCTTCTGTGAAGTATGCTAATTTACTGTACATGTACTCAATACTTGGTAGGGGCTCATTTTGCTTTAATTACTTCCTCAATTCGGCGTGGCATGGAGGTGATCAGTTTGTGGCACTGCTGAGGTGGTCTGGAAGCCCAGGTTTCTTTGACAGTGGCCTTCAGCTCATCTGCATTTTTTGGTCTCTTCTTTCTCTAGATTCTATATGGGGTTCAGGTCTGGTGAGTTTGCTGCCCAGTCAAACACACCAAACCATGGTCATTTAACCAACTTTTGGTGCTTTTGGCTGTTTGGGCAGGTGCCAAATCCTGCTGGAAAATGAAATCAGCATCTTGAAAAAGCTGGTCAGCAGAAGGAAGCATGAAGTGCTCCAAAAATTCTTGGTAAACACGTGCAGTGGCTTTGGTTTTCGAAAACACAATGGACCAACACCAGCAGATTACATTGCACCCCAAATCATCACAGACAGTGGAAACTTAACACTGGACTTCAAGCAACTTGGGCTATGAGCTTGTCTATCCTTTCTCCAGACTCTAGGACCCTGGTTTTCAAATGAAATGCAAAACTTGCTCTCATCTAAAAAGAGGACTTTGGACCACTGGGCAACAGTCCAGTTCTTCTTCTCCTTTGCTCAGGAAAGACACCCCTGACATTGTCTGTGGTTCAGGAGTGACTTAACAAGAGGAATACGACAACTGTAGCCAAATTCCTTGACACGTCTGTGTGTGTTGGCTATTGATGCCTTGACCCCAGCCTCAGTCCATTCCTTGTGAAGTTCACTCAAATTCTTGAATCGATTCAGTCCTCATAAGGCTGCAGTTCTCTTGGTTGGTTGTGCTTCTTTTTCTTTCACACTTTTTCCTTCCACTCAACTTTCTGTTAACATGCTTGGATACAGCACTCAGTGAACAGCCAGCTTCTTTGGCAATGAATGTTTGTGTCTTACCCTCCTTGTGAAGAGTTTCATTGATTGTCTTCTGGACAACTGTCATATCAGCAGTCTTCACCATGATAGTGTAGCCTAGTGAACCGAACTGAGAGACCATGGCTGCATCCGAAAACTAAAAAATGCTGCCTTCGGAGGACGCATTCCAAGTTAGGAAGGCATCAAGGTAGGGCTGGGCGATATATCAAACTAATCGGGTTCCGTGCTTAGTGCTAAATCGCCATCACCTGCTTTCAAATGGAGCGCCACTTAATAGACAGAGCTGTAGATCACTGACAAGCTACGAAATATCGCGCTCATTATCAAAGGCGATTCATCTGCGATAATGAACGTGATATTGCCTGGCTTGTCAGTGATCTACGGCTCTGTCTATTCAGTGCCGCTCTATTGGAAGTTCGATCGTTAGATATATCGCCCAGCCCTACATCAAGGCATGTCCGAATTCAATTTTAGCTTCAGTTCCTGTCTCCTGAGATGCCTTCATCTGGTCGATTTTTTAAAGGCAGTATAGATGTATACTTCGCTGCCTTTGATATCCCATAATCCTGTGCGTTCCATTCTGTGATAGTTAAGCCAATAAATAAAGTTGCCATCTGAAAGTTGCGGTCGGTGGTCAGTTTGTGTGTAAATGTATGTTTTTGATCAACGTTTTCCATTTATTTCTAGCGAGAAATTAATAATGCAGTAATGAAATATCCACTTAGTTAACACCAAAGCACTCTATATTTAGCTGCAGATCATTAAACCATTACTCTGCCTCATAATCCTGTCCAAAATCAGTTTCATGAGGTGCCTTTGTGCAAAAACACTGCCTGCAAAGTCATTGCCTGGTACGGCAGCAAGGTAACAAGTCACCTACTGTAGGTTTTCGGATGCAGCCCATTTTGAAGGCTCAGGAAACCTTTGCAGGTGTTTTGAGTTGATCAGCTGATTGGCATGTTCTAGCATATTCTAATTTGTTGAGATAGTGAATTGGTGGGTTTTTGTTAAATGTGAGCCAAAATCATCACAATTAAAAGAACCAAAGACTTAAACTACTTCAGTCTGTGTGCACTGAATTTATTTAATACACAAGTTTCACAATTTAAGTTGAACTACTGAAATAAACTAACTTTTCTACGACATTCCAATTTATTGAGATGCACCTGTATATATATATATATATATATATATATATATATATATATATATATATATATATATATATGTGTGTGTGTGTGTGTGTGTGTGTGTGTATTAAATGTACTTTCTGGGATCTTAACTTCGTAAAAGTTTTTTAAAAATCAAGTGATATTCTTCAAGTTTTCACTGAAGTCAACATGAAATAAAAAATTGACCCTATTTACTACCTTAATGCACATTCCTCTTCTTTTTGTGCATGATTCATCACTACAGTTTTCTCTGTGGTCTTTCAACAAAATGTAACTTGCTTTGTTTTTTGCCTGACATTGCTGAGCTTTTAAGATTAGTGCATGTTGACTTGAAACTCTATACTGATTTTTCAATACTGTGTTCGGTTAAATCTGTCCTTCTTAGTTTTGATGGTTATTGCTGTAGAGCTCATTGTTTTGAGCCAAAACCCTTGACAAAATTTTCAGATACACTGCTCAACGTCTTCTTGGCTATTGCTGTTGACAATTTGGCCAATGCCCAGGAGCTCACAAAGGTATAGCCCGCAAGGTTCTTTTAGCTTTATATATATGCTGAAGGATTTGCAAGGCAATTGTATAACGAAAAACACCTTACTGTTACAAAGGATGAAGAGGAGGAGGAAGAGGCATTTAATCAGAAACATGCCCTGCAGAAAGCCAAGGAGGTTGGGCCCATGTCCTCTTTCATGTCCTCAGAGTAAGTGAACCAAGTACACCCTTGCCTGCTCGTTCGCCCTCTCAAAAGAAATGCTAACATACCCACTAACACTACTAACACCAGTCTTATGTCTGAGATTTTTATTCTAGTTTCAGTGACATTGACAGTAAATTACAGTTCATCTAAAGAAAATGTCTGCCAAGTATATCTGTAGGACTTTGCATCTTCAGATACACATGCTAGTTTGAGTCTACTGGGATATTGCTGTATGGTTGCCTTACTATGTAAACCAGGGGTAGGCAACTCCGGGCCTGGAGGGCCACTATCCTGCAGAGTTTAGCTTCAGCCCTCATAAAAACTCACCTGCTTGTATCTATCTAGTAATCCCGAAAACACTGATTGCCTTGTTCAGGTGTGTTTAATTAGGGTTGGAGTTAACTCTGCAGGATAGTGGCCCTCCAGGACCGGAGTTGCCTATCCCTGATGTAAACAGTTGAAGTCTTTGCTTTTACAGATATGTCTTCAACTCTGTACTGTTTAAATCTAATGTTACACAGTTCTTGAGCTTAAATGCTGATATGGAAAAATTCTCGAGAACCTCTCAAAGAAATTAGAAACAGTAAAGAAAAAGTATTACAACTTTGAGGGTTTTGCTTTCCCAGCTATTTTGCAAGAGGCATTTACTTGAGACCAACACAATTGTTTATCATGGTTGAAGGTTGTACACAATGTTCCTTCAGTTGATTTCGTAGGGATTTTTGGGGCTCTTTATTCTCGCAGCACAATAATTTGCTTCAAAATCAACAGCAAGTTGTCATTAGCAACCGGCAAGCTTCCCAGTCTTTGCAGGGATTAGTTAATTATGTTGTCATAGAGACAACTTTGTTCCCATCAAAAAGAGAATTACAGATCTAGCTGCATCTAGGCTGCATACGTCATCATTTAAGAAAAACAACTGTTAAATTGCAAAGTAAAAAACTAATTACAGTATTTTAAACCTCTCAAGAAATAACAGTGAATTTTCTTACAGTTACTTTTCTTAAATAAGATATCCTTCATGATGAGTATGCAGCCTACAAATTTGACCTCAGCCTCCGAAATGAGACACAGATAGAGTTTTGAATGCCTTTACATTGGTCAGCCTGGATATGTAGTGATATGTTATATCCTTTGCAAGAATAAAAGAGGCATCCAGCTAGCCTAAATCTCAAAACATAAAGAGAATATGATGGCTAAATAGGGAGGTTAACTCAAAGATGAAAGTTTCTATAACCTGAGTTCACACACAGATGCATCTTTCTGTAATTTTGGGAATTTAACAATGTATGGATGTGATGTGATGTAAGACTCCTGTAGTTGAGCATGTGCAAGTTAGAATGACCAGTCATAGTGTGTCCTTAACGTTACAGTCCAATCACCTTTTCATTGATTGATCATAGATGCTTTAGAAGCTAATTTCTGTTTTTGATATTTATTGATAGCACAGTACATTTAGGGACTTGAGTGAGTTTTGAATGCTGAATTGAGAGCAGTTATATAAGATGAAAGTCCCTGTAAGCATGGATTCACCTCTGCTAACATGCTACTTAATGATATATATATATATAGGTTGATATATAAGTTGCTTCCTGAACCCAAAAAATACTGTTACTAAAAGGGGGTAAAAGTCAAGTGTGAAGTTTTCAGTCAAGAAATGTAACTGCATGGTCCAAAATAACTTTTTGCCACACCTGCCTGGACAGTGATATGAGTAAAATAATACATGAGTGTGTATATGTATATATGATATTGACAAACTCCAATTTTTATGGCCCTTATATTTCCTATTTGTACCAATGCTGATGAATGAAGTTAATTTAGCCGCCTTGATTGTAAAGCAAAACTTGATTGGCTATAGCGAGAACGTGCTACAATTGGTCAGCGAAGTGTGGCTGTTATTTGATTGGCTTAAGTAGACAGTGGGTGAAGTCTACGCATTTGTGTATTTGTCAGCGTCTTGACAAATGTGCACAGCGATCCACAAATGCACAGAAAGCCATTCACAAATACACAGCAAGCAATCCACAAATGCTTGCAGAGATCTACAAATGAACAGGATGCTATTCACAAAATTAATGCCAGGCAAAGTTGTTTATAACATAAAAATATATTTGTGATAATGTTTTTTTTATTTGCAAATCTCATATTTATTTGTGAATTTAATTAGTTTGTGAAACTCTTAAGATTTGTGGGTCTCATTCTATTTGTTTGTCAATATGTTTTTTTTTTTTTACATTTATTTATGAGTCATAATCTATTTATTTTGAATTATGCAACAATTCTATCTCCATACAGTCAGTTTCCCCATGAGATACACTCATATGAACCCCCACCCCAAATGTATCACGATTCGTTTAAAATATCAATCTTGTATCGTCACTTATTTTTATTGAATTTCAACCAGCTCATTTCATGCATCATTACATCACTACTAACAATTGGTTAAATTAGCAATTTTCCTTGCCTCTTAGTGGCAAATAGCACAAATAGCATCTTGTGTCATTCACACTATCATGTACAAGATGAGTCCATGTTCGTTTCGCTGTGAAACTGCACCTTTGATGAATATGTTAAGCGACTTTGTGATCTTCTTTTTTTTACATTCATTTGGTGGCTTAATGAGAGAAATATTGTGTTGCCACATTGAGTTCTGGAGAAAAAAATCATCCCAGCCTCCTAGATAAACTTCTAATGGTATGTTTCCCACTGTGATTAAAGTTTTTAGAGGATACATGAGAATTTTAGTACATAGTATATATCTTTCTGATTTAAAACATTAATTTACATCTCTTACATCATTCTTACAGTTTAAGTTGAATTGCAACATAATACATAATTTCTTGTAGTTGCTAGCCATTTGGAAATTTGATTTCCTCAAATCCAGTTTTTTATTCTCATTTGGTGCTTGGCAAATGTAATATTTGGACCCTGCGAAAACATTTCTTGTAATATATATATTTAGATACTTTTTTTTGGCATGCTTGCGATTTGAAATAACTAATAACCAATGTTTGTGATGAATGTTATTGTATAGAAAAGAGGCTTTACTGTCATTATTGTCATTATTGAGAGACGAATATAATACGTTTGCTGGATAATTACTGATAACAAAACCAAACAAACAATATTGTCTATGAGACAATGTAGGCCATGCCTTTGTCAGAATAAATTGGTATGATGTGAATACCACAGGGTCTCTTCTCTACTGCATTTTGGGAGATAATGTGAGAGAGCTGGTTGTTAGTGAACTCAGTCTGGAAATTGTGGCCTGTGGCATTTGGATCTTGCATGTTTACTTCAAAGTTAAAAAAGGCTGTTGCAGCATGTCTGATACTGCTTGACGAGAATTGGGAAATGAATGCATGCCTTCAGTTAGCATGAACACTATGGACGTTCCTACCTGCAAAATGCATTTGTATGACCAGGTGACTACTAAAGAAATAAATCAGGGTGCTCTCTTTTTCTAATATTGTGTGCTTATGCATATTGATCCCATTTTTATATGTCTTATATCTGTTATGTTTGTTTCTTACTGTCTCAGCATTTCAAAATGTTTCAGAATACTATATTTGTTGCTTCTTATCTACAACCTGAATTCCGGAAAAGTTGGGACGTTTTTTAAATTTTAATAAAATGAAAACTAAAAGACTTTCAAATCACATGAGCCAATGTTTTATTCACAATAGAACATAGATAACATAGCAAATGTTTAAACTGAGAAAGTTTACAATTTTATGCACAAAATGAGCTCATTTCAATTTTGATTTCTGCTATAGGTCTCAAAATAGTTGGGACGGGGCATGTTTACCATGGTGTAGCATCTCCTTTTCTTTTCAAAACAGTTTGAAGACGTCTGGGCATTGAGGCTATGAGTTGCTGGAGTTTTGCTGTTGGAATTTGGTCCCATTCTTGCCTTATATAGATTTCCAGCTGCTGAAGAGTTCGTGGTCATCTTTGACGTATTTTTCGTTTAATGATGCGCCAAATGTTCTCTATAGGTGAAAGATCTGGACTGCAGGCAGGCCAGGTTAGCACCCAGACTCTTCTACGACGAAGCCATGCTGTTGTTATAGCTGCAGTATGTGGTTTTGCATTGTCCTGCTGAAATAAACAAGGCCTTCCCTGAAATAGACGTTGTTTGGAGGGAAGCATATGTTGCTCTAAAACCTTTATATACCTTTCAGCATTCACAGAGCCTTCCAAAACATGCAAGCTGCCCATACCGTATGCACTTATGCACCCCCATACCATCAGAGATGCTGGCTTTTGAACTGAACGCTGATAACATGCTGGAAGGTCTCCCTCCTCTTTAGCCCGGAGGACACGGCGTCCGTGATTTCCAACAAGAATGTCAAATTTGGACTCGTCTGACCATAAAACACTATTCCACTTTGAAATAGTCCATTTTAAATGAGCCTTGGCCCACAGGACACGACGGCGCTTCTGGACCATGTTCACATATGGCTTCCTTTTTGCATGATAGAGCTTTAGTTGGCATCTGCTGATGGCACGGCGGATTGTGTTTACCAACAGTGGTTTCTGAAAGTATTCCTGGGCCCATTTAGTAATGTCATTGACACAATCATGCCGATGAGTGATGCAGTGTCGTCTGAGAGCCCGAAGACCACAGGCATCCAATAAAGGTCTCCGGCCTTGTCCCTTACGCACAGAGATTTCTCCAGTTTCTCTGAATCTTTTGATGATGTTATGCACTGTAGATTGAGATTTGCAAAGCCTTTGCAATTTGACGTTGAGGAACATTGTTTTTAAAGTTTTCCACAATTTTTTTACGCAGTCTTTAACAGATTGGAGAGCCTCTGCCCATCTTTACTTCTGAAAGACTTTGCTTCTCTAAGACAAAGCTTTTATAGCTAATCATGTTACAGACCTGATATCAATTAACTTAATTAATCACTAGATGTTCTCCCAGCTGAATCTTTTCAAAACTGCTTGCTTTTTTAGCCATTTGTTGCCCCCGTGCCAACTTTTTTGAGACCTGTAGCAGGCATTAAATTTTAAATGAGCTAATTAAGTGGATAAAAGTGTAAAATTTCTCAGTTTAAACATTTGCTACGTTATCTATGTTCTATTGTGAATAAAATATTGGCTCATGTGATTTGAAATTCCTTTAGTTTTCATTTTATTAAAATTTAAAAAACGTCCCAACTTTTCCGGAATTCGGGTTGTAATATATTTACCATCATGTTGTCATGTGACGCTTTGCTGCCGTGCTACACAGCCCAAAACTTAAAACATTTAGTTTATTATCAGCAATAGTACAAATACAACATGTTAAATGTTAAATATTATGTTAAATATAAAAATTGGCTGTAGTAGAGCATTGAAATGCTACTGAAAACAGTATTTGTCAGACTTTAGTCAATTACCTTTTTGGGCTGTGATGCTTGGCTTGTTTTGTCCTTGTTCTCGAAAGCACTAATGTCTTGTTTTCAACCAATCGCTCATTGATTACACGGACCACACAAGAGTACAAGTACCAGTAAGTAATAGTCTGTTTTATTTCAATTTTAACATTAAGCACCGCCTAATTTATCTATCTGGGTGAAGCTTTCTGTTCCACCATCTTTATCAAATGCCTGATTTCACATTTTCAAGTCTGATCTTTGGTTGGAATTTTATTTCTTGCAATTATAGTTCCTACACTCTTTTTTTCTCTCTCCATTCTGGATCAGCTCTATTTCCAGTTTTTCTGTTTCGTTTTACACTTTGATATTGCAACTCTATCCAGTTGTTTTCCATCTCTGCTGTCCTTAAAAGCTGGACCTTGAATTCCTGTCACACAAAAATACAAAGTCATGAAAATAAGAATTAATGGACCCTTTCTACCACGTGTTATAGAATACCTGTTAACAGCAGTTTGTTAAATATTTTGCCCACAGATAATTCAGTTCTCATATTCAGCTACCCTGCTGACCTGACCAGTACGCCTGGTCACAATGATGTTGTTTTTTTTGATGCCGGTGCTCTACATATTTCTTAACTAGTAAGATGTACTTGTTGAACAAGCTGTCAACTGAATGGTCTGAAAGCCAGTGGTTCTCAACTGGTGGGTCGCAGGTTTGCTCGGGTATACACTATATACATTATGTATTTAGAATGTCAATATAAATAGGCTTTTCAAAATTTAATCTTTCAGTGGTGAGTTTAAAATATTCTAGCAGTCCCCCCAGAATGATTTTTTTTTAAGGCGACTGTTATTTTAGAACGTTTCCCCTTACTGTTTCCATGATGGCACGTAATGCATGTCACGTGACACACCGCGGCCACAATAACACTGTATGACAGATGGATGTCTTATTTCATTTTCCTTTTTTATTTAAAATATTCACAAACTTGCGTACCATGTCATGAACAATCAGATATTCCAATTCACAAATATGTGTAAATGAGTGTGTTTTCTTGTTTAAAAATCTTTCTAAATGATCTTGAGCATGATCTGCCAGTTCAGAGAGTCCTGTCAGTCAGATTTACAGTACGTGAATTCACCAGTTTCTCCCGAAATACAAGTAATATATGGCCAATGAACTGGGAGAAAAATAGAGGGAACTTTACAGTTACTTCGGCTATGTGTATCTGATATGAACTGAAATCAGAAATAGAACTGAAATAGAAATCCCATATGTGGGACTATAAACTGTAAAAAAAAAAAGATGGATGACAAGTCTCCTTTTCCTTCCAATATAGAAAAGTGAAGCCAAATCATCTCAGTATGGCCGCTGCCATCTTGAGTAAATGACATCATTTGGAGCCAGAATCTGCGCAGTAGAGATTAGTTTCGAGCCAGAGTCCGACCAAAAACATCTTTGGGCTTTGTGTGTTTTTTACAATGAATTATAAATCCATTGAAATTCTAGATACATTTAGAAACCAAACATTGAAACTGCAAAGATAAAAAGTTAAACTAAAAGTACATTTAAATTTTTACATAATGATGGACCAAAACAGCTCATTCAAGCAATAATAAATGTCAATGTTTTATAATTTTTTGAGAAGCAAAGAAAGAAACAAACAATAAATCAACTGATACATTCTGATGTTAAGGACATTTTTTTTTTGATATATATGAAGAATTCGCTTCCAAAATGCAATAAGCACATTTTTAAAAAAGAGTTTCCGACAAAATCATTATTGTCTCTGGTTGGTATTGAAAAGTCAATTTTTTAATATTACGCTAAATGTGATATTCGCTGAGTTATTAGATAATGTTTTCTCCCTTTTTTCCAAACCGCTGCAGAATTCAATATATTCTCTCAACCAATCACAGCGCACCATTCCACGCACTCTAAACCATAATGGCGGTGCTTTGAATACACCCGGCATCCTAGTTTTCCTCATCTACTTTGTATTTTGTGATCAACAAACAAGGACTGTACGATAAATCGCATGTGATTGTCATGTGCATCTCGTCAGTAAAGCCGGTTCTGTGATTAATAGTACCAGTAAATCTCCATCACGTGCTTTTAGATGGAGCGGCATTAAAGTAAACATACTTACATTCTGTGAGTATTTTAGTCTACTCTCCCAGGATCAGGAAACAGTCCTCCATAAAATGTGTTGCACACATCTTAATATTAATATCACGTTAGACCACCGAAATTCCAAAATGACATTTCCCTTACTATTAACTTCCAAAGGTACATTCATCTTTACCATGTTACATACATTTAGTTGACTAGTGCTATGTGCTGTATTAATAAAAACATAAATGGCATTAATAAAACACACTAACTGATCTACAGCTCTGTGTATGAAATGCTGCTTCATCTGAAAACATGTGATGGAGATTTACCAACACTATTAATCAGTTTTTTTTAGTAATTTTTTAATTAATCACAGAATTGGCTTTACTGACAAGATGTGCATGACAATCACATGCGATTTATCATGCAGTCCTTGTTTGTTGATCACAAAGTAGATGAGGAAAACTAGGATTCCAGGGTGTTTAGAGCATCACCATTACTGTCTAGAGTGCGTGGAATGGTGCGTTGTGATTGGTTGAGCAGATATATCGCATTCTGCAGAGAAGGGAGACTTGTGTTTCTCACAGTTTGGAAAAAAGGTAGAAAACATGACCTAATAACTCAGCAAGTATAGCATTTTGCATCAAATTAAAAATGTACTTTTCAATATCGACCAGATACAGTACTGATTTTGGACGAAACTTTTTTTTAAATGTCGTTTATCGCATTTTGGAACCAAATTCTTTATCTATCTATCTATCTATATATATATATATATATATATATATAAGGGGTGGCACGGTACATGAAAAAACACCCGAACCGTTCGGTTCGCTTGTCACGGTAAAACGCATACACAATGTAGCCCCGTGCTCAGTTTCGTTTCGCCTCAGACAGTTTCGCGCAAACATACAAATAGACAGTACAAGTGGAGTAAGGAGTGCTGCAGAAATGACAAGTGGAGGAGATAATTGAAGGCTGCCCGGAGTTGGCGGATGCGCCCGTGTCGTTAATCCAGTGGGTGGGAACATTTTGGATTTCATGTTACTTACGATGACAACGGAAATAAAACAGTAGATAGAACTGCGGCTGTTTGCAAGCATTGTGCAAAATGCATTCAATATGCTAATGGAAACACTAATATGACAGTTCATTTGAGAAGACATCACACGCCAATGTGTTGTTAAGCATAAACGAGAGCACCGGTTAGGAAACAACTTCTACTGTCCGCAGCATTTGATAAGTCGGACAGGGCAATAGCAATAACTAAATTATTGTGGATGTTTATAGCAAAATATATGCAACAGCGTAATTGAGTGTGAAGGATTTCGTCGGCTGATGAATGTACTCGAGCCGCGGTATAATATTCCCTCTCGCCGACACTTCGGCACCACTGTAATTCCAAAACTGTATGACGAGACACGAGGAGAAATTTTAAAAGAATTGTCCGACACAGCCCACGTAGCTCTCACTACAGAAAGACCTCCAGGGCCACTGAAAGTTTCCTCACTGTGACCGTTCGGAGTGGGAAATGAGTAGCTGCGTTTTTGATAGCCAGCATTTTTGTTTTTAATATTTAAATATATACAGCTGCACTTTAATCTCTAGTTTCCAAATACTGTAATTTAATTTCAAGTGAAAGAAATGTATCCTCACTCTCAGGGAATAGAAGCATCGTTTATACTATTTTTGTGTTAAGATGGTTAAACTTATGCTTGACTTTATGATTATGGCTTTTGCTATTGTTATATCCTCATTATATTATGTTATTACATTATATTATATATTTATGTTTAAAGTATTTTGACTTGTTTAAAAGACAGAGCTTTAAGAGTTCCTCTCTTTTTCTTAATTTTATTTTTATTTTATTTTTTGTAAGAGCTACACTGAAGTTGGCAGTTTGATAAATTCAAGTTAATTTTAATCTTTGTGTGCTAAAAAGGCACAAGTTCTTGTAGAGATAACCATACACATTCTCCTTTTTTTGCCAAATAAACGAAAAGCATGTCATCATCAATGTCTTCTTTCTTGCTGTATCAAAATCTCACCTAGCTTTTACTCAAGAGATGGTCCCAATAATGTGCTTAAAGTCAAGTCAAATTCAGTTAATGCATGATTACATATAAAAAAAAAAATTTATACTGTATCCTAAATTGTGGATAATTAAGCTATATATCATATGCTGAAGGAAATTTCTGGAGTGTTAAAGATTAAAAGAAATGATAACAACAAAAACCGTACAGAACCGAAAACCGTGACCCTAAAACCATGATACGAACCGAACCGTGGGTTTTGTGAACCGTGCCACCGCTAATATATATATATCAAGTACTGTGCAAATGTCTTAGGCCACTAGTATTTTCACCAGCAAAAATGGTTTTAAGTCAGTTTTTTTCTATCTTTTGCTGTAGTGTGTCAGTAGTAAATATCAGTTTACATTTCCAAACATTATTTTTGCCATTAATTGTAATAATCCAGTGAGATTTGTGTTTGCACAAGGAGTCTGACAACACCCAGTGCTCCACACAGAGATCTGATCTCATCATCATCCAGTCTGTCTGGAATGCCATGAAGAAACAGAACAAACTAAGACAGACTAAATGTCATGTAATAAATGGCAATGTCTACAAGACACTTCACGAAACCTACATGCAAAGCTACCTAAAAAAATTTGCAAGTGCACCTAGGACAAAAGCATAGTGTGGTCACACCAAATGTTGATTTAATTTAGTTAAGTTAATAGAAGTTAATTAATAAAATCTATTTATGGCTTTATTTTGACAGCATCCTCCCTTTACAGCATTTTTACACAAATGCCTAAAACTTTGCACAGTACTGTAGCTTTGCAGGTTTCTTGAAGCGTTTTGGAGAAATTGCCACAGTTCTTCTGGAATTAGTCCGTCTCAGTTTGTTCTGTTTCTTCATGGAATTCCAGACAGACTGGATGATAATGAGATCAGATCTCTGTGTGGAGCACTGGCTGCTGTCAGACTCCTTGTGCAAAAATAAAAATATGTTTGGAAATGTAAACTGATATTTCCTACTGACACACTACAGCAAAACATAGAAATAACTGACTTAAAACCATTTTTTGTTGGTGAAAATACTAGGACTAAGACTTTTGCACAGTACTGTATATATATTTTATGCAGTCTTTTCTCTCACTTGATGTCCGATGCAATATAGAGCCCTGATGCGAAACCAACTGAGAACCACTGGACTAAGTTGGTCTTTTCGGAAGGGTAGAAAGGGTTTTGATCTGCTTACGAGCAATAATGTTTTTGTTGTGGCATGGCTGTTTATAAACATTTAGTTTGCCATCCAGTCTTATTGTGTGTCCTTTCTCTTTTTTCCTCAGGAGGAGGAGAAGGCCCTACCTGTACAGGAGGCGTGCAATTCACCGGAGCCGTGCGGCCTACTCCTTTGAGGATTCAGAGAGTCTGGCTGATCCTCGTCCACTCAATGCCTCTAACTCTTTCATGTCCAGGAGAGAGAGAAGGAGGAGACTGACCATGTCAGTTTGGGAGCAGAGGACCAGCCAGTTGCGCCGACACAGACAGATGTCAAGCCGTGAGATCCTTTTCAGCAGCCCCAGTGAGGAGCATGATGGACCACTTGCCTGCCTTCACCAGAAGAAGCCTGGGATATCTCCGTCTAACAGCAAGCGTGGAACCACAACAACCACCACGATGCCGGAGGCTTCCTTAGAGCCACCCATGGCTATGGACATGCCCTTGGATGAGCAAGGTCTGTGCATTCCTATTCCTGAACCCCCTTTAGCTATTCCAATACCTGAGCCACCAATGTCTGTGGACATATCCCTCCCTGAACCCCCAGTGAAGCTGAACCTACCCCTAACAGAGCTGTCTGAATCAAAGACCTCACCCGAGGGCACTCTGGACATCAACAACCATTGCCCCAGACTGAATGGAAACAGGCGTCAGCGGGCAGTCCGTAAGTACAGGCCTCCCGCGATGGGGGACACGCTGACCCCAGATATGGGGCCCAGGCCTCGGCGTCCACGTCACCGTGAACCTCAAACAGATCCCAGGGCTCAAGAAACAAAACAAGGAGATGGTGGTGTTGACAGTAGAGAACAAAGGCCATGGAAAGATGGAGATGAAAAGGATTCAAAGAATGATGGACAGATCCTTCCAGATGGCAGGATGCTTGAACAGAGGTAGTTTAATTATTTATTTTGATTTATACAGTACAGACCAAAAGTTTAGAAACATTACTATTTTGAAAGAAGTTTCTTCTGCTCATCAAGCCTGCATTTATTTGATCAAAAATACAGAAAAAAATGCAATATTGTGATATATTATTACAATTTAAAATAATTGTTTTTAAATGTATTATACTTTAAATTATCATTTATTTCTGTGATGCAAAGCTGAATTTTTAGGATCATTATCACATGATCCTTTAGAAATTATTCTAATATGATGATTCATTATCAAAGTTGGAAACAGTTCTGCTGCTTAATATTTTTTCAGAACATGTGATACTTTTTTAGGATACTTTGATGAATAAAAAGAAAAACAAAGAAAAAAAAGAAGCTATGTTTTTAAAATATAAATATTTTGTAATAACAATATACACTACTGGTCAGTAATTTGGGGTCAGTAATTTTTTTTCTTTCTTTTTTTTTAATAAAATCAATACTTTTATGCAGCAAGGATGTGTTAAATTGATAAAAAGTGATAGTAAAGAAAATATATTATTAGAATATATATTATTAGAATTTTTTTTATTTTGAATAAATGCAGTTCTTTTTAACCTTTTATTCATCAAATATATTAGACAGCAGAACTGTTTCCAACACTCATAATAAATCAGAATATTAGAATGATTTCTAAATGATCATGTGATAGACTGGATGTTACATGTGACACTGAAGGCTGGAGTAATGATGCTGAAAATTCAGCTTTGCATCACAGGAATAAATTATTTTTTAAAAGTATATTCAAATAGAAAACTATTATTTTAAGTTGTAATAATATTTCACAATATTACTGTTTTTTCTGTATGTTTGATCTAATAAATGCAGGCTTGATAAGCAGAAGAAACTTCTTTCAAAAACATTAAAAATAGTAATGTTTCCAAACTTTTGGTCTGTACTGTATAATTGTATCACTTTACATACACAACTGTTCAAAAGTTTGATGATAGTATTTTATTTATCTAAAGAAAAGTATTATTTGTAGGTAACACTTTAGAATAGGTAACACCTATTAGTTGCTTATTAGCATGCATATTACTAGAATATTATAGTTAATAGTTAACAAGTGTTACCTATTCTAAAGTGTTACCATTTTTATTAATCAAAATATGAATTAAATATAATCAATATGAATATAACGTTATACATATATGGGTTATTCTACTATTATAGTCATGTATTTAACTGCATGTGTGCTCAAATATATGAGGAGCTACTAAGAGAGAACATGTGATCTTGTGCTGACATGAAATAAACTGAGACCTCTTTGCATTATTATTATGCTGACATGAGGAGATATAGACTAGCCATAAGTGGCCTGAATGATATGTATTGTTTATGGAAACCTATATAAAAAGTGTGCAGGCAGAGACATGAGAGATTTTCTGCAGGGTCTCTCGGCTTAGTTATTTTTTTATAATAAATTCTATCTTCTGGCATCAAAACCTCAAGTCTTTGAAAGTGATTTCTCAGAGAAACGATGAAGACTGGAGTTATGGCTGCTGAAAATTCAGCTTTGCCATGTAAAACAAACATGAATGTCATGTTAACCACATAACCTATTTTATTCATAAATAAAAAGCTGCTGTTCCAAAACCCATTAGAAGTTTGTGAGGAAGCTAGTTCATTGGCCTTCCAGGATGATTTACAAATTGACATCATGACTGGACAGCTCTATTCACATCACATCATGGTGACAGTTTATATTAATTTCAAATATATCTATCAAATTTTTTTTTGGCCAAGTACACAATATTCTTTGTTGGAGTACTGGAGAGAGAAATTCTGCTATATTTTCTCCCCTTCCACAGGCAGAACAAACCAGACAACTCTGAATCATCAGAAACCAAACCAACCAATTCCCCTCGCAAAATACCACCTCAGGACTCAGAACCTGCAACTCTACAGCTCACTGACAGCACACTCCAGCAGTCCCCACAGGTAACTTTGGGTGCCGGCGAGACAGATAATAACAACCACGGATGCTTGAATCAGGATAAGTCCTCCTTCAACACCAGCATCATGACAGAGGTCACCGACACTCGGCTATCCATGGAGCTGACCTCCATTACAGGTTTGAGCATCCCTGCACCTCTGATGATAAGACCTGCTAGACTGACTGTTGTTAGTGCTGGATTGGTGCTGATCTAGCTACAGGAGACCAAAACCAAACTGTGCACTAGAAATGACATGGCCATAAACATGCTCTTTTTGGTGAAGCTAAAGAAGAAAATTTTGCTGGTAAAGCTGTTTAAAAAAATCCTAATAGTCACACAATGAGCTTCTTTCTTAGATTTGACTTGTGACTTTGACTCCATTGTATTTCTAATGCTCAAAAAGGACAGTCTTATATTTTTTTCATAAAGATTTTTAGCAAATGAATTATTTTATATATTCCAATACATTCTATAGAAGGGATCTATATTACTTAATATAATTCAATATTATAATAATATAATATCATATAAGTATATCTTCATAATCTACATAATGTTCATCCTATATAATATCAATGCAATAGCTATATTAGTAATACTGTGCAACAAGCTCATAGTTATCTTCATTTAATGAGTTGAATATACTGAGTTGAAATAAACATAAAAATAACAAAAAATAACAATAAGAAAATGTTATTTCCAATGAAGTTTCACTCATCTCACTACAGTATCTGTAATACTTTTGTGCAACAAACTCTCAGCTTTCTTCTTTTACTGAGTTATGCTAAGTTGAAGTAAACATAAAGATCCATCATGTGAAAGCTCCCAATTTCTAATATATACATGGATTTTACAGGTAATAGTAAAGACATAGAGGCCTTAAAACCAGAGAAAGAAGATGAAACCCCAGATGCACCAGAAGCCCCTCCACCTGTCAGCATGTTCATCTTCAAACCCAGCAACCCGTAAGGCTGAATGTTTATGTAGCCAGAGCTGTATTCTATATTTGATTAATATTTTATCACTTCATTTCTCGTTTTTTTCTATTTTACATTTTCTATTTTACTTTTTCACAGGGTCCGCAGGGCCTGCCACTATATTGTCAATCTTCGTTATTTTGAGATGTCAATCCTTCTTGTGATCGCCGCCAGCAGTATCTCCTTGGCTGCTGAAGACCCTGTCAACACTAATTCGGACAGGAACAAAGTAAGACTTCCCCTACATTACCATGTGTCCATTTTTCAAAAATTGTGTATACAACACCCATATGCAAACAGTTCTGCTACAGTTCTTGGATGGTCTAAATTAGAAGTGCATTTATATTTTATTAAGTGCTTCTAAGGAAACTTATATACATTGATTATCGTTAACTTAGTTAATTTACCCATTATCCATCATTAGCTGTCATTAATATTTCTGGGTAATTCTCATGTTCTGCAGTATGAAAGGCTGTATCTAGAACTATTGTAAACAGTAATTTCCTAATACTTTTATAATGCATGCAAGTTTCATTTCATATTTCATATTAAATGACATACTTAATGGAATATTGTGATTTTAAAAAAATTATTTGTCACAGTAAAAAAAAAATGCTGACCTAACATTTGTCATAATGCATACATAGGAAATTTTATATAAAAATGTTGATTTAAAAACTCCCAAGTGTCATTACAAATTAAATATCTGTCTGTTACTTTAAACAAATAAAAAATAAATAATTTATTTCCATGTACAATCTTTCAAATCATTTTTGATAATATAAATAAATACACAGTAGATAGATGTTTGAGTTTTTTTGGCTCTGATGATGTTGCTCCCTGCTGGTGTAGAAGTGTTTGGCATTTTTTTGCAAGCTAATAGAAAAGGTTTTAAATTTCCCTAGTGACAGTGCACCAGCTGTAGAAAACCACAGCTAATTACATGCTAAGACTCTTTCAGTAATAGATGATGAGATCTTGTGTCTATGTAAATGAATTACAAAAACTATGTTTTAGATGCTGAAGAAGAAGCCTATTTCCCTTTTAGAAATGCACAAACTTGTATTTAAATCTATACAGTAAGGGTAATGTTAGTGCTGTGACTTTGTTGGTAGATCCATCATGAGAATATCAACATTCTGGCTTGTTCAAATTTAGCAGTCAATGGCAAGCGGTGCTAATGTCTCTTAAGTCTCTTGTAATTGTGTGTTTGCTAATGCTGACATTGTAATGATTTTTGGATTATTGTCTTTGTGTAATAGGTGCTGCGCTATTTTGATTATGTATTCACTGGTGTCTTCACATTTGAAATGATAATCAAGGTAAGTTCATGGATTGTTCTGGTTTTAATGTATGTTCCTCAGTTTGCAAAATTAAACTTTTGGGTCACGAGTCCAACTCTCTAAGAATTAGGCCACGACTTCCATTGTCAATGATATGTTGTTATCATATCTTTCTCAGATGATTGAGCAGGGTTTGATCTTACACGATGGCTCCTATTTCCGTGACCTGTGGAACATTCTGGACTTCATAGTCGTGGTGGGAGCTCTGGTGGCCTTTGCGCTTACGTAAGTCAGATGAATGACCAAGTGTAATTTAGCATTTTGTTGTTAAAGCTGAAACATATGGATGAAGCTTTTTAGGAGCATTGCTCAAATGTGTTGTTATTCATCTTCAAATTCCATTAATGATGTGTGATACCTACATGACTTATGTGAGCAAAACATTCAGACATTTCAAATTCTTGACAAATATTGATGTTAGTTGATGCTCTCTTTACTGTGTTGTGAGTGTAAAACACTTCTTTGTTCATTGAGAAGCACTTTGATTCAGAATGCCTGTCTGTTTCTCATTTTTTTCTCTGTGGCTCACGGTATCTGGCAGGAATGTGATGGGGTAAACACATTCTCTAGTGATTTTGCGCCATATAATAATAATGTGTGTGTGTTTTTATTTGTACATGAGAAATAGGACAGTTTTTTGATTGTTTAGTTACAAATGTTTTCATGCTATACAGGAGTAACACAGGAAGAGACATTAAAACCATCAAATCACTCCGAGTTCTTAGAGTATTGAGGCCTCTTAAGACTATTAAAAGACTTCCCAAACTCAAGGTATGTGAACATGAAAGGAATACACAACTGTTCAAAAGTCAGGGATCAAAAGGTTTGATTGTTTGTTTTGAAAGAAATGAATACTTGTATTCTTTATGAATGCATTAAATTGATCAAACATGACAGTAAAGCGTTCCACAAGATTTCTATTTCAAATAAATGCTGTTTTAACTTCCTATTCATCAAAGAATCCAAAAAAGCTGTTCATCAGTAGCTTTATTCAGCTATTCATTTATTCATCAAAGAATCCTATAAAGCTCTTTCTGATTCTAAAAAGAATTATCACAGTTTCCACAAAAGTATTAAGCAGCACTCCTTTTTTTAAACATTGATAATAATAAGAGATGTTTCTTGAGCAACAAATGAGCATAGTAGAATTATTTCTGAAGGATCGATGTTTTTACTGTAACTTTGATCAAATAAATTCAGCTTTGGTCAGCATAAGAGGTTTCTTTCAAAAATAAAGATTTTTGAAAATCTTTTTGACCCCTGCATGTGTGTGTGTGTAGGTACAAATCTTTGTTGAATTGTAAAAAATTACTGGATTAGGCTATTAGTTGAATACATGATTAGTCGAACAGTATGTGTGTGTGTCTACGTTGTTCATTATTGAATTATTTGAAATTGATTATTTGACAAATGTGGTCAGCAAAGCAGCAGAACAAGAACAAATTGGAGGGAAGGTGATGAAACTCTTTTGACATGTGTGAAAAGACTGCATTAGTATTTTTAGTTCCCAGTCCTCACAGTCTGACAGAGCTTTCTCTCTGTGTGTGTGTGTGTGTGTGTGTGTGTGTGTGTGTGTGTGTGTGTGTGTGTGTGTAAGAGCCAGCAATGTGTGGAAAAAAGAGGCAAAGTGATAAAGTGTGAGAGACAGATTTAAGAGACAGAAGGACAACTGCTTTTCTAAAGTAGAGCAAAGTTCATTAGAGACTTAAGTGTTGCAAATATCTCAGCTGGGAAAATATAGCTTTTTTAACTGCTTTAAATTAACCATTACAATAACACTTAGCACAACTGTCAACTGAAATATTTATAATATCACCAAAGAATGGTCAAATAAGTCTGTTTTACTGTACATTCACATATTTTTGTCATATTTTTGTGCATGCATAATTTCATTTACAACACTGAAATAAAATATGAATACAAAAACAAAAACAAACAAACAAAAGTTGAAGTACTAAAATTACAAAAATAATAACAATATAATAATAAAGTTATAACAATAACAAATTATAAAATTGTCATTCTCTCTCATTGTTCTTTCTCTCCTTTTGATTTGCAGGCTGTGTTTGACTGTGTGGTCACATCACTAAAGAATGTCTTCAACATCCTCATTGTCTACAAGCTCTTTATGTTCATATTTGCAGTAATTGCAGTGCAACTTTTCAAAGGGAAATTTTATTACTGTACCGACAGTTCCAAGGACACAGAAGATGAGTGCAAGTGGGTGTCCATTACATCTTCAATATAAATTCTAAATGTGCTTTTTTAAAACTGCTCAGATATTATTCAAAACTAAGAAGACTTTAGAAAATGTCTTTGCTGCTATGAATAGAATAATTAAATTTTAGTTTATTATCTGGAAAATGTTTTTCTTAATGTTTTATAGGGGTTACTACATTGACTATGACAAAGACAAGAAAAAGGAGAAACGAGAGTGGAAGAGACGTGATTTTCATTATGATAATGTCATCTGGGCTTTGTTGACTCTCTTCACTGTATCCACTGGGGAAGGGTGGCCGCAGTAAGAGCAAACTTTATTAAATATTTTTTCACACTGTATCATTTTGACACACTTATTAACACCTTAAGAAGATTAACATTCTACTTAACACTTTTCTAGAAGCTGTGCTTATATTTGCATATTCAGAAACACCCATTTTCACCTTCTAGAGCAGTGCTTCTCAACCTTTTTTACTACAAGGCTCCTCTCCATATCAATACTGAAATGCAAGGATATTTTTTCAAAAACATCGCTGCAGACATTCTTTACAACTTAAAAGTACTAACTCTGCTCAGTTAACTAAACACACCAAAGTACAAATGAAAAATAAAAATGAATGTGTGGGTTGACATCACCAGTGAACAGTTCCTCTATCAGAACAAGCAGTTGTGTCTATGTTAAGAAAGTCTGATGCCCATATGTACATAAACACCAATGATTCTCACAAACTTCTCCAAAAAACACTTCTTCAATGAGCATCCATTATTAAACACTCACAGTACATTAATTTTGAAAACTGTGAGAATATACTGTATTTTTGTTTGTGCATCAATAATAACAGATTTGCATGCGTCTAATGTATGACTCTTGTATGTCACTGTACTTTGATTACGGTCATCATTAATCAAAACTTTACTAGTGCGACACTGGTTTGTTTCATTCAACCAAGAGCTATAAATTGTGCATCATATGCTCCTGCAATGGTTGGGTGTTTTGAACTGCTGTTTGTAGCAGGTAATCCTCATCATCTGTATTTCACACAGCATGAAAAGAAATGGCTTGGACTGCTCCAAAACAATCACAGAATACATAGGAGAGAGATGATGCTTTGTTTATGTTTTAATTTAATATATAAATTGTAAAATTAATGAATTATATGAATAATTTATCTAATGGCCTCGCTGGAGAATCAGTGAAGCACCATAGTGGGCCACAGCCCTTTCTCGTTGAGAACCACTATAGAAGAGACAATTTACAGAGATTTTGGCTGATTTGATTACCCTCAACAATTAAACTGCTCCCATCCCTTCTACCTCACCCCCTTTCTAAATGCCCCCTAAAGGGCCCAATATACTTCAAGTGAAATCGAAGAACAAAATTATGTGATGTCAAAATCCGGCAAAAACGAAGTTTGTTTTGGGAGTTCGAAATGGCTTGCCAAAGCAAATTTTGGAAAAAGTTAATTCAGGCTGTAAAACATCTTCGTACTACCATTGGTCTGTGACAATTGCGTGATAGGAGGTAGGTGCTGAGGCTCCGCTTTCTTTCAGAAGGAAATCTTCTCTTGGTTCAATCGTCTATTGAGTCCTATATATTCGATAACAGTATACCAGTAACGTGCGGTGAAATCTTGTCATGGGTAGGCTGTGACCTATCAATGTGTGGAATATATGTTCATATATTCATTCAGTTAATTTAGCAACCCAAGTTCATTTTAGGCATCATCAGATCGCTGCCTGCATTCAGCAAAGTCAGTCATGTGAGGCTAATGCACAATCAAATATAATAATCAAATTAATGGACACATCTATCTTATGACTTATACAACAAACAAATGTTTTGTGCGGGACACAGAGAAGGAGGCGGTGCGGCAGCCTAGTCACTCCATCAAAATGCGCAAATGCGCACAGACAGCTACGGCGCACACACACACACACACACACACTTTTGGTCTGGTGACGGCGCACCAGGCTACAGTCAGAAAACATTGCGTCAGCAGTACAGCTTTAAAGTACAAAAACAGCTTATTCGCTCCTACAAACTGCTAGGCGCACACACCGACACGCAAGTATACTAGATGCTAGTATTCGGGAAGCGCGCGGATTGAGTGAGAGCGAGTAGATCACGTGACATGAAGCAAGCTCGGTCTCTGCCTCAATGTTGATAATTCAAGACAGCATGAGAACTGACTGCGCATGCGCAAATCTACATAAACTACGTTCTATGGACCAAAGAGGCACCGCTCACCTCTGCCTCAATGGCCATGGCTTTTGAATTTCCTGCATGAAACAACGGTTTTTAGGAGCAAACAATGGCAAAATGAGTATATTATGTGTATTCCTGAAAATTTTTGTTACAAAAAATAATATTTGGAATAAAATTAATGCAATTAATAATGTGGTGAATTAATAAAGCTCTTGGAATTAATAAATGTAATGTCAACATTTCCTTTGGTGAGGCACTGCCTACCCTGCCTACCCTGACCGCACGTCCCTGCAGTATACCACTGCACATGTATTTCAAACTTCATTTTACCACAAACGAAGAACGAAAAAGAACTTTGTCTTGAGTATATTGGGGCCTTAAGACAAGTCATATAACACATTGCCAACAAACCTGAATGCTCAACAAGGCAAAAAGAGGTAGAATTGATGCATATTTGTCAGTGATACATAAATAAATAAAGCAGGTATGATATCTGAAATAACACTAATAAGCAATCTTTAAATAGTGTTTTAAATAAGTGTTTTAAATATGCTGTAACCTTTTGTTGTATCTGATATTCCAAAAATCATTGCTTGCAGCCCATTTAAGTCACACTTGTGTGAATCCCATTACATTAGATTAATATCAAATCAAGTGACATGTTTGAACAACTGTTGCTAGAGCACTAACTTCACTTTTCGGAGCCTTTTTTTTGTTGCTGTGATTTTAAACCAACTAGTCTATAAGTGATTTTAGTGTGTGTATGAAGTTAGCTCCCCTCAAGTTCGGACAGGTGTTCCATTCAAAGTGCATTTAAGTGTGCGAGACGTGAATTTACATTTTATTTATTTACCAAGGTATATGATGTCACACTTGTCCGTGTGTGAAGACGTTGCGTAGCGCAAATCCATGAATGAATGTTTCGAAGTGAAGTAAACTTCAACAGATTTCCCATGCTCAGGGAGTGGGGAGCAATGAACACTGTGTAGGGACCATGTCAATCGGAACACAGTTCATGCACGGAGCTCACTTCTAATTAGCTGATTATCTGAATCAGGTGTGTTAACAAAGAGAGACATACAAAATGTGCAGAGAAGAGGGTCACAAGGACTGGAATTGAGAATCGCTGTTCTAGCAGAGTAACCACAAATGTGGTTTGTCACAATAACTATTCACATGTTCCACTAACGTTTGGCAGCCAAAAAGTACACAAATACTACATATTATATATAAATGTATAAAGTTTTGTCTATAAACAGATTCGTTTGGTATTGTAGAGTTTTGCAGCACTCTGTGGATGTGACCGAGGAGGACCGGGGTCCCAGTCAGGGAAACAGAATGGAGATGTCCATCTTTTACGTCATTTATTTTGTGGTGTTCCCCTTCTTCTTCGTCAACATATTCGTGGCTCTCATTATCATCACCTTCCAAGAGCAGGGTGACAAAATGATGGAGGAGTGCAGTCTGGAGAAAAACGAGGTGATTGTTCCTGTTTTTATGTTCATGTTGCAAATCCAGTTGAGTGCATGTGTGTAGTTATGTGTATAGAAGCAATTGCATATACTAGAGGCAACATAAAGAAAAGTCCTGATGTTCTTATGTGTTTTGCTGTTGAATACTTATCAGCGCACTGCCACTTGTACACACGGAATGAGTGCTTTTCATAGAAGTATTAATTTTATTCACTTCAGCAGTCTCAAAGGACCTTTTGAATGAGAAGTGCTCCACATTCAAGACATTATTTTGACATCCAAATATCTGTGCGTGTATTATCAACCCAAAGCTAATGTTGCTGAAATTGGCACATGTATCTTCATTCATGGCAAACTAAATCTACTTCTGCACTTCCTTCCCTTTGATATCCTTTATTTCCTACTATTCTTCAAAAACAATTAGGCCAGGAACAGTGTCAAAACAAAGTAAAATCAGTTCCATTTTGGTTTAGATTACTGCATGCATGTTCAGGTTTATTTATATTATGGAGTCAATCAATAAAAATGTTGAATTAATTAATTTTTTTTCTGAAATGAATCGTGATTAATCCCACCTAATATATATATATTATTAGTGGTGGGCATAGATTAATTTTTTTTATCTAGATTAATCTCACTGTGATCTTGAAATTAATCTAGATTAATCTAGATTAAAATGGCTCATCTGAATTCTGCCGAAGGCATTCAGAATATGTGTGCTACCCAAATAAAATAATGACTAAAAGTAACGTTAAGTCTTTGAGAACGGGTTTATCAAGCCAGGTGGTGCATTAGACCAGGGGCTCATCTCCTGTTTCCAAAATGCATCACAAACTGCTTGAGAAAGCTGTAAACTACTTCCACATTGCACAAGGTGCAAACAACCTTTCGCCTGTTTCACACACAATCCGTCTGCAGTGCGTATGTGTTTCGTTTTTTTTTTTTTTTTTACGCACCCATGTTAATGGATTCCAGCATTCACGCGGTTGCATTCCGTCAGTGCATTCCAGGAGCAGTGCGCCTGCAGCAGTGCGCCTGCAGCAGTGCAGCGATCGTTTACGTACCGAGTAGCGGACTGCAAACGCGTCCTGTGTGAAAGCACAATGAGTATGAGTCCGTGCTGCTTCTGCACCACATACTAAAATGCACACGGACTGCATACGCACTGCAGACGGATTATGTGTGAAACAGGTGTGCATCTTGACGAGGTTTCCAATGGGAAGCTTCTTTAAAAAAAAAAATTCCCGGAAGCAAACCCAGCAGCTTCAGCTGCATCCATGTTAGCACGTCACGTTTGATGTGGTAATTTCACAGTAGGCATACACACAGGTTTAAAGACTCTTTCTCACCCCCTACAGATTCGACTAGGTATACATCCGTGCTAAAATATCAAGGTGAAAGTCATCATAGCTTGAGTAGTATAGACCCAGCTCCCAACCCAACTTTAAGAATATATTAACGGCGATATTTTTTTATCGCCCGATAAGAGTCTCACGTTAACGCTGATAACGGCCCACCACTAATATATATATATATATATATATATATATATATATATATTTGTTTTCTTTTGTTTTTTTATCTTTATGTTCTCTGTCAGTCCACTAAAAAAAATTACAAAAAATCTGTAATTTACTCACCCTTTTGCCTTTACAAATCTAAATGCATTTCATTCTTCTACCGAACACAAGCGATTATATTTTGAAGGACGTTGGTAACAAAACTGTTTTGGGTCCCATTGATTTTAATAGTATTTTTGTCCATACTAGGAAGTCAGAGGAACCTGAAATCATTCTTTGATATTATTAGCTTTTTTTTCTCAGACACTGTGACCTGAATCTTGCACAAAGTTGCAAGCAATCTTATGTAATCTTATGTGAGGTTAATTGCAAATTTGTGACAAACATTCTTACTGTATATTTCTCTCTTAGAGGGCTTGTATCGACTTTGCCATCTGTGCCAAACCTTTGACTCGCTATATGCCTCAGAACAGACACAACTTACAGTACCGGCTGTGGCACTTTGTGGTGTCTCCCGTATTTGAATACACCATACTGACGATGATAGCCCTTAACACCATTGTTCTCATGATGAAGGTAAGGAGGAATTACTTTGTTGCTGCACTGTGATCTGTTTATTTGTTTATTTATATATTCATTAATTTGTTTTATTAATAGCCATGCAAAAATACTTTCCCTCCACTTTGCGTTGAGGTATGCTGAAGTAGAAAGGGTTAACTTGCAGTAACTGTACATTATGCCTTAAATATAATGACAGAAATGGAAGGAAATATTATTATTTAAGCGTTTTTTATGAAAATTAAATTGTGAGTATATACCTCGTTCTCTGTGTGTGTGTTTGTCCAAGTAAATTTTCCTATTAAAAACTTTACTCTCCTGTAGTTACTTTGTTTACTAAGACTGAAGGAAAATGAAAAGTTGTGATTTTCTATGCTGATATGGCTTTTTTCTGTACTCTCATTACGGTGTAATGATAAAGGAACCTGTCGTACCATGGGTGCAGCAGGCACAGTGATATTACGCAGTGCCTGAAAATAGTCCCCAGGTAGTTTGTGTAGTTGCAGCAATAGCAGAGTTGCTGGGTATTATTTTCAGGTGCTGAGTAATATCACTGCGCCTTCTGCACCCATGGTTTCAAAAATAGTGGAGTGTTCCCTTAAGGCTCTCTGTACTTTGTATACTTGTGTTATATACAGTTGCAATCAAAATTACTCAACCCCTCAGAGACTGCCGTACTTTACACATACAAGTTTTTCTGAAGATCCAGGATAAAATAAAAATTGCATTGATAACAGTTCACTGGCATATTAAAAGTGATATTGTCAATATATAATGTAATATTTTTGAGTTATAAGATTTTTTAATAATACTGCTGTCATAATTATTCAACCCCTATTCAAGATTGCTGTTTTTAAATCACTTATTTGCATGGTGGGGAATAAAACTGTCACGTTCGGTGTTATGGAAAACACAGGAGAGAGAACCAATTGCGAGTACGTCTTTAATAAAGGGCAAATCCAAAGGGTTAAACAGTCCAGGCAGGGTCAAAACCGGTAAATCCAAACATAACATAAACAAGAAGGCAAGGCAAGGCATTGACGGACATGAATTAACATTTAACATTAAACAAGGACTCCGTAACACAGACTCAGACAGACCGGGTATAAATACACAAAAGGATGATGGGGAAACAGGAGACAGGTGGGGAACAATCAATTAACTAAACAAGGAGGAAGGTGACCAAATAAGGAGACAGGAAGTGATAAAGTGACAGACACCGTGAGAAAGGAGGACATCTAGTGGAAACCCAGGGACACAACCCAGACACTGTGACAGAACCCCCCCTCTACGGAGCGGCTCCCAGACGCTCCACGACAGACACAAAACAGACCAGGAGGGAGGCGGACAGGTGGAGGCTCAGGGGGAGGGACGGAGGGCCAGAAAAGAAAAACATGGGGACCAGGCACCAGAATGAAACACAACACGGAAAGACCAGGAGGGAGGAGGACCGGAGGAGGTTCAGGGGAGGGACAGAGGGCCAGACTAACAGAAAGGGACAGGGAAAGACATTAACACAAAAAACAAAAGGGGAAAAAAAAAAAAACAACATGAAGCCCCCCAGGGCGGAGCAGAAGACCACCACACCCTTGTGGTCAAGGCCAGAGTCCTCCAGGGCGGAGCGGAAGACCACCACAACCGTGTAGTCAGGGCAAACGCCCCCCAGGGCGGAACAGAAGACCACCACGTCCGTGTGGTCAGAGCGGAAGCCTCCCAGGGCGGAGCGGAAGACCACCACACCCTTGTGGTCAAGGCCAGAGTCCTCCAGGGTGGAGCAGATGACCACCACGCCCCTGTGGTCGATGCCGGAGTCCAACAGGGCGGAGCAGCAGACCACCCAGTGACTTGACTTAACTCTGAAAGTTCAACGGTGACTGGCCCTGACTCTGGAGAGGTCACTGGCCCCTGACTCGCCTCTGGAGGGTCAACTGGAACCTGACTCGACTCTGGACTGCCTGTGGAGACTTGAGACGCCTCGGCTTCGGGCACCGCCTCTGGAACGGACTCGGGCACTGCCTCGGTCACGGCCTCGGGAGCGGCCTCGGGCACCGCCTCGGCCTCCGGAACAGCATCGGGCACCGCCTCGGTCTCCGGAACAGCATCGGGCACCGCCTCGGTCTCCGGAACAGCATCGGGCACCGCCTCGGGAACGTCCTCTGGGCTTTGAGGAACGGTAGACGCCTGTCTCCTCCTCCGCCCTCTCTCTTGGCGAGTCGGTGACACCTTGTCTGGAGACTCAGGCGTTGAGTCGGCCATCTTGTGCTGTGGCGCTGGGCTGGCGGCCATCTTGTGCTGTGGCGCTGGGCTGGCGGCCATCTTGTGCTGTGGCGCTGGGCTGGCGGCCATCTTGTGCTGTGGCGCTGGGCTGGCGGCCATCTTGTGCTGTGGCGCTGGGCTGGCGGCCATCTTGTGCTGTGGCGCTGGGCTGGCGGCCATCTTGTGCTGTGGCGCTGGGCTGGCGGCCATCTTGTGCTGTGGCTCTGGGCTGGCGGCCATCTTGTGCTGTGGCGCTGGCTCAGCAGCCATGACGTCAACCGTCTTGGGAATCTCTAGGATCTTGGACAGCGTAGCGAAATAGTCCAAGAATGAGTCAGCGGCCCTCTTGGGCGTTGGCGCTGAGCTGGCGGCCATCTTGCACCGTGGCGCTGGACTCGTGATCGCCTTGGGTTGTGGTGGTGTGTTGGCGTCCATCCTGCCCCGTGGCGCTGGACTAGCGGCCATCATGGGCAGTGACGCCACTGTGGCGGACGTGCGCTTCCTCTCTCCCAAGAACCAATTGCGAGTACGTCTTTAATAAAGGGCAAATCCAAAGGGTTAAACAGTCCAGGCAGGGTCAAAACCGGTAAATCCAAACATAACATAAACAAGAAGGCAAGGCAAGGCAAGGCAAGGCAAGGCAAGGCAAGGCAAGGCAAGGCAAGGCAAGGCAAGGCAAGGCAAGGCAAGGCAAGGCAAGGCAAGGCAAGGCAAGGACATGAATTAACATTTAACATTAAACAAGGACTCCGTAACACAGACTCAGACAGACCGGGTATAAATACACAAAAGGATGATGGGGAAACAGGAGACAGGTGGGGAACAATCAATTAACTAAACAAGGAGGAAGGTGACCAAATAAGGAGACAGGAAGTGATAAAGTGACAGACACCGTGAGAAAGGAGGACATCTAGTGGAAACCCAGGGACACAACCCAGACACTGTGACAAAAACAGTCTCAAAATGCAATGAAGCCTTTAGAAACTCTATTAAAAACAGAATTAGCTTGAGCTGTTACACATACATAAAGTTAGCCCATGCATGTGTTAAAGTTGAGTAGAAAAATGTCAACAGATCTCACAAAAGCTAAAAAGAATAAATATTGTATTACTTTATAAAGTCTAAGACTATATGAAGATTTCCAAGACATTGAAAGTTCCTAGAGACACAGCTCTCAGCCTTATTCCTTAGCTTAAAGTGTGCTTTACCAGAAAACCTTTGAGTGTGTTGAAGAAAAAGCACAATATCATAAAATGTTTAATCAGAGCAACTGAGAAAAACCTGCAATGTACAGCCAAAGACTTGCAAGATGACCCGATGAAAAAAGGAAAACCATTTCAATGCAGTGTGTAAGAAGAATTCTAGACAAGTATGGCCTACATGTTGAGACATCTTGCAGAATACCACTCTTGATGAAGAAGAACAAAAGGCCAACTTGAACTTGATACAATTCATTTGTGTAGACCTGTGGAGCTCTGGAGGAATGTTTTATGGAGTGATGTGAACAGTCCTGTTATGGGGTTTCTTTATTGTAGAAGTAAGTGGAAATCATGACTGCATTAAGGACATCATGGATTCTTTTAAAAGTAAAGTATTAGGCCATTTTGACAAGAATTGTGATGCCTTTGGTGCAAAGACTGAAGCTTATGATCAATGGACTTTCCTGCAGGACAGTCATCCCGAAGTACACATCCAAATCTACTACTGCTTGGTTCAGGGATAAGTCATAGAATGTCCTTGAGTGACCTGTTCAGTCTCCAGGTGTAATTCTCATTGCAAATACAGTATCTGGTTGAATTTGAAGAAAGCCGTGGCAATGTGAAAACCAAAGATTATCATTGATCTGGAAGCTTTTTCAGGCGAAGAATGGGCCAAGACTGGAGTAGAGAGGTGACAGAAGCTTCTAAGCACTTACAGACAGCGTTTATTGGTGATTTTAAAGAAAAAAAGATTCTGCACAAAGGGGGTTGAATAATTTTGAACATGAATGTTTAGAGCCAATTTGAATTTTATCATGATTCATCAATGTTCCATTCTCAGAATCACTCAAAAGTGTATTAACAAACTTTCTCTAATACTCTACTGATGCCTTTGTTGAATTGATTTCATAAAATGAAATTTTCAGACATTTTTCAGCAAAATGTCTTGCAGGTCAAGGGGGTTGAATAATTTTGATTGCAACTGTAGTTGTTGCCATACTTAGTGGTTGCCAAGACCTTGTTAGGCAGATATGTAGGTTTTCTAACAGAGCCATTGAGAAAGACGTGCATCAATGGAAATTCAAAATGCTTGATCGTCACGTGATTCACATAGAAGTACATGGAGTTTATGTTTGTCTCTCTTTTTGCATTCTATCAGCATCATGATCCTCGTATTGAAGGCTATGACAATGCGTTAAAATACCTCAACACTGTGTTCACTGTTATTTTCACTGTGGAATGTGTTCTCAAGATCCTGGCATTTGGAATTATGGTAAGCACACTGGGAATATGATAATCTCTTTCTGTATGTATGTATATATATATAACAACAAAATGTATTTCTAGCATTCATTATTACCTTCTTTCAGAATTATTTCAGAGACACTTGGAATATATTTGACTTCATCACAGTTCTAGGAAGCATCACTGAAATTGTGGTTGATAAAGTCCAGTATGTAAAAGAGAAAAATCAGTCTGCCTCATATACAGTAAGTGTACTTTGTAGGCAGTAGTGGTTTACATCTGTATTCTAATTGCTTTTTAGCCAGTATTTATTTTCACTAGCAAGCTTCTTTGTGTTTTGATTGCTGTGTACTCAATATTTATTTCCACAAGCAATGACCTTTATGTACTGATTGGTTTTTGTCCTGTATTTATTTGCACAAACAATCACCTCTGTGTTCTGATTGGTTTGCAGGGTTTTAATATGGGCTTCCTGAAGTTATTCCGGGCAGCTCGGCTGATTAAGCTTTTGCGTCAGGGCTACACCATTCGTATTCTGCTCTGGACTTTTGTCCAGTCCTTCAAGGTCAGACATGGCTTTTACAGCAGTAGCACTACATTGAAATGCCTTATTCCTTTTTGTATTTATCTTCTTAACACTATTTTTGCTTTTATTTGAACAAAAGCCACTTAATATAAAATATTTTCTTTCATAGAATAGATTCAGAGTTCTCATAATGTTGATTCTACAGTTTCATAAAAAGTTCATCAAAGCTTTGCACTGCATTGGTTTTTACAAAATGTTACTTCCACTGTAAACCATTAAACATTTGTTTTGTAAATAATTTCAACTGTAATGTGTGTTTTTTTTTTTTTTGTAAGCTTTGTACTTTTGTTCTTGCTATTCAGTAACTACCAGCAATTATGTAATTGTAATATCTGCACATTATTGAATAATGATCGGTCTTCATCAAGCATCTGGGTAACATAGTTTATTAATGGAAAGAGAACCATTCCATCTATGTTTCAAACTATATTTATTTAATTAATTTTTTTTAACTTTGCAAGTACTTGTATTTTCATTAGGAAATGTAAATATAATAACATTTTAATTTTTGAGTTTAGTACTTAACATGAGATTTGACTTGCAGGCTCTTCCATATGTCTGTCTGCTAATCGCCATGCTGTTTTTCATCTATGCCATCATTGGCATGCAGGTAAAGGTTTTCTTGGTCCCCAGACTGTCTGTTTCCATCTTTCTTCTCTCTGTATCTTCCTTTGTTTCTTTGCCACCCTTTCTATTACTTTACCTCGATAAGCCTGGAAATTTAACAGACATCTTTTATGTGTTTGTAATTTCATTAAAGGTATTTGGCAACATCAAGCTAAATCCAAAAACCCAAATCAACGAACACAATAACTTTAAGACATTTTTTGGTGCTCTCATGCTGTTGTTTAGGTAAGATTAACTTCTTTGTTTGTTGTAAAAACCTAACAAAAAAAACAGATGCAACATTTTATGGTGTTAATTATTTTACTATGAAGCCAATATAATAAAGCAATCCACCCTTTGGACATTAATAAATGTGACTTAATTTATGATATACATATATGTGTACTGTATGTGTGTGTGTGTGTGTGTCTGTTTAGGAGTGCAACAGGTGAGTCATGGCAAGAAATCATGTTATCATGTTTAGGAGAGAAGGATTGTGAAAAAGACGAATCACTCAACAACTCAACGACAACTGTGAAAAAAGATTGTGGTACCGAATTTGCATACTTCTACTTTGTCTCCTTCATCTTCTTCAGTTCTTTTCTGGTGAGAGTAAATTCATTTTAATGACACAAATACATAGCATTACAAACCTCTACATTAAAAACCCACACACTTAAGACCTATTCACACCAAATCCATTTTTGCCACCTAAAATATATATGGCAAGATTTTAAAATGGAAAATAAAAACACAGAGAAAAAAATATATATATAATAATAAAATGCAACTTGTATAATTGTAAACATGAATATCCGCCACTGCTTAACACTCTTATCCTCACTCAATACCTTTCTGCTTTTCTATCTGTTTCTCTGTCTCTATTTTCACATGTCTAATTCTCTTTCAGATGCTAAATCTGTTTGTGGCCGTGATCATGGATAATTTTGAGTACCTGACGCGTGATTCGTCCATTCTGGGTCCTCACCACTTGGATGAGTTTGTACGGATCTGGGGAGAGTATGACCGTGCAGCATGGTGAGAGATTCCATGGTCCTTTCAGTTGATCACATGCAAATGCAATACAAACATATACTGTAATTTGCTAGATTCATATTTTCTTGCATACTGTATGCTATTTCTTTCTTTACTCTTATTTGAAACCTTGCAGGATTACTTAAAGGGGTCGTATCGTGATGAATCTTTCTTTTTTAATTTTTTTTCTCTTGTTTGGTCTTTTGAGATTAAAAAGTTAATTACACTAAGAAAGCAAACTGTTGCTGAATTCAGACCTCATTTACTGACACTAAGCTGCAGAAAATGGTCATTTGACCATTAACTTTCAAAATGAAAGCAGCAAAATGACAGCAGTTTGATTCTAAGAGTCAGAGAAAGGCTGTAAAACCAAAAACTTCACTAATGTATGGTATGAACCCTTTAAAGCTTTAAAGTGTGTTTCATGAAAAATAACCACTCCCACTGCATGTATCTTGAAGTTGTCTAATTTACTGTTAATGGCAAGTATTTCCTTCTCCAGTGGAAAACTACACTATAAGGAGATGTACAAAGTAGTACGCACAATATCACCACCTCTGGGCTTTGGAAAGAATTGCCCCTACAGGGTGGCATGCAAGGTTTGGCTCACCCGTGAAAAAACTTCCCTTCTGCCTCTCTCCTCCTCTCCTTTTGTCATTCCCTACAGCTTCACTAGCTAACACCCCTCACCCTCTCTTGTTCCTGTGATCTACTCTAGTGCTTTCCACCATGCAGGTCAAAGACTGACAGAGACAAGAGCTCAGTGCACAGAGAGACAGCTCATCCCTTTGGCCCATGTCCTGCTCCTGAAGTGTGAATAACTGCTGCAGTTAATGACACTAAGAGCCATCCATCAGTGAACTCCATTAGATAATATCTAACACTGCCAATGGATGTTAAGTGGGGATTCAGTCTCTCTGTGTCTGAATTGGATTTGGGGCTTTTATTGAACATTATTCCATAATTGTGGGTTTTAGGTTAGAGGAGACTCCTCATGGTGAACATGAGGCAGATCTTCATGTTCGCCATTACCTCACCTGTATATAAATCAAAAGAACATTATGCTCATTTCTTTCCTGACCTACCACGGTGGCAGAAATTAGTTTAATATTTTTAAAGGGGAAATATTTGCTACTTGGAAGTTTTTACGTTATGAGGGCATACTTTTTATAAATAATTATTCATATTAAAAACAACCGATTTATATTTTGAATTAGAGTTATATAATTAAATATTACAACCCGAATTCCGGAAAAGTTGGGAGGTTTTTTAAATTTTAATAAAATGAAAACTAAAGGAATTTCAAATCACATGAGCCAATATTTTATTCACAATAGAACATAGATAACATAGCAAATGTTTAAACTGAGAAATTTTACACTTTTATCCACTTAATTAGCTCATTTAAAATTTAATGCCTGCTACAGGTCTCAAAAAAGTTGGCACGGGGGCAACAAATGGCTAAAAAAGCAAGCAGTTTTGAAAAGATTCAGCTGGGAGAACATCTAGTGATTAATTAAGTTAATTGATATCAGGTCTGTAACATGATTAGCTATAAAAGCTTTGTCTTAGAGAAGCAGAGTCTCTCAGAAGTAAAGATGGGCAGAGGCTCTCCAATCTGTGAAAGACTGCTTAAAAAAAATTGTGGAAAACTTTAAAAACAATGTTCCTCAACGTCAAATTGCAAAGGCTTTGCAAATCTCATCATCTACAGTGCATAACATCATTAAAAGATTCAGAGAAACATCTCGGTTACGTATGTAACCTTGGTTCCCTGAATAGGGAACGAGATGCTGCGGTGACGTCACCACGTATGGGAACACCTTCGGTGTGACGAATGTCTGAAGCCCTATACCATCCCGCCAATCTTATTGGCCAAATAGCGCGTGGCACCGCCCAGCATGCGTAAGCATATATATACCTGGTGCCGCGCGCCATTTACCTCAGATTTCATGACGAAGAAGAAAGCTATCAAGGTACGGCACGGCCAGAACCGCAGCATCTCGTTCCCTATTCAGGGAACCAAGGTTACATACGTAACCGAGATGTTCCCTTTCATAGGTCACTTCGATGCTGCGGTGACGTCACCACGTATGGGAACGCTATACCATCACGCCTGACGTACCTGATAGCTTGGATCCAAGGACGCATCTGGTCAAGCGGAGAAAACCCGGGAGCCAGAAGCCATCCTCACATCCAGACTGTAAGACCTGATAAAAGTGCTCGGTGAGGACCAGCCTGCCGCAGCACAGATATCATCCATAGAAGATCCACTGAGAAAGGCTTGAGAAGAAGCCACTGCTCTCGTGGAATGACCTTTTACTCCTAAGGGCGAAGCGAGCCCGCGCGCCTCATAGGCCAAGGAAATAGCCTGCACCAGCCAATGGGACATGCGCTGTTTCGTGACTGCATGGCCTTATTCTTATGTCCAAAACAGACAAACAGCTGGTCAGACTCACGCCATGGGGCAGTACGATCCACATAAGTCTTTAACGCTCTCACAGGGCAAAGACTTAGATCCCCAGACTCCGCCGCAGCAGGAGAAAAAGCCTCCAGGACCACCTGCTGAAAGCGAAAGGGATAGATGCGACCTAGGGACATAATTAGGCCTTGGTCGCAACAACACTTCCACAGAGTCTGTGCTATAAAAGTCAGGATTTATCCGGAACAATTCCAAGGGCTCAAACAGATGCCCTGATAAACCATGCAACACAATGGAAAAACCCATGAAGGGACCCGCACGGGGCGGAAAGGCCTCAGCCGTCGCGCACCCTGTATGAACGAGAAACAGTGGATGACGGCCCACTGAGGCACCATTTATATATTCGTGGTAAGCTGAATGGCTGCCACGTAAACCTTAGGGTAGCTGGTGTCACTCCATCCGAAAAACGTTCCTGAAGGAACTCCAGTACTGACGCCACTGGGCAGTAAACTGGATCCATATTATGAGTTTCACACCAGGCCGTAAACAGTCTCCACTTGAAAGCATATAAGCGTCTCGTAGAAGCTGCTCTAGAATTCAGTATAGTCTCGGTAGTTTCAGCAGAAAGACCGGGACATATGAACTCACTCTGCTCAGAGGCCACTCCCGCAGATTCCATAGATCTGGCCTCGGGTGCCAAATCAGTCCCTGTGCTTGTGATAATAAATCCTGTCTGAGGGGAATCTCCCATGGAGAGCCCGCTAACAGATTGATCAGATCCACAAACCACGGCTGTGTGTGTGCCACCGCGGAGCCACCAGCAGCAGCTGTTCCACCCTGTCCACCCGTATTCTGCGTAATATCGCCGAAATCAGACAGATTGGGAGAAAACGCATACAAACTGGTCCTGGGCCAGTTGTGGGCTAATGCATCAAAGCCCAGGGGTGCTGGAGGGCATAGGGAGAACCAAAGCGGGTAATGCGCAGTCGTGTTAGACGCAAACAATTCCACTTCGCTTCCCCGAAAATCTGCCATAGGAGACTCACCGATTGGGGGTGCAATCCCCACTCCGCTTGCTCCAGAGTCTGCCTGGATAGCAAATTCGCTCCAAAGTCCAACGTCCGGGGACATGAACAGCTCGGATCGATAGAATTTAGTTCTGAAAACAAAGAACATGTTTCGCCAGCCTGCACAGGGGGCGAGAGAATAATCCTCTCTGATGATTCAGGTATGACACAACCGCTGTGTTGTCTGATCTGAGCAGCACATGACGGCCGATCAGCAGATTCGAGAAATACTGGAGAGCCAGAAAAAACAGCCAGTAATTTCAACCTGTTTATGTGCCAACTCCCTTGACAAACAGCTCCCCAGTCGGTCAAAGACGCATCCGTCGTGACAGTCTCTCGGGAAGCGCAAATCCCCAGCCGGACTCCGGTCAGGAGAATTCAGTCAGGAGAATTCGGTTGACATACATATTTTTAAGCGACATCACACATCGCCGTGTCACCGGAATCGTCCGATGCGGAGACAACGGGGTGAAACATTCCATACGTAAGCCCAGGCTGTTAAATGATTCAGCACAAGATCCCCATGAGAGTGTGCTTAAGTCTGCGATTGCGCTAAACACCAGCTAATCGCCTAAAATAGTTCAAACACGAACGCCCTGGGGCCAGAGATCCATCCATGCATTTTGAGAAATACTGATACGCTTTGCTCTCTAAAGCGAATCTGAGGAACTTCCTGAGTGCAAGATTCAGATGGTGTAAACCCAGAATGGGTCGTAATCCGTCAGTGTTTTTTTTTTTTTTTTTTTTACCACAAAATGACGGCTGTAAAAAACCCCGCCTCCATCTGAGAGGGGTGTACTTCCTCTATAGCCCCTTTGCTCAGCAGAGTTGACATCTCCTGTCGCAGCACCGCTATTTCCATCGGCTTCGCCACCGTGGAAAGAATTCTGCGGAAAGGAGGCGGGCCTTATTGAAACTGAATGGTGTATCCATGACAAATCGTGCATAACACCCATAGAGAAATGTCGGGCAAGCGTTCACACACGGCCGAGACCATACTAGCGGTCTCAAAATTTCCGCTTCCTGCAACGCTGTCATACATGTTAAAATATCCGGGCACGAAAAGCTTGTGGCGTTCGTGCACAGGGGAAGTGTATGTATAAGAGCCGTTGCGTCTCGTTGTGTATAATCCTGAAACGTGTCCACGGCAGGAATTAGGCCAACAGATTGAACATCGGGCTTTGCCGCTAGCGAAAAACGGCGGCTGTGCGAGCCGTCATAAATGGGTCGTCTGTGCAGGACCCTTGAATCGCCCCTCGAATTCTGAAAGCTGGATTGCGCAGAGGGTCTGAGGGAACGTTTGGCATTACAGCTCAATCCAATGCTGCTCGAAGCACCGTTTGCTGCGAGGCAAACAATGTAGAATGTGGGGACTGCAGTGAGAGGGTTAGATGTGCATAGCAATCCAACAGCACTCTCTGGTGGAGGGCACAGTCCCTGGCAAGCATTAAGGAAAACGCATGCGTAAAACTCGCTGCGTTTCGTTGTGTATAATCCTGAAGCGTATCCACGGCAGGATTTAATCCAACAAGATAAACATTGGGCCACGCTGCTAGCGAGAACGCGGCAGCTGTGTGAGCCGTCATACACTGGCCATCTTTGCCAGCCTCCGCGCCGTCCCTCAAACTCTGAAGGCTGGATTGTGCAGAGTGTCTGAGGGGGCGCGCGAATGAGAGCTCAGTTAAATGACGCTCGAGGTGCCTTTGCTGCGAGACAGTCAATGTTAGAGAACATGAAGGAAAAACGCATGCATCAAACTCGCTGCGTTTCGTTGTGTATAATCCTGAAGCGTATCCACGGCAGGATTTAATCCAACAAGATAAACATTGGGCCACGCTGCTAGCGAGAACGCGGCAGCTGTGCGAGCCGTCATACACTGGCCATCTTTGCCAGCCTCCGCGCCGTCCCTCAAACTCTGAAGGCTGGATTGTGCAGAGTGTCTGAGGGGGCGCGTGAATGATAGCTCCGTTCAATGACGCTCGAGGTGCCTTTGCTGCGAGACAGTCAATGTTAGAGAACATGAAGGAAACGCATGCATCAAACTCGCTGCGTTTCGTTGTGTATAATCCTGAAGCGTATCCACGGCAGGATTTAATCCAACAAGATAAACATCGGGCCACGCCTCTAGCGAGAACGCGGCGGCTGTGTGAACCGTCATACGCTGGCCATCTTTGCCAGCCTCCGCGCTGTCCCTCAAACTCTGAAGACTGGATTGTGCAGAGTGTCTGAGGGGGCGCGCGAATGATAGCTCAGTTAAATGACGCTCGAGGAGCCCTTGCTGCGAGACAGTCAAATGTTAGAGTGTGGAAACTGCAGTGAGAGGCTTAGATGTGCATTAGCAGTCTAACAGCGCTCTCTGGAGGCGGGCACAGTCCTAAGCAAACATGAAGGAAAAACGCATGCGTCACATTCGCTGCGTTTCGTTGTGTATAATCCTGAAGCGTATCCACGGCAGGATTTAATCCAACAAGATAAACATCGGGCCACGCCGCTAGCGAGAACGCGGCGGCTGTGTGAACCGTCATACGCTGGCCATCTTTGCCAGCCTCCGCGCCGTCCCTCAAACTCTGAAGACTGGATTGTGCAGAGTGTCTGAGGGGGCGCGCGAATGATAGCTCAGTTCAATGACGCTCGAGGTGCCCTTGCTGCGAGACAGTCAAAGTTAGAGTATGGGGACTGCAGTGAGAGGGTAGATGTGCATTAGCAGTCTAACAGCGCTCTCAGTGAAGGGCATAGTCCCTGGCATATTAACATGAAGAAAAGCGTGTGCGTCAAACTCGCTGCGTTTCGTTGTATATAATCCTGAAGCGTATCCACGGCAGGATTCAATCCAACAAGATAACATCGGGCCAAGCCGCTAGCGAAAACGCGGCGGCTGTGTGAGCCGTAATCCACCATTTGAAGAGCAAAACTGTTGATTAACGCGCTCGAGTGGGGGAGAGCGAGCACATGGAACTCCAGTGCATCACTGTATTCATATTCAAGCCGCACATATCGCCCCTAACCAACACCTCGTGCGGGGCCTCGGCGACCGCAGAAGCGAAACGGTGGGGGTTAGACGCGAGGCGACTTAAGAAATACACTCCAGAGCGCGGATACTTCCTAATGGCGTTAGTGCACAGGGGAAGTGTATGCATATTTTACTGTAGCCATAGGCTATCAAGGAGAGAACCTGTAGAGAGGCTGCAACGAACCTCTCATAAGTGCCTCCTCGTGATAACCCATCATACGGCTCCTACCTTTCGTTGACTCATCGCGTCCGCGGAGAGGAGTATACTGCTCGTAGATGATCGCTGAGAACGCGAGATAATAGGGCACAGAAGATTCGCTTCGTACTGAAGGAATGAAATCTGAGGTAAATGGCGCGCGGCACCAGGTATATATATGCTTACGCATGCTGGGCGGTGCCACGCGCTATTTGGCCAATAAGATTGGCGGGATGGTATAGGGCTTCAGACATTCGTCACACCGAAGGTGTTCCCATACGTGGTGACGTCACCGCAGCATCGAAGTGACCTATGAAAGGGAACTGGAGAAATCTCTGTGCGTAAGGGACAAGGCCGGAGACCTTTATTGGATGCCCGTGGTCTTCGGGCTCTCAGACGACACTGCATCACTCATCGGCATGATTGTGTCAATGACATTACTAAATGGGCCCAGGAATACTTTCAGAAACCACTGTCGGTAAACACAATCCGCCGTGCCATCAGCAGATGCCAACTAAAGCTCTATCATGCAAAAAGGAAGCCATATGTGAACATGGTCCAGAAGCGCCGTCGTGTCCTGTGGGCCAAGGCTCATTTAAAATTGACTATTTCAAAGTGGAATAGTGTTTTATGGTCAGACGAGTCCAAATTTGACATTCTTGTTGGAAATCACGGACGCCGTGTCCTCCGGGCTAAAGAGGAGGGAGACCTTCCAGCATGTTATCAGCGTTCAGTTCAAAAGCCAGCATCTCTGATGGTATGGGGGTGCATAAGTGCATACGGTATGGGCAGCTTGCATGTTTTGGAAGGCTCTGTGAATGCTGAAAGGTATATAAAGGTTTTAGAGCAACATATGCTTCCCTCCAAACAACGTCTATTTCAGGGAAGGCCTTGTTTATTTCAGCAGGACAATGCAAAACCACATACTGCAGCTATAACAACAGCATGGCTTCGTCGTAGAAGAGTCCGGGTGCTAACCTGGCCTGCCTGCAGTCCAGATCTTTCACCTATAGAGAACATTTGGCGCATCATTAAACGAAAAATACGTCAAAGACGACCACGAACTCTTCAGCAGCTGGAAATCTATATAAGGCAAGAATGGGACCAAATTCCAACAGCAAAACTCCAGCAACTCATAGCCTCAAAGCCCAGACGTCTTCAAACTGTTTTGAAAAGAAAAGGAGATGCTACACCATGGTAAACATGCCCCGTCCCAACTATTTTGAGACCTGTAGCAGAAATCAAAATTGAAATGAGCTCATTTTGTGCATAAAATTGTAAACTTTCTCAGTTTAAACATTTGCTATGTTATCTATGTTCTATTGTGAATAAAATATTGGCTCATGTGATTTGAAAGTCTTTTAGTTTTCATTTTATTAAAATTTAAAAAACGTCCCAACTTTTCCGGAATTCGGGTTGTATATTTAATACACATTATATTACACAATTATATAAAGATATTATATTTAATCACAGTTCTGTTTGCCTGTATTTTTATGACTGTTTTTTTATATTTATGCATTTATATTTATATTTTTATATAAAAAAAAATTAAAATGACTTTTTTTTTTTTTTGCTTCCACAAAATTGAACTTTGCTGCCATTTGTTCATTTCTGGCTCTGAGCACAATGCCCCTTGTGGGTTAATGTATTTTAATAGCATTGCTTTCTTTTCAATACAACCAGTCAAATCCTCACCTACTTGACTCATCAGATCTTTGGCTGTTTTAATATTTTCTCTCTTTTAGCCTCTTCTATGCCAGCATTGCATAGAAAGACCTCCACCTGACCTCAACTCTATGTTTAATCAGTTTCCCTTTTTTACAGTTTTTATTTTAAGTATGAAACACATTAAAATAACCTTCCCTTTCCTCTCTCTTCCTTCGTCTTCAATCTGTTTCCTTTTTCCTCTACGCTAATCTTCCTCTCCTCCCTCGTTCCGTGGAAATGCCCAATTCTTCTTCCTCCTCCTCTTCTTCATCACATTGCCCCTGGTGACTGCCCCCTCCTAGTGGTCGTATTCATTACACTGATATGTACGAGATGCTGACCTGCATGTCGCCACCGCTTGGCCTGGGCAAGAAATGCCCCTCCAAAGTGGCGTATAAGGTAGTCTGCAGTATTATGATTTGAATGAAGGTCTGCTTGTTTTCAAGAGGCTCAAGCTCAAGGCTGTAGTTAAAGTGTCCCGAAGATGTATTTGGACACTTTAGTCAAACTTTAAACAATATGAATACTGTATCTATGCATTATGTAAAAGCATATTGAACCAAGTGAGCATGATTTGTGAAACAAAAGTTAGCTAAACGTTTGCACTTGGTTTTATGTTTTCTATCTAGTTCCATTTTGAGTAACTTAAGTGTTTTAGGGCCACCTTATGTCAAATAATTGCAATACATATATCTGTATTATTATTTGTAGAAGATCAGTGATTTTATTATTTGTCATTGTCTCTTAATCATCCTACTGTAAAGTCCCTGTATATCCACCAATTATACTTTATTTGAATATGTCACCTTAGCATCCTCAAAAGGCTGTCATTATCCTAATATTTATTCCAGTGTTAAATACATATTGCAAAGGGCATATTCATAAAGTGTGATCCTTTTCCAATTTCTATGCATAAATCTCTGCTCTGTCTCCATCCAGTATATGTGTTTCCTCTGTGTGCATGTGTGATGTTGTTATGTCTTCTTGCTTGGTATTAACTGTAGAAATTTAAAGACAACTAAACGTAGATGACTATTAGATTGCTATTTTAAAAACATGCTCACTCCTTAGCTTTGCAGTCCTTGTATTTAATTTGTCTTTTGTCCTTATGGTGACTTTCTCTCAGCGGTTGGTTCTGATGAACATGCCAGTGGATGAGGACATGTCCGTCCACTTCACCTCCACTCTTATGGCCCTGATACGCACTGCACTGGACATTAAAATCGCTCAAGGTTGGCACCACTGATAATACTCAGTTTTGAAAAAATCAAACAACCTCTGATTTTTCTTTACAATAATATTAGTTAAATGGTCTTTGTGTAACAGGGGGTGAGGACAGGGGTCAGATGGACATAGAATTGCAGAAGGAAATCAGTGTTATCTGGCCAAACCTCTCCCAGAAATCTCTTGATCTTCTAGTACCCATCCATAAAGGTGAGCGATCTGAATGATAATTTTTTTTCTTTCTTACTGTTCTAATAGTGTATTATAAAAAATGTTCTAGTATAATTCAACTTGGTCTTGACAGTTTTGCTTGTGGTACTATTGTTGACCACTAGGGGTGCCCACTGACTCTCCTGAAAGTGAGTGTCATTTGCAGCCGGCATAAAAATCTTAGTTTTCTACAACAAACAAATCTTTCTTCCAGCCAGTGACATGACCATTGGGAAGATTTATGCAGCCATGATGATCATGGACTACTACAAGCAAAACAAAGCTAAGAAGCTCCGTCAACAGCTTGAGGAACAGGTAAAGATGTCTTTTAACTTCTACAGTATTAGAACTTCAGATTTAAAGACTAGTTGACTCACAACCTCACGCCTATTGAATCAGCTTGTAAATGCAACATTGCTATCTAACTGTATAGAATGCTGTTCATTTTATTGAAGACACATACCAGAAAAACCTTCATATCTCAATTTGAAGTGCTAACGTCCTAAAGCTGGAAAGATGTACTGTTTTTTGGTTTACTTGTGCTGATCATCTAATGTTCTCTTGCAGAAACATGCACCGATGTTCCAGCGCATGGATGCATCTTCACTGCCACAGGACATTCTCTGCAGTGCCAAAGCTCTGCCATTCCTGTCAAACTGTGCAAGGTCTGCCCTGTAATTTTACCTGTTGTGCATGTGTGTGTGTTTGTGTGTATGTGTGTGGGTGTACTTATAGTACGTTCACCATGTAACTGTCTGCAGTGTTAAGTATCATTGATATATTAATATAGGTTTCTGTTAATATTTTGAATTTTTATTTCCATATTTTATTTTTTCATTTTAATTGTAAGTAATTTTGTTGTTTTTGCCACTTTTATTAGTTTATTTTTTATTATGTCTGTATAGTTTTTACTGAGTTTTAGTTTATTTAGTTTTTGTTGTTTTAGTACTAAATGAAAATGAGAAATATTGCTTTGGCAACTAGCTTAAATAAATTTCATTTAATATTTATTTTAAGTAGTGAAAATGTTTTAGTTTATAGGGTTAGGGCTAATAATAACCCTGATCTGGATCTTTCCCCATTAGTTATTTCGATTCTACTGGATATACACAATGTGGTGCAATTCTTTAATGCATAGTGGCACGATTCTTTATCAAAAAGTTTTATATAAAATATACAATTTACCTATAGGTTATATATAATTTAAAAAATATTTATATATATATATATATATATATATATATGTGTGTGTATGTGTGTGTGTGGGTGTGTGTGTGTGTTTGTGTGTGTGTGCTTCAAATGTTTATATCCTCCTTCTTAAAATGGTTACCATCTTGGGTCAGACTAAGGTCTTGATCTTTTTGATAATATCCAACAGCATCACAAACTTTTGAAATTAATTGTACAAAAAAAAAATTCTGACCACCAAAAACAATGCTTAGATGTGACCCACAGTTTGTACCCTGTATGTAGATGCATTTGTAAGGTAAGCCAACATGAGCATAATTGACAAGTTTCTCTGTTGTTTCCTCAGAAGTAGAGCTGGGTTTGTAGGACCGAGTCCCTTATCACCCCAAGACGTCTTCATGCAACCCTTTGTCCAAGACAGCATGGAAGAGAGGGATGAATACCAACACCAGTATCACCTTCAGAGTATGGTAGGAAAAACTAAATACAGAAAAAAATACATCTCATCTCAGACATACTTACACAGTATGCCCTGACATATCTTGCATGAGGTGTTTTATTCATTATTTTATATATGTGAATGAAATGCCTGACATCTGCTTTGTTTTGTGAAACAACATTCAAATTCACAATCGATTTAAAATTCTCAAACTGTATGTGAATTCAGGCTCATTCTCATTCAAATGTTTATTAATTTATGAATAATTCAGGTTGGAAAACTGATGCAAACAATGACACGGCCTGAATACCACAGCCAGACACTGTTCCGTTTTAAAAGTAGAAATAGAAAAGTAGAACACATTTTTCAGAGTCTAATTTGAGATGTGATTTGCAAAGCACAGATTGTAATTCGCAGTGCCTAGTCAGTAAAAAAAAATTTATCCTTGTGAATTTGGTGAATTTGGTATCTTAGTTTATACAAGGAATTAAAGAAGTAATTAAAATTAGGACACTTCAGAGACTGTGGGTCGCTTATGTGTGCATATATAAGTCACTAAAATTTAAATCTGGCCTGGTTTGATAGTTCGTATTTTTGTCTTTTGTACAGTCTGTTCTATACAGTCTTTACAGAACAGAAAGGAAATTGTAAAAAAAAAAAAAAAAAAACATTGGTATAAGCTGATTTTTTGGGACTCTGGGACAGTTTAATTCTTAATTCAATTGTTAATTCAACTGTCCGTTGTCAGTTATGTGCTACATTTTTATTTCAACATAAAGATGAAGCTGAAGCTAAGAATCACAAAACTCCAACTTTTGATATGTCCTTCTAAAGATTTCTGGCAATGGTTTAGTAAGTGAGTAGGTTAATTTTTAAAATCTGATAGAAAGTTTACATGATTACACAGGTTTTTTTTTTTTTTTTGCTTAATATTTTTAAGAAGTGACAGTGACAGTGTGGTTGACACGGTCCACATTTTAACTTCTATTTACACTGTGTAAATGACTGAATAGTCACTCGGAAGCCCTTTTCCACCACATGAGAAAAAGAAAAGTCATCCTTTGGTAAATAATAATTATGAGATTATTATTTATTATTAGCATGATTTTTCTTTTCTTATGTTGTAGAAATTGGTTTCCATAGAGGCACTCACAAACAGGCCATCTGATTGGATTGATATCTGCATGTACATCACCTCCCTGATTTACAATCCTGCATGATGCTTCTACTTTTCCTCAATCATTTTCTTTTACATTTGCAGCTTTATTGCCATTTCTTTATCATTGCCGCCTTGCCTTGTAAAGGGAGAGATTTCAGAGAGCTGCTTTTAAAGTTTGGAAAGGTGTATAGATGTGGTTTCTCAAGGTTAGACTGCTATAGGTCCAGATGACTTCCAGCACTTATATAACCAGTGAACAGTTATACACAAGCTTAGATATCTTTCTGTGATCTTGTTTGTACTCTTATTTTCTACCCCTCCTGGTTGCTTTTTCTTTGCCTCTCTGCTATGAACTGTAAAATAACACTAGATACCTTAAGGGTTTTTTAAGTTGGTTTATGTTTGAAACTCTTTTGTGCTAGTGCCCTTGTGTGTATGCCCAATATGTTTGGCTTCTGCTTTGTCTACAAATGTCTACACCCCCTTTGAGTTGCTTCTGCATATCTGCTCTATGTTGTGCTTATGATGCTCCACTCTTGTCACTTTACTATTTCTCTATGACATTTTATGATATAAATGCATCTTTTCTTAACTTTAAATAAATACCTGCTCCTAAAAAAGGAGTATAACATTTGTCAGGTTATATGAAACAAGGGAACATTTACACCAAGAACGACAAGGATAACTATGACTATAAAGTTCTAATCATTCTAAATTTAGGAGAATAGCAAAGTTCACACCACAGTTATAACAATAATGATACATAGAAAAACAATATTGTTGGGATCAGGATCAGAATGATTTTTTATAGCTGATAAATGGTAAAACACTAGCAGTTGATCAGTCTTCATTCCAATTTAAAGAGCTTGCACATTTAAAATAGCAGAAGACCTTGCGGAGAAGCTCTACACAGCAAACAGGGTAACATGAAAACATAACATTATCTCAGGTATCCAGCACTAGTTTCGACAACATTGACTGTGTTTGCTGTATTCGATGTTAAATTAGCTGAAGACATCTGCTGTTTAAAGCCCTGTAAATGCAACAGAAAAAAACTGACTCTGACTTCAAATGAAGTATTAATAAAATTTGTCTTCCTAAGCGAAAATCTCTTAGCAGAGTGAAAGATTCTACAAACTCCTCTCGTCTTTATATCATGTAAGGTTTCTGTTTCTCCTTGGTGTCTTTGCAAAACATAATACAGCAGCAGGTAACTTACATCCACATATGTTACTGGAAAATGGACCGTGCAAGCTTACAATGAACAGACCGTTATCTTAACGTTTGGTGGTGTGGATGCAGATATAGTTTTGTTAAATATTATTATTACTCTTTATTTCAGACTCATGGTCCATATGAAAAGAAGAAAGAATGAAGAGGAAAAATACACACACAGAATTTAAAAGACATACAAGCTTGCATTCCAATGCTTCCGCAAACTGGAAAAATACCTTGTATCACTTAATATAACATAATTTAAGACCATTATGTTACCATTTTTTGAATCATTCAACCGACATATGAAATTATACATACACTTCCTTAAGACAGCATGCAAAGTAGGTACATTATTAAATACAAACAATCGGCTTGCACTTGTCCACCTTGGATGTTTACGCAAAATTCTTAGTGCATCATTAAATGCCACCTGGAGTTTTTGCATTTTAGCCTTAGCATACCTACACCACAAGTGAGCTGTATAAAAAGTAGTACAGAATGCCCTAAATAGAGCTATTTTAACAGCATCAGTACACATATAAAATTTACGAGCCAGCATATTAGCTTGCCCATATAACCTATAGCACTGGCGCTGCACATCATCATCATCATTTAAATCATTTCTAATGATGTGACCCAAGTATTTAACTTTATTTACCACATTCAATACTTGGTCATCTATATAAAAAGAAGGAAAATTTTGCTTAAGGTCCTCTTTGGTTTTAACAATCATAATCACACTCTTTTTAACATTAAATTTTATATCATGCTGCACACCATAACTTGAACATACTCGAAGCAGCTTTTGTAATCCTGCGCTACAAGGAGACATAATAACCAGATCATCAGCATACATCAAATGGTTAATGAGACTATCACCTATTAAACATCCAGTCTTACAATTATTCAACTCCACAGAAAGACCATCCATGTACGATTTATAAATATTGTATAAATCGTTATAGATATTGTAATCGTTCTTGGTGTGAATGGGATTTTACAGCTGCGAAGTGTAATTTACATTTTTTTTAAAGTAAGGACTGAATGTCTCTCCCTCCTCCCCGTTTTTTCTCTTTCTAACTGCATAGGTGCCAGAGTACAAAGAATTTAACAGTGTGCTGTGCCCCACTAGCATGCAGGCCAATCCTCTGCAAGTGCCAGGGAGAGGCGTCTCTATCCGAGCCTCTTCCATGCCTCGCCTGGCAGTAGAGCCACAGGTACTACCTGTGTTAGCCTAGCCTAGCGATAACTAGATACTCTGTCTAAATCTGCTCTGTGGTTAGCATCAGCATTGGCATTGATTCCAAAGAAGGAATGGGAACAGTGGGTAGAAAGGTGTAGTTTGTGATTTGGTGGCAATGTAATGTCTAACCGTGCTGGAAAATCAAACTAAAACCAACTTCTGAATTGGTTTGGTAATGTGTTTATGTAGCGATATCTCTGAAAATAGTAGTATGCAATCACAGTGTTTAAAATATGAATAATGGCAATATTCTAGTTGTGTGTGTGTGTCTATATATGATTATGTAAAAATAGTTTTAATTATTTTAATAAATATAAAAGTAATATAAATATTGATATAATATAAGTGTATAAAACAATTATTAATATATGTGATTTAATTGGGGTAAAATGTTTTAGATGGTTTATTAGCTGGTCAACCTGATTAGAACTGGTGGACCACCTTGTTTAATTTAGTAGGGCCCTATGGTGTAACCAGCTACCAGAAACACACCATCTTGAGTAGCTTGACCAATCAGTTTTTTTTCCAGCAGGGAATGTAAGGAGGTTGTGGTTGCCTTTGTTAGAGCTCAGTTCAGAAAAAAAATATTATATAGAAACTCATTTCATTTGCATTGTTTAGTGCAATGTCACTTTGTATGGTTTCAAAGATAGAGTGTGCCAATCTTGCAGCATAACATTAATTTGTTTCATTTTTGTCTCTGTTTTTGTGTTCTGTTTGTTGATGTGTGCTCTTGGGGTTTGTCTGCGTCTTTTGTTTGTTCTCTTTGTCTTTTTGTGTTTTGTGGATGTATAGCAGGTGTCTTCAGAGAGTAAACTGATAAAGCGCTCATTCTCCACGATCGGTGATCAGTGTGTGAATGGTGACTGGCAGGAAGAGTTCTCTCTGGAGAGGGTTAGCCCAGACCGACTGGAAAGACCCAGGCAAAGAAGCTTTAGAGGTCAGTTTGCAGTAGGGATGTCAAAAGCATAGGTTCTTTAGTAGCAAGTCGATACTAAAATCGAAAAACATAATACAAGTATACAGCAGTGGTTTTCAAGTTCAAGTTGAGCTTTATAGTCATTCCACTACATGTGTGGACATACAGTGGAACGAAATGTCATGCCTCACAGGACCACAGTGCTACATAAATACAGATATACAACAATTTAGTAAAACAGTATAAACCTATACACAACTAACCTACTGACAGATTTTGATTAAATATACTATATATAAATGTTTACCTATACATAAGCTAAAAAAAATACAGACTATACGAATACTTCACATAATCCTATATCTACACACAATTAACCTACTGACAGATTTTGACTTTAAATATACTATATATAAATGTTTACCCATACATAGACTGAAAAAGAAAAATATATAGACTATATAGATTATTTGTAGTGCATGAGCATGTAAACGCACATATCTGAGTCTTTTTTGTGGGATTATGTACATACAGCAGTGTGTGTGAAAAGTGTATAGTGCTCATAGAAGAGAATTGCACAAAAATTATTTGAAATGCAAAAAAAAGAATGTTTCAGACAGAATGTTTCTATCCTGTTCTTGGGGATCTCTCCCTTATTTAACACACTTGATTCAGATCATCAGCTCATCAAGTGGGTATCAGCTCAATAAATTAAGTCTATCAAATAAGATAGACATACAAAATGTGCAGAGGAGTGGGACCCCAGGACCAGGATTGATATCGGATTGATACATGTTAATGAAGATGCCCAGGCCTTGGCCACATTTGTGTGTGTGTGTGTGTGTGTGTGTGTGTGTGTATGTGTGTGTGTTTTGTCTGCACTTGTCTTAACATGTGCTTATGTTTGTGCATGTGCAGCTGTCAGGTCAAACCTGCGGGAGCCAGTGGACAAAGAGAGAGGACGGTCTAAAGAGCGAAGACACCTGCTGTCTCCAGACGTGTCTCGCTGCAACTCAGAGGAAAGGAGTCAGTCCCAGGAGAGACACCCCTCACGATCGCCAAGTGAGGGCAGGAAACACACGACCCTCAGACAGGTGAGGAGACAAACACATGTGCATGACATGTATCAGACCTGCCAGAACATTTACTATTTTTTATTATTATTGTTAGAATGAAATTGTGATAGTAAAACATGTTGCAAAAGATTTCTATTTCAAATAAATGCAGTTCTTTTGAACTTCCTATAAAACAATCCTGAAATGCATCATGGTTTCCACAAAAAATATTAAGAAGCACAACTTTGTTTTAACATTGATTTTGCATTTATTTTTTCCCTTCCATCACCTCATTGCTTTCTCATTCTCTCTCTCCCCCTCTTTATTAACCCACAATCATTTCCCCATCTCTTGTTATGCCTATAGGGAAATAGTTCAGGCAGCCCAATTCGATCAACTTCTGATTCAGGGACGCCTCGAGGGCGCCGCCAACTCCCACAGACACCTTCTCGGCCTCGGCCCCACATCTCCTACTCTCCGTTAGTGTGCCGTGCCCATCAGACACAAGGAGAGGCACGGTCACGGGCACTGCCCACAGAGGAAGAGAAGGGTCCAACCGGGACCAGGCAGGGCACTGCCTTGGCCCACTCTACCCCTCAACGCTTCATCTCGGAGCAATACCTGTCACTGCAGGAGGATGTTAACAGTCCAGACTCAAGTGGTGTAGAGGAAACTCTCACTTTTGAGGTGGCCATGGCAACCAGTCTGGGATGCTCCAACACCATCAGCTCTGCTCCACAACTACGTCACACCTGGCAGGTGCCTAACGGACATTTCCGTAAACGACTAGCACAAGCCGCATCGGGGACATCAGGCTGTGAGCTTCTCAGTGACACTGATGAGGATGACCGGTGTTAGACTGATGTTTGGGTTGATGCCTCTAAACTTTGTGCCTCAATCTAAGGAATAAATATGACTGTGTGTTTATTTGTGTGTCTGTGAATGTGGAATGTGTAATCATCTCAGAAGAACCAAACTAAAGATCTGAAGATCACAAACTGCTTGTGACGAAAGGACAGCAGTCAACAGTCCTAGCATAAGCACACTGAGGTTGAAGATCGGGTTTGTGCCCTTACATTTTCTCTGAACCCACCCACAGATGAAGTGCTGGCTAATGCAAATGCATCCAACGCATCATCAGGATTTAGGTCTTGCCTGAATGCACTCTGGTTTCTAAACCTGCCTCCACATACTGAGATGTCCCATCAGCAGAAAATCTGTATACTGATAAGGACATTGTGTTCAGACACATTGTTTACATGGTCCCTTACTGGCATGGTATACAGCAGAGTACATGTGAAAGCCACTTGTTTTGATTTTCAGAGGCTGATGGGCAGATAACAGATGCCTAATGGGGGATTTGACATCCTGATTGTTCTGCTGCCCGTGTCTGTGGTTTATTTAGGAGGTACATACAAGCTTATGCTCTAATACACACACTAAGAATGAAGGAAGTGATGTTCAATCTGTCTTTGACAAGAGGTAAATACCCCTTTAACTGCATATCGTAACAATGACTGACATTCCATGAAGGTAACAGGGATGTAAAGGGCCTGATAAATACTGCATGACGTTAATGCAAGTGGATCCAGGTGACGTCCTGGCCTTTAACAGTGGAGTCTATATGGAGGACTCGTGTATCGTATGTAAATACTATAAATCTAATATATGTACTAAGAAGTTTCCAAGCCATGTTTTCTGCAAAGAACTTTGTCTTAAAGTCTAAGCTCTTAAAGATATTATCTTTTGTGACATGATGACCAGTCCCTGTCCTTTCTATTTGTTATGCAAACTATTTGAGATGGTTATGGTTCACATACACCATGTTATATTTCTTTAGACTTTATCATCTTAATTCTTTTCTAGCTGATTTATCTTGGCCCCTTAAGAAAATTTCTGAAGTCTCTCCTTGGTTGAATCTCACAAAGCCTGTCGGGGTCATTATTTCACCACAAAGCCAAGAGGAAAAATAAGCTATTATATTTTGCAGAAAGAAAATGAAGTGTCCATTATGCAAGCAACCACTATGAATTTTTGCATTGCTACATAAAATGTTTTACTTGTACAGTAAATACAATACAAAAATAAAATGGGTTGCGAGCATTACTTCAATCAAAATGTACTTAATTGTCATAAAAATAATGTCACAATGCAAATAATCTTAATGGTACAGAAGCAGGGATTCTTCCTTCCTATGCAAATTATAATTTCAAAGAAACAACAACAACAAAAAGGGTAAGATATGACCATTACATGTTTTACTGTGATTTACCCCTTTAGCTCTATTAATAGAATGGGAAAGCAATTACAATGAGTGTTTGTTGCCTTCGGGTTCATTTGTAATGTTTATTGTGAATTTCCTTATATAGTTTGGCTTAGAAACTGAATGAGTCCTGTAGTTTAAACTGACCTCCTTCTTAAAAGCTGCTTTTACAAATGCATTTGCAGAAATTCAAAATGTAAGTTTCGACTGAATATGGTGAGCTGGAATTGAAACAGCTGTAGGAAATGGGTGTAGCGTGTAACATTAGTCTTTTAAGTACTGTAGCAGAAGTATGGAACCAAAGTAATTGGTCACCCAACATGTCTCCTCAGACTGGTCTCCTCTCTTGATTCCAATACAAAGAAACAAACAAAATAAAGATAATTACACAGCATTTTTAAATTAATAAACATCTTTTGTTAGTTTCTGTATATCCAGCATCTTATTAAGTGCATTTTAAAATCAGTTGCCCCTTAAGAGAATATCCGTATCATGTGTTGTGTTGTAATTTGTTTTCTTGACATGTTCCTGAATGTGAATAGAGAGTACTTGGTATTTGTTCTTCATGCCCTGCTGGGGGTCGCTACCTTGTGAATTATATGAAATAAAAAAGATTCCCATTGCAGCCGAGTCTCTGCTTCCTTAATCTAATGGTTCATGTTCTGTGTGATTTGTTTTACAGTTTATACTTGATGCTATGCCATGCATGAGTGGTCAGAGATTCTGTGATCCTAGCATACTGTTTTCAGTCAGCTCTGGGGGTGTTGAAAACTATTTCTTTCCTCCTATATGTACGGTGGCCGAGAAAGCTCAACATGCTGCAACTTAAGAAAACATATGCAATATGAAAAAAAAACAGCAAATGAAGAAAACATCTTCATTAGTTTGACAACAAAAGTGTTGCAAATCATCACAACACCTGCATATAACAAAATGCGCTGCAAATCATCACAACACATGCATATTAAGAAACACTGCAAATCATCACAACACATGCATTTAACGAAACGTGCTGCAAAATCATCACAACACACGCATATTAAGAAACGCTGCAAATCATCACAACACATGCATATAACGAAACGCTCTGCAAATCCTCACAGCACATCCACATTAAGAAACAATTAATGAAGCATTGCTAATTTATTTTCATTAACCTTGAAATTATATTTAGCTGAGGAAATTAAAGTTAGCCATCTTAAGTAACGTTTTACATTTAATCATGTAATTATTCAGCTTATTTAGGCTAATAATATCCAAAAGATAAAGGAATCATGCAATCAGGGTGTTTAAAAAAAACACCTTTCAGTTCACCAACAACTCCACTGAACAGTAGCCACTGCAGGATAAGCAAATCCTAACTGGGTCTGACATTTTTTTGGGGTCTCCTTGAAACATTTCCAATGGGGTCAGTGCTATTTGCATCATGATTTGCAGCGCGTTTCGTTATATGCATGTGTTGTGATGATTTTGCAGCGCGTTTCGTTATATGCGTGTTGTGATGATTTTGCAGCGTGTTTCGTTATCTGCGTGTGTTGTGATGATTTTGCAGCACGTTTCGTTATATGCATGTGTTATGATGATTTGCAGCGTTTCTTAATATGCATGTGTATGGCGTTATTTCCTGTCAAATGTCGAGAGCGCATAATTGTAGCGCGAAAGTACATTAATATAATGTGCAGAGCGCAAATCTATCTGCTCGCTGTACGATGTCGCGTTTTCATTGGTCAGTCGTTAAAGCCTATTTCTGATTGGTTGTTGCTGTTTTGACAGCGTTTATGCCAAGAGCAAAGAAAAATAAATCGAAGAGAAGAGTACTTGGCCATGCGCGAATAGACTGGACGCAGTCTAAGCACATACACGCTTACTTTAAGCGAAGAGGAGAGATTCGCGATTACACTGAACACGTTTTAAGTAAAGGCATACTCTCTGAGCGAGCCCAGAGAAAATTGTTACAAGAGCAACGTGTATCTGAGAGCGCGCGCCCAGTTCCCGTGCGCAAGCAGAGAGATTCGCGCTCTGCACATTATATTCCGCGCGCGAGCAGAGAGAGGCATTATATTAATGTACTTCCGCGCTACAATTATGCGCTCTCAACATTTGACAGGGAAATAACGCCATACATTTGTTGTGATGATTTTGCAGCACGTTTCGTTATATGCATGTGTTGTGATGATTTGCAGCGTTTCGTTATATGCATGTGTTGTGATGATTTGGCAGTGAGTTTCATTTTATGCATGTGTTGTGATGATTTGCAACACTTGTGTTGTCAAACTGATGAAGATGTTTTTTTTTTATCTGCTGGGGTTTTTTCAATTTGCATGTGTTTTCTTAAATTGTAGCGCCTTGAGCTATCTCGACCACCGTATTTGGCTCTATTGGCAGTACTTCCATTATTTATAAACTCTGTTTCAAACTGTGAGAGTCTCTTTAGTGCTTCAGCAGTGTGTTGTTGATGATGATTTACTGCTGGTGTCTATATTTGGCCTGTCTCAGTTTCCTGAATGCCCAACCATCGGTTTTTCTATAAAAACAAAAAGTGAGAATGCCCCCAGATGTGCTAAGTATATAGTATTAGACTGTAAGGATCCTTTTAGAAACATTTCTGATGAAAAAGAAGCTTGTGAGGAGATGCGAAAGTAGTTGGATAGATGGATGGAGGGATGAGGCAAAAAACAATGTTTAACCCTTATGCGTTAAACATAACCTTTGCGTAAATTTTGACACTATTGTCTCATTCCATTTAGAAGAAGGGTACTTTTTTTATTTCCGCAAACTTCAGCACATAAGCATAACAACAAATTAGGCTTATTTTTATTTGTGTTGTTATTATTATTATTGTTTTTGTTGATTTCCACTGTCCCTTCTTAAAGTATCTTTAATCCATAAAAGCTTGTATGATGTGGCGACTGTTCATAGATTTACCAGCCTGACATTTTCTCAAGACCTTTCCATTTGACATGAATAATGCTGGCCTTCTGCAATAGTACATAAAAACAGCTTTGAGTCTAAACTGTTAATGACTTAACTGACCTGCACGTGGGTGGAGAAAGACTCTGAGATCAGGTGAATATATTGTGCCAGGGTTTGAGAATAGTCCACATAGACATACCATACTGACAGGTGAAGCGTTCTGAAGCCAAGAACGCTATATAATGCTGAACCGGTTCCAAGTGCTACCAATCTGGCTGTTACATCAGGTCAGAATATGTGAGGGAGCTGAGGCATGACGGACCATCTGCCATTGGTCTAAACAAATAAATTCATCAGTCAAACATTTGTTTGTATACAGGAGATGTCACATTTTAAAAAGGGACAACATTATAGTCAAAATGTTTGTTTTTATTACAACAAAAGCCCTAAGATGCTGGCAGTGGAAGCAGGCTACTTTCATGCTTCACAGTCTCTTTGTGTAATCATTTAAAAAAAATAAAATTAAATAAATAAATAAATTTGTATGATATATATTTCTATATACAGGTATTACATTTTATAAATCTTTTTGAGGATGAGAATTGTATTTGTTTGGATTTGACATTAAAGTTAGACTTTTGCCTCTGACACTTTCTTTTACTGCACTTCTCAGGTCTGTGGCAAACCTAACATTAGTATGTGAACTGAAGCTGGGTGGGTGGGGTGGGGGGGCATCACTCACTGTGTATACAACAGCAGAATTTGATTCATGATGAACATGATTCATCACAGAACTAAAAGTCATCTGTACTCATGCAGACTGATGAAGTGCCTCTAGTGAGAGGTGTGTGTTATTTCTACTAATCAATTACTCACTGCTGAATGTGTATGTGCATATTTATGGGTGCATAAGCCCATTTGAGTGTGTGTGTGTGTGTGTGTGTGTGTGTACTTGTTTGACTATTATTCAATTCAATTCACATTTATTTATATAGCACTTTTCATGATACACATTGTTGCAAAGCAGCTTCACAAAAGAAAATGAAAGTTTCTATATGGAAGTGATAAAAAACAGTATTGTTATGAAATATAAAATATGTTTTTATTTACATCTAGTGTTCTGGATATGTTTCTGTGATGGGTAAATGTAGGGGTAGGGGTTAAAATATCATTAAACTGATATAAAATCAGGGGAAGTATACAATGTCTTCCTTAAGCAAAACAAACGTGTGTGTGTGTGTGTGTGTGTGTGTGTGTTCCAGTTTCCCTGATCAGTTAACAGTTTTTCTATGCAGAGGGGTTTGCGGGTGGGGTGCAGGTGCAGATCACTTTCATCACCACCTGGATCTTCTTATATGTAAAGAGACACAAAGACACCACCAGCAAAATAAATCAAACCATAATTTTATCTCAATTACTCATTAACATCCCAGACAAGAATTCTCTATCTTATAATTCATAGCACTAATTCATATGTCCTATTGTTATAGGCATCATGTAAAGAACAAATAATGATGGCTCCACTATTTAATTTGTTTATATACAGTACAGACCAAAAGTTTGGACACACCTTCTCATTCAAAGAGTTTTCTTTATTTTCATGACTATGAAAATTGTAGAGTCACACACAAACTGCTTTTAAAACCTCATAATTGTGTTCATATTTTCAATGCTGTGACATTTGAACAAGACCTGACTGAATGACCTACTGTTACAGATAACTCGGGAGGCTGAGGAGTAACAGACAGAAGGGTTTATTAATAGACACAAGCAGAGGAGCAGGTAGTGTTGGGTAGAGTGATGAATGGATCCGTGAGAGCTGGGTGAAGACGTCAGAGGAGGGGGGTGAACCACACACACGCACACTGGGGATCTTGATCTTCGGAGAATCGCTGGAGAGAGGTAAGTAGAGGACGAGTTAGTCCTTTGAGTTATAATAGAGGTAAGACCTTGTCGCAAACGAGACCGGACGCTGATTGAGTGCATGTGTGGTATTTATGGTGCCGAGGTGATTGGGTAATGATGAGGGTCAGGTGGAAGTGCTCCGTACTCAGGTGAGGGCGTGCGTTGTGAATGAGTGGAGGTGGAACCTGGCGTGTTTGTAACACCTACTGTCTTCTAAGAAATAAATAAATAAATCAATTGATCACACATTTTTCAACAGTTGTGTATGTATATCTCAGAATAACATTTTTGAATGCCAAATAAAATGCCAATATCATACTCTTTGCTATAGCTGCCAGGTAAACAACTGAACCCAACAAAACCACTAAATAATTTATTTACCGTTTAAACTGGAGTAAGTGGGAACTCATGATCTGTAATAAATTATATAATAGTTGATAATGATTTTAAATCTTTAATATCTGTTAATGAATTGATGAGGAAGAATTAATTATGAAGTTACTTTATTCTCAAACAACTTCAACTAAATACAGTCATAGTTAAAAAATAAATAAATAAATTATAAATCAGAAATGATTAATCCAACTTCACAAGTCACAATAATCTTTTTAAAGTCATATATAATGTTTGTTAGTGAATGTTATCATGGAGTATCCTAAGAATAAAGTAAGCAAGTAGTTGCATGCACTGCAGTCTTTATAGTTTGTATGAGGGCTTTGATGCTTTGTTGTGTAACTGTTGCTCCTGACAACCACCGCTGCCATAATCACAGCCCGAGTTCAATGTCGGCTAGAGTACTAGCACAAACAGCTCATTCTCTTTGCAATGCAAACTAGTCAGTCCCAGCAACACCACGGACTGGATGAAATGAAAGTGAAATTCAGAGAGCTCTGGAGCACATGTGAGAAAAGCTGTTATGCAGTCAAAGGATTGCCTTCAGCTCAACGGCCGCTTGAGAAAAACCTTTCTAACACTGGCTTTATTGAGGCTTTACTTATGTTATTATAAAGCTGAGATTGCTTTAGCAGACAATTCCCATACTGCATGTCAAATGTAAACCTATTTACAGTAAATCCTTCTCTTCTGGGCGACAGAATCTTTGCTACAGTAGCTAATTAAGCTTTTGTTGACATGTAATATGTTTCCACAGCTAATTACATGTTTCAGCATTGTGTTGACTTGACTCATGCCATTAAATAATGCAAACAGCATATCAGTATAGGAAAAAAAGATGAAGTTTGTGGTACAGTATGTCACAAGCTGATGCGATGTTAAAATACTTGTGCAGACATGAAATATGCTTCATTTAAAAGCATTTTCTTGTGACTTTCTATAACGTTGGTTCTGTAAAAACATTCCATATCCAGTTGTGTGATAAAAAAAAAAAAAAAAAAAAAAACACTTTTCTGTTAACTATCATGGAATATCTGTGTACTTGATATGCAAATGTCTGGCTAAAAGAAGACATCAATGGCACATTTTCAATTTGTCACTGCAACATAATTGCTTCAAATATGTTTGGTTGGAAATCTGGCTGTAGATTGTGTTTTTCCATTATGGAGATGTGTAATGAATCAGTCAACCTCAGTGTAATAACTTTATGAGCAGATAAATTATGATCACTGCTGTCTGGAAATTTCTTAAGCCCCTTTCACACTGCACGTCCGCATATTACCGGAACATTGCCGGTGTTCTGTCGATTTGTGCTGCCTTGTCGAAAAATGCTACCTCCCATTAAAACCAATGGTAGCATAATTCGATAGCGAAAAGTGTTACCTATCAGATTTTGCTTCATGCATGATATTAATAAGGTGTGAGGCTTTATTAACATGTACACCTACCCCAACCCTAAACCTACCCTTACAGTATGATAAATACAGTGTTGGTAGCATAATCTGATAGGTAGCATTATTTGTCAGAACACCTGGTCGCCTTCTGTGTGAAAGCAAACACGTCCCGGGATTGATTCCGGCATTGAACCCGGGTCGGGGACCTAGTAACATTGCCGGTGTTCTGACAAATAATGCTACCTATCAGATTATGCTACCAACACTGTATTTATCATACTGTAAGGGTAGGTTTAGGGTTGGGGTAGGTGTACATGTTAATAAAGCCTCACACCTTATTAATATCATGCATGAAGCAAAATCTGATAGGTAACACTTTTCGCTATCGAATTATGCTACCATTGGTTTTAATGGGAGGTAGCATTTTTCGACAAGGCAGCACAAATCGACAGAACACCTGTTTCAACCCAGGACGAGCGCTGTGTGAACAAAAGCCTGATCTAATGCCGTGTCGAAGTGATGACGCGCGTTATCGCGCGACTCTTTTACCAGCTGTTTTGAAGGAAGATCAACGTTCGCGCCGAGCGTTTCCGCGCTGACGCCGAGATCGTTCGCTTGCTTCAGTGAAAGTATAACGTGCCTAACGTTTACGACTCGTACATTACACGTCACGCCCTGATGTCACGTGTCGTTACGGGATCTTTACGGGTTGTGTGTGAAAGCACGCACATATCCCGGGTAATCACATGGCAGTGTGAAAGTGCAAAATCTAGTGACCTGGGAACAATTGCCGGAACACTTTACCTGTGTATTTGCCGGAATGGCAGTGTGAAAGGGGCTTTGGTGTTTCATTTTAAAAACAGACAGACATGAACAAGGGGACATATTAAACATGGGTTGATTTTAGGATTTATGTACATCATCGATATTGTGAACAATATTGCTTCTGTTCAATCTTATTTCAAGGAAGAAGATGTGGCAAAAAGAGTAAATGTTGCCGTCTCTGGTTCTGAGTCTGTTGCCATGGTGGATATAAAAGACCAAAATAAAAAGGTGAAGTCTGACACAGAAAGATACATTCGTCAGTGCCAACATGTGATGTCATTTCCTTTGTCACCTGTTGGTTCGCAGACACTAGCAAATGGATCTTTGGAAACACCATCCAAATTAGAGATGCCAACATTGAGGTGCCATATATATTGTGCATATGAAACGAAATCTGAATGGCCTGAAGCCTCTAGTTTTGACCAAGAGAAGGCAGGCGGAGGTGGGATATACAAGAAATAGCCCTTCATTTCCTCTCTCACGGTCCAGCCCACCAAAACAACTCAACCATTTATTTTTCCAGAGAACACAAGCATACTTGACCCTGAACACAAGCCTGAACCTCGGACCATGAGCTTGAGAAATATCGATTGTACAGCAGGTACTTACATTTCACAGTCTAAAGAGTCTTCCAAGATGAGCACTGGTCGAATCAGAGGTCAAAGCTCAGACCAAAAAGGAGCCCTTTCAGACACTACAGTCAACTGTCTCAACTCTGAAGAACAGTACAGAATTATATACCATTTCGATGAAAGCCAGTGGAAATATCAAATGTCTATCCAACTGATATTTTAGATACAGTCTATGACACATCACTGACAAAATCTATTAAGGATTCAATCACAGAGCCAAGTGGTTCACCTCGAAACCTGACCAGCGTTACCATGGAAACCAGCACCGGCAGCGCCTCAGTCAATAAAGTCAGAGGAGAAGAATAAAGAAATCACAGCGACTAGTCGACCCACGACACTGATGTAAAAGCAAGCCGTAGAAGTTGCTCAGCAAATGCCTTTTCATCATTCTGGATGTCCCAATGCTGAAAGACAAGAAGCTAGTACTGCACTGAGAGAGAGAGAGAACAAGAACAGATTAAAGAAACAGATGCGACTACACAAATTAGAAAGGATGATTTCAGTTATAGAAGTGAGCAAACGTCCCCGTGATTGAAGAATCAGAGACTAGTGATTGTTATTCAGGAGATATTGCTGCCAGTCCAGTTCGTCCTACCACTGTGCCAAATACAACAACAGAGACCCACAAGTCAAAAATCTGAATTAAAAAAGGCATTTTTTTTACCTGAAGTGTGAAGGCCTACATTTTAAATTCCATAGTATTTTATCCTACCCAAAATTAATTTCTATGTAAGCTATTTGCTTAGTATGTTCCACAAAATGTGAGCTGTGAGCAAAATATTGAATTATAATTTATAATAATTGTTTATCTTCTTTTGCTATTTTAGGGCAATAATTATTATATTATAATTATTATCTAATATAAATATTATATAATACTTGTTATCTAACTGAGACTTGTTATAGCACTTATATATCATTACTCTTTTTGTTGTTTTTGATTGCTTCCACTGTCCTCATCTGTAAGTCGCTTTGGATAAAAGCGTCTGCTAAATGAATAAATGTAATGTAAATAATTTCTTACAGGGGAAGGTAAAAACAGACAAGGCTTCTCTCTTATGCCCTAAGAAATGCAGATGTATAATATGAAATTAATGTCTAATTTGGGACTCTTGTTTACTCAGCCAATCAGGTGCATGGAAACATAAACAGAGAAGGAGGTTTAATATGTACTGCACCAAGGGTAATAAACTCACTTATCTGTCTAATAATGTATTAATATTCCATTTTCTTTGTATTGATGTTTGTTACTGAAATGAAAGGCTTTACTATCTATTGAAATTGCCAATGGTGTTTATAACTCTCTGCCAGGTATACTAATATATTGACAACTTCTGTGTTGCAGTGTTTCATTGAAGGTTAAAGAAAATCATTACAGATATTAAGAATTCATTCATATATTAACTTTGAATACAGCATATTAATATAGCTAGATGGTTGTTTTGAAGAAAAATCCTCTTCTCTGTTTTCTAATACTGCGATTCTCACCCACATGGTCATCTCAGGCCCATTGCTAGCCTTTATAGGAAATTGAGTTTGCAGAGGCATTATTCAATTAAGTGTGGAGAAGAGGAGAAGGAGGGTCATTTACCTTCAGTGAATGGAGCTTATGAACAAGAACTGACTCGCTGTATGACACTGAGAGAGAAATATCATCCTGAAAAGAGGAACAGGATTACAGGAATTATTTAATAATACCAGTGCTAGAGAGAGAGGGGGTGGGGGTGGGGCAGTACTGACACCAAGTACCATTTTTAACAATTTTGGTGTATTTAATGCATTTCTTGTACATTAAACTGTCAACCTGTTTATTTCATGGATCTTTGTTATGCAAATTCTAAAATGCTTAAGCAATGTTACATTATATTACTGTTAACTTACAGTACTGACATGGAAAAGAGAGATTTAGCTGCAGTGAAGCAACATTAGCTGAACACCTGCACCTCCCTGTGGTTGCAGAGTGACGGTACATAACTGTTGTCTAATAGATAGATAGATAGATAGATAGATAGATAGATAGATAGATAGATAGATAGATAGATAGATAGATAGATAGATAGATAGATAGATAGATAGATAGATAGATAGATAGATAGATAGATAGATAGATAGAAGGAGACAAAGTGTGTATTAACCATTAATTATCTGTTCTACGATTTACTCTATAAAACAAAAAATTAATTGCAATTCAAATGCTGCCTACGTCCTTACTGTCCTAGAAAACACTGTATGGTTCTAATTTAGATGTTTCATTTTGCTTACAGAAAAATCAATTCTACAAAAACTAGTGTCATTGTGGCCCATGAGTTAGTCTATTTGACCCCTAATAAGAGTTTTATTTGAGTTGCATCGGTACCCTGCAGATTTAAATCTTTTTTTCTTTCTTTTCTTTAGAGAGTGAAGGGATTACCGGGAGCTTTGGGACCACGTGGAGATCCTGGACCACCCGTAAGTATTATATATATTATTTGACATATCATCTCCATTTCTTTGTCCATGTCATTTCCTCACACTGTCAATGTCAGTGACAATGGAACCAAACAGTCTATGTATAGTTTACAGTTTATTTATCTATTTTCAGGGGCCCCCTGGAGTTCCAGACAAACATGGGAAAAAGGGAAAGCCAGGATGTATTTCTGTTTCCTCTCTTCATCAAACAATCATCTCTGGCAGCAGAAAAATGCTAGGTCACTATTACATAGAAAAACATGGTTTGTAGTTTCATAAACCATGTGGAGACTTGAGACAGGTTTAAAAGAATTTGACAAGCTCAGTGGGTCAACAAGCATCAACAAGCATGAAGTCAACAAGAGTCACATTGCTCAGACTTCCCCTGATTCAAAAGAAAAGACATACTATGTTTGACTCATGCAGGCTTGTTGCCATTCAAATCATAAAATCATTTTAATCTGTGGCGTCAAGGGAGAAGTGTGATCAAAGATGGCATTCATCTGAACTTCTGTTGGCTGCCTCCTCATTTCTAAGCTTTTTTTATGTAAATGAAATAATTATTTAACCAGTTTTATGAATCATGCGCATCCCATCTTCTCATAATACAACCTGCCACTGATTATGAGTAGCAAACCATGTTTCTTGATTGTTATGTAAACTAAACACTGGCTAATTTAAAAGAAAATAAATTTCAACATTCAACGAATTACCAGGGTTTTTCTATGGATAATGCCATAACTAGGCCCTCATGGAATCTGTGCTTACAAAAGTGTTCCACAGAATTGGAACTTCCATCATGCATTTAATTCTGAAATTCCTCTGACCACTTCTTGCCAACTATTTTGACTATTGGCATTTTATAACATTTAAATATGTTCTGCAGAAGTCTGGAAATTCCATTTGGGCCTAGCCATTGCATAACGTAATCTAAATATCCAAGATCAAAGCAAATGATTGATTCTCTCACACTCCATAATCAATTATTCACATTTAAAAACTCTGTATCTGACGTGTTCAGGGTGATCTTGGGAAACTTGGGCCTCGGGGAACCAAAGGAAGGAAAGGAGAGATGGTAAGATGTTGCTCTTTCTCTCCAGACTTTCACTAGATATGTATAGAATCACTGACCAGCCAACTCTGTTTCTTTTGGGAAAAAGGGACAGAAGGGCCTAGCAGGGGTAGTGGGATTTATTGTGAGTAACATCATTCTTCTGACTGTGTATTATTTCTTTATGATGCAGTTATTGTGTATTGTGTATGAGTTCAAAACAAAGCAGTTTGTCATATCCGGTTCGCGAACGAATCATTCGATGTAACCGGATCTTTTTGAACCAGTTCACCAAATCGAACTGAATAAGGTGGATTAGCATGCATCATGTTCATGATGTTTATCATCATTTAGGGACTTCAGGGTGTTTCAGGGGGTAGAGGACAGGACGACACTCACGGAGCATCTGTAAGAGCCGTACATACACTGTTAGAATGTCCTGTTAGTTTACTTTATTAGTTTGATTTTCTTCACTAGCCATTAAGAGGAATTGTGTTATAGAGATTTGTTGGGCCACATGGATCAGATGAAGATAGAGGACCTCAGGGTCCTCGGGTAAGACCTTCTTTTATTTTTAATGCTTTGTTAGACAATCTTGGTACTGATATGGACAAAAAACTGATTAAATATGATGTCTGAACAGGGTTTACAGGGAAGGAGTGGTGCACCAGGAATCCAAGGTCCCGTTGGAAAAAGTGTGAGTTTTATTTTCCTTTCCTGGATTTCTAAACTCTTCAGTCTCTTAGTTATGTAACTCTCCAGCTTGTGGTATATTTAGCTGTTAAAAATGTCATAGTTTGCCAATACTGACATTACTCTCTAAGAATATGACTTCCAGCACAATGCTATTAAATTACTTTTTAAAGGGGGAACCAGGGAGCCTGCTGGCAATCCTGGAAAACCTGGAATCAGAGTAAGTAGTGATTTCATAAAATTCCAAACAATTTTTTGTGTTACAAGACACTGGTTCATTAGATCAGACTTGATCCAAATCTGGTTCCTATGCAGTTTCTAAAGTGGTTGCCATGTGGTAACTAGGGTGTTTTGGGTCATTGCTGGGATTTCTGGCCCAAGTAGAGTAGAAATACTTGGCAAATGGCAGATTTAGCATTAAAAGTGTGCATTTAATATCCTATTGCACAACTTTCAGGGAGACATTGGTTTCCAAGGACCGTAGTGCTGTAAGTATGATTGTTTTATGCAGACTTTTTAAATGATTTATTATAAAGCATGTTAGTTATATAATATTGTCATGATTTGTGTCATGGTTTCAAATACACAGGGTGTCCCAGGAACACTGGGTTTGCAAGGGAGTCAAGGACTACCTGGACCAAAAATAATTTCCACTCTGACCAGTACCTAATACAGGTAGTATACCAGCCTCTCCATCACAGGGCTCTGAAGGACCTAAAGGGAAACCAGAGCCCATCAGGCTGATGGGACCAAAGGTTATTAAATCAAAGTCATTGTTTTGCCTCCATAGGAATTTGAATTTTTTGAATGTTATTTTTTTGGTTGAAACTTTTTTGGATTCTGGGACTTCAAGCTGAAAAGTGAGGTGTCAGACAAAAAGGACCAAAGGTACCACTGTATCCATTGACTATAGACAAGGTTTTTTTTTATCTTCTTCTTAACTCTATAAAGCATGTATGAAACAATAGTAAGATAAATGTAATTTTAACTTTTGTATCATATTGTATTTGCTCATGTAGTATGATTCAAGAGAATATGGAGCTCATACTTGAGAAGGGAAAAAAACTCCCCAGTTTTATTCAGAGTCCCAAAACTGAGCAAAAATATGCAATTTGGTGCAGTAGCTGATATTTCTATGGCTGATATTTCTAAAACGCCTTTTACTTACTAAAAGAAATGCATATAGTAGATTGTATACAGCAGGTTTTTCAGCAAGGTTTTGACCATATTGATAATTTAAAGGCCTTGCTCATTGCTCATTAATGCAATTTACAGGGCCATGTTGGTATTAGAGGATTGCAAGGGCCCATTGGACCACCAGGAGAAAAAAGGTAAGTTCAAAAGAAACATAGAAAGCACATAAAAACACCCCAAAACAACCAGTTGCTTTTTTTTCCACTAGTTACAAATGGTTTCCTTCATCTTGCAGGGAAAGCAAGGTGCTCTGGGGTACGAGGGATGGCCTGGGCCAAAAGGTATACAGGTAAATTGTGGACATATTAACTTTGATCTTTTTTATTTATTTATAAATATATTGTTTGTTGCAGAGCAAAGCTGGTGCTAGTGGGCCTTTTGGTGGCAAAGGATTCCCTGGTTCACCTGTACGTCTCTTTGTAAATTCACTAACCAGCTTTATCTGCTTTAGAACAAAAGCATAGATCACACAGTCCTGTTTCGCTCTACAAGGTCCATCTGGAGGGAAGGTGTGTATTGAAACTGCAGGTGTGATAGTAATTTATATGGCTCTGCTTATCTTTGCCCTGTACCTGAACCAGGTAGGTACAGTGTAGATACAGATCCTATTACAGTCAGACTGACCTGCAGTGCCCTGGCAGGCAGTTTTCAAATGGTCACAATGAAACACTGAAAATATGGGATTTAAAATATAATTTAGACCTCAAATATATTAAGTTAGCAAGTTATGAATTAAAAATGTAAAGAAAAGAGAAGGTATGGTAAATTATTATTATTATTTTTTTTGAATAAAAAAAATTGTGATCTAAGATTTTTTTTTAACCTATCTTTAAACACCAGTGTTTAAAAGTTTTAGGTTAGAGATTGATTGATTGATCGGGCCTTTCTCTGTCTGTCTGTCTTTCCTTTATTTATTAATTTTTTAACCACTCTAAAGGTTTCCCAATCTTAGTGGTTCAAAACTTAAAACTTGTATATACTGTATGCAAACTGAACAAACAACAAATGATCATAGGTTAAATGTGCTTTCTTAAGTATTGTTCATATCAACGGGGTATGAAAGGAGTTCAGGGAATATCAGGACAAAAAGGTGTGGAAGGTCGGAGAGGACCACCTGTAAGTGGAATAGTTTTTCTGCATGTGACTTTAATTTTACACATTAACTTTGATGTACTTATTTTATTCATTTTTAAGAGATTATGTGTCTTAATCTGTTTGTATTCTGACTCAATTGCATCATTTTATAAGGGAAAACCAGGCATTCCCAGCCAGCAGATACCAAAGCATCATACTACACCTCATGCTCAGAGAAGAGGATCACGAAATGTTGGTACGAACTCAAGCATTCAACCTTGGTTTGTTGAGCACTGAACCACTTTTCTTGTCAAATATAGAGGCAAAGGTGAGGTTGGGTAGCAGAAAGACCTAATATATTGATTGATTGTATTTTGCACATTCTTTTCAGAAAGCAAGGTTACTATCCAGGAAGTCTCGATTTGATGACCCTGAAGATGAGCCTGATGAAGGAACCAAAGACAACTCAGCAACCACCTGCAGAGAGCTGAGTCTCATCCAGCCTCACCTCAGAGATGGTGAGCAGAAAACCATTTGGAACTTCAGACCCAAAAATTTAAATCATAGAGAAGGACATTTTTAATTTACTGTCCTGTCCTGTCCTGTCCTGTTTATAGGGCTCTACTACATTGATCCAAACCACGGATGTCCATTTGATGCTCTCCGTGTGTTCTGTAATTTTACTGCTGGTGGTCAAACTTGTGGGTTTCCTCTCCAGTCTAAAGTAAGAGGACTTGCACAGTCAGTCTCCTTTGGTGATTCTAAGACATGTAAACTGATGTTGTTCTTTACCCTGAGATATCTAAAAGTGGGATTAAAAACTGGGAGATATTATAGACTCAAAATCGGAAAGAGATTTATTGCCCATTATTATTGCACTTAGTTTCCAAATGAACGTTCCAAAAAAAAAAAGTTTTCAGTTATGCCACATAAGAACCACATGGAACCATGTGGCAATAAATAAACTTTATTTTTAAGAGTTGTACCAGTCCAGCTAGACCCAGAATAATACAATAACATATGGACACAGGCACAGAATAACATGAACAGTTGTTTTGTTGAATATAATACTATATTTGTGTGTACATTTGTGGTGATTTTGTCAGATTTCAGAGTTGTGACTATCAGCGGACAGATCTAAAAAGTGGTTTAGCGAGCTTGACTGAGGCTTCAAGGTAAAGAACTTACTGAATTTCATAAGCTGATGTAATATCTTGTTAATTTACTAACAATGTGTTGCATTGTTTCTGTGGAAACAGTGCTGTGAATATTATCATTTTAATTAAGAATGGCAGACATCTTAATGAATGTAATTTTCTGATTATTGCACGCCACAGTTTGAGTACAGAGACCTTAATGTTATCCAACTACGATTCCCAGGGTTACACAGCAACTCTGCCACACAAAGCATCAGCCTAACCTGTCCTAAAAAGCACAGCCCCACTTCTAAACACAAGAATGCCGCCAAGAGGGTGTTACGTTTACACCCTCCATCCATCCCATGTCATCATTTCAAAACATGGTTGTGAGGATAGAAGTAATCTTAGGTCATGTAATTAGTGCAAGACACTTGACAAAAACTTTTCTAAATGAGAGGTTTCCAAAATTGGCAAACAACCAAACCATGTAAGGTATAGTACTATTCTATAACAGGAGGTCACCCAAAAGTATTTCCCCTGCCCTGATTTATCTTTGCAGGTAACAGCACAGGTGAGGGTTCTGGGGAATTCAGAGCTTCACAGAGGAGACGTGCAACTCCCCATAAGAAATGTTCTTTTGGAGGAGAAGGAGATGCAGGCATCATCCTTGGACGTTTGTGCTTTTTCACAGAGCACATGGTAGAAATGCATTGTTTCCAGGACATACTGTTCAATTAGACTTATTATAATGTAGGGTACTGCATGATTTCCAACGTAACTGAATATGTTCTCTGGGTTTAAATTGTTTTGATTTGCAGTAGACTGCAATAGTGGTGCAATAACTGTGTGTGTGTGTGGTAAGTTTATTTAGACTTGTCTTAGTTTGTTGTGAGTATTTATGATTAATGATTTATTTATGCAAAGTTGTAATAATTTGTTTCAAAAGAAAGTGTTTTTATTAAACCTTTACACAGTGCCTTAATTTTTTTTTAACTGACATTAAATAATAAAATCCTTAAAGGGGCATTTCTTGAAAGGTTTTGAGATTCATATATTTATTCAACACATTGCATCTCCGGGAAGAGTGAGATAATCAGACCTTACATAAACTAGGAAACGCTATAAGGAATTGATACTGTTGCTGTACAGTTACGGTCGAAGCAGCTCGTCCAATCAGACGGCGTTTCGAAGCAGTCTCCGCCCCGGTAGAACAAGCGCCTGTTGTTTCGGGTGATTTCTCAAAAAGGGACTCTGATTTGATTTTCAAAAGGCCTGATGCTGCTTGCTGTCAGTCACACTGTTCTCGTTGAGTCACATTAATATCGTTCAATCACGCGGCGTCGCCAGTGTCAACATTCACCGAGTTTGTCTGCACAAAGCTGAATTATTACAGTCGTGTGTATTTAGGAAGACGCACAAGTAAGTGATCTAAACGTTGCTTTTGTCATTCTTTAACAGAACCTCTAAAACATTTTCTGGTAAATGAACGTCTTTTGTGTACAATAACCGTATCGAGTGTCGTAAGTATTTAGTGTCAGTTAAATGCTAGTTCTAAATACAGACGAATAGATGAAACCTCTCAAAAACAACGGCACAGCATCAACACTGTTAGCTAATTTATTGTAATGTAGCTATAACTCCGTTTTAGGTTTAAAGCTTGAGTCGTTTGCATTTGTAAGTCAAGCCATTTTTACGTTTATTCTATTAACTAACTAGGGTCTTTTTTATCTAACTATCTAGTAACGTTACTTATTTCTAGTAATTAATTAAATCGTGACTAGTATAAAATTGTCACGTTCGGTACTTGTCTCTTTGCTACTAGTAACTATTCTATGACAGGGAACTATTCCTTTTTTACTGACACGTAGCACATTTTTGTTTTTGATTTTGGTTCAGATATCATCTGCTCCTGTAGCCTGACTAATTCTGTGTTCAGGTTGTTTTGATACCAGTTAGTATCATAAAGAACTATACCTTAGATAATCTTACTTGTTTCTTAGTTGCTATTAAAAATCTTCTCACTTATTACAGTTTTTGTCTTTGTAATATTTAATGACTAGTCAGAATGACAATTTTTTTTTAAAAGTTCAATTAAAATGCAATCAAGGTTAACTTTCTTAAGAATTATATACTTTATATCACATGAATTCAGTTATACTCGAATGCCTACGAATGACATTTGCTCTTGGTGTTGGGCTTTCAGCCGCAGGATGGTGAATGAGGGTGCTGGCGGCCCACGCTGTCGCAGGGGGTCTCATAAGGCGGTTCCGTCCTCAGACCAGGATGGCACAGGTGCTGAAAGAGCCACAGGAGAGGTGCCCTGCCCCACTAATGGTGAGACTGAATCACTGAATCACAAAAAAGCGCAGAATATTTTAAAAAGGTGGAGGCAAAACAGTCACGTTAAGATTCAAATGAATAGACAGAGTTCCTCTTTTCTTAGGTCTAATGTAGGTCATTCAGCTCTCACCCATTGTAATCAGTTGCAACATGTTTCACTCAGTGTCCTTACGATTTACTTTCCGTTACAACTTGTACAACTTATCATTTGTATGACACTGACATACAAGAGAGAACATACCTTTGTTATTATTCATTTGCAGGCTCAACAAGAGATTGTTTTCTCACTTTGCCTGGTCTGTTGAGGAATTTTCAATGAGGAAATAAATATAATTGATTTTATGTGGTATATTAATAATAGGTATATTATTAATTAAATGTTAATTTTCCTTAAAGTAAAGGGTTTTTACTTTGCAATAATGAATGAAATAAAAACCTTTTTTGTATTGAAGTCATAATTGAGCTGTGTAATCATATAAGCATTAAAGAAGAATAAGGAAACAGCGGCTATGACACATTCATGTTACGTTAGTGAAACCATCAAGCTAAGTTCTGGGATGAATAGACTGCCATGTGATTTGCCGAGTGACCTGATTGAGAAATTGCCATGTCCTGGCCAGTACTGTTATCAGTGATGCAGTCATTCCCATTAACTCTGACATGATGACACTGAAAATGCTAGAGTAGTGCTTCATTGTGTAACCTCACTGTCAAATAGATTCAGATTCATTTCATAAGGTGCTTCACAGTGTAGCGTTTGAGTTAGTATTTTAAAATTATATATCATATTTTAGGCATTTCAGTGGCATACACTAGTGCTTTGTCAAATGTCATCAGGATGTACACTAACTATTATTTCATTACCACTTAGAATTATCTCCCATAAATTGAAATGAAAATATTGCATTCCTCTGCATTTTAAACTTTTCATGAATTGTAATATATTTAAGTCTAGTCCATTCCTTGGCTATGGGCTTTGCCTTTGACATATGTATCCATCTACACTAATGTAAAAGTCTATTTTTCCTTAATGAAAATGACTTTTTCAGTCTTTAATAATAAGAAGATGAAATAGGGATTCATATTTGTATTTATATTGAATAGTAAATTATTTGGGTAAACGTTCTGCTGTCACCATTGTATTCAGTTTAGTTCTGTTCTAAGGTTTTAGTTTGAATTTCCTCAGTTCATGCCTTCGTTTGTTTGATTTCCCACCACGCTTTAGTTTCCATGGCCACCACCATTATTAGTTCTGTTTCATTTATCTTCTCGTTTGTGTCTGCTTTATATACTTATATATATATATATATATATATATATATATATATATATATATATATATATATATATATATATATATATATATATACCCACAGAGTCGCTCTTTGTCCTTTCACAGTTATGTTTATGTGTTTGCTAATGCCTGTCTGTCTGCCTGCTCCTTTTGGATGCATTATTAAACTTTGTTGTGTGGAACTCTATTCATCTGCCTTCGTCTGTGTGCTGTCAAACACTGACACAACTGCACCCTGCAGACTATTGAAATAATGATGTTTTTTTTTTAACGTATACATGTGGTGACTTTTTTTGAGGGCATCTTGGTGCATTTTTATCAATATAAAATTAGTTTTCAGTTCTTTTTAGAGCAGCTCTGTGATGTCAATGTCCTTATTTATGTTAATGTCTTTTGTTATTTCTCATCTGTTTGCACTTAAACGGATCCAGGTATTCTGTTTGCATTATGTTGGAATAGTTAAAGATTACTGGTATGGTAACCAGGATACTGTCACCACAAGTGCCACAGAATGACCTGTGTCCATCTGTGTAAAGTAAAGCATTCATGAGGGAACTGTATTGATGTCTCCTTTCAGGAACAGTGGAAGTGGAGCACATTATCAGTGCAAAACTACAGCTGAAGAAGAAAGCTGAGGTAGGATGGCTCAGAGGCTTTCAGTTCTTTCCTTGACTTAAAGTCAGATAATAAAACAATGAGGTCAACATAGAGTTAAGTGTCATATGTGTGCAATTCTCGTTCTTTATCACAGTATTATAGCAGACGATCGGTATTATCACAGATTATCTGTATTATCACACATTACGTCACAGATTTACAGATCCTAAATGTTCAAGTGTGACCTTTGGTTTGATTAAATCCTTTCAGTTTCTTAAATACAATGCTTAGGACTGTGATTTTGATCTGTGTAAAACTGATAGAGCTTTTGTTTAGTGTAGCAGCTCTGAATGTTTGTTCTGCTCTGTTCTTGTTCATCAACCTTTTTAGTAGGCATATGGTTTTGCACAAGCACAGTCTCTATTTAGTTTTTTAAATATTTGCTTTCTGTTAGTGGGTTTGTTAAATGTATTTTACAGCACATGCTAGGTAATCTTGTAATATCCCTTGAATGCATGTGTGTGTTCACATCTTATTACTTCTCATTTTAATCATATGCACACATACACACACATACACACACACACACACACAAAATATATATATATATATATATATATATATATATATATATATATATATATATATATATATACAGTATATATGTGTGTGTGTACAGTATATATAATAACAATAATATTATAAGGTTAGCATTTACATTAAAAACATTTTATACTCATGTAAAATATTGAATTATTTTTTAAATAACTGATTTTGACACATTGTGTCTACAGATCCTTTGTGAGAATGTTTCCTTTTTATGATTTGCTGGCCACATGACAATAGATTAAAATATTGTATGTATTTTTATTGCAAAATGTAAAACGTATTGTGTATTAAAGTGATTTGTATAATGTATTGCATTTTTTTCTTTTTACTTTTTATGGCTCAAATGTTATTTCGTGATTTATGTAGGTGCTTGTAAACGTTACAGGAAGTATAGATAGAATGGGGAAGGATGTGGTTGCAGCCAATGGCAGTGAGGTTTGGGAAAATATGGTGTCCTTGTTTGTAACACCTTTTCTATACACTTTCCTAAAAAAAAAACATTTTGTTGTAGTCATATGATTGAACTTTAGAATTTATTTGAATTACAGACCTCCAGTGTATTGTCATCAGTTCAGTTCAGTTTGCAAACAAATTTAATATCCCTAAAAGTTTCTTTGACACACATTATCTTCATTTGTCTCTATTAAGAGCAGCTGTAGTCAAAACAGCACGACCATGACAGAAGACCTGATTCTCTGACTGAATTGCTGTTATCTTGTGGATATGATGTATTGAGCTTCATAAGACCTTCTGGAAACATTAGACACTGCTAACCTGTGTACTGTTTTTTTTATTTTTTTATTCTTCAGCATTTGAAGGCAGACCTGATGAGGCAGTTTGACACCCAAGTCAATGAATTCATGGAAAGTCTGATAGAGGAGTCTGCCAGTCTGGGTTCGTCCCATGTGAGCACAGTCTTTCCTCTCTCAGAAAAGGAGAAAAACAAACTCAGGTACAGAAAGCACACACAAACCAGATTGCAGTGAGTGCCATAGCTGGCTAGTACACGTCATTCTCTTCTCTTTTCTGTCATTCAAATCTGTTTGAATTAAATGTGTGATTTCTTTCCCATTGCGTGATCTTGGCACATGACTAGCATGCCGGTCTCTCAGTGTAGTGCTTTTATCTCATATTCTTTTTGTCTTTTTCTTTTTCTCCTGTTGTGTAACCCTTTTTTATCTTCTCTGCTCCTGTAGGCTTACGCAACCTCCCCAAGTCCAAAGCAAGCAATACGTGATTCGTCGATCCCTGTTAGAGTAAGTCATGGGCATTCTTGCTCAAACCTGTCCTGATATGTGTGAAAGATTTTTTTTCTGTCTGTGGTCAGAGGTAGATGAGAGATGGCTTCATTTTGATACGCTGACGTTTGTTAGAGCACAGTTTATGGAATATAAAATCATTTTGCTGTTTTTTCACTGATATAATGTTTCATCTGGAAGGTGAGAGACAGTTGGTTATTTGTAAAGTAATAGTGTTTATTACACTGTTTTTCTGCAGTGATCTCTTTGAGGTGAACCACATTCGCACCATCTATCACATGTTCATCGCCCTCCTCATTCTCTTCATCTTCAGTACACTCGTGGTTGACTTCATCGATGAGGGCAGGTTAGAGCATTCTCAATTCATTAACACTTTTAGAATCTGTTTTTTAAAGCATCATTTTTGCCAGCAGTGTGTTTCATATATTCATAATGGTTTTGTTTTTGCCAAAATACAAAGAGATCTATTTTGTCTTCACAAGTACAATGTTTGCAAGGTCTCCTAAATGAATGAGAAGTCTTACTTGAAGTAAAGCGAGACAATAAAAGGAGATGTCTAAATTGTGTAAGCTACTAAAGTCTTTCTTGCTCTCTCTAGACTGGTGCTTGAGTTTGATCTGTTGGTGTACGCGTTTGGCCAGTTCCCCCTAGTGGTTGTCACGTGGATGTGTATGTTCCTGTCCACTCTTGTGGTTCCATATGTACTGCTGAGTGTCTGGGCCAGCATTTACCCCACGTCAAACCATCGGGGCTTATGGACAGTGCTGGCCGGTTCTCTCTTGCTGCTGTACCAGGGCCTGTGTTTGGGTTTCCTTCCCACATATGTGGTGCTGAAGAACGGCCTTCCCCCTGCTTCATGCTTCATACTTATTCTGGAACAGGTACTCAGTAACTATAGCAACAGGATTTTTTTATATCACTCTGTTGATTATTGGCTTATTTTAGATTCACTGCTGAATCTAGTTGTTGCTATTGGTTCTGTTTTAAACAGGTGCGACTGATAATGAAGGCTCACTCTTTCATCAGGGAAAATGTGCCAAGAGTGCGATCCTTAGAACGAAGCAAAACAAGTAAGATCCTTACTTAGATGTTAGTAACGTCACAAAAATAAACTGATAAAAATGTTTTTGTTTGTTTTTTTTTTTTTTCCAGATTCATTAGCAGTACCTCAGTTCACTCAGTACATTTATTTTCTCTTTGCACCTACCCTAATATACAGAGACAATTATCCACGGTAAGACTCACTAAAATTAGATTTACATTTTATTTATATAAATATATATATATAATGTTTAAAAGTAATAAATAAAATGAAATGTATATATTAATTTTTTGAATTCAGTTTTGATTCCACTCATGTTACCTTGTCCTTGTAGAAATCCATGTATTCGATGGGGTTATGTGGCTATACAATTTTCTCAGGTGGGCTCTTTCAGAGATTACATGTTTTAAGTTTATTTTAAGACTTGGTAAATGTGTTGTGAAATCTTGAGTAAGTGTTTCTTTTTCTGTGTCGTTCCAGGTGCTCGGGTGTTTGTTTTATGCGTATTACATATTTGTGCGGCTGTGTATCCCTCAGTTCCGCAGTATCAGTATGCAGCTCTTTGATCTGAGGGCCATGGTGTTGTGTGTCTTCAACTCCATACTGCCAGGTAGAATGTCAACAGGACAGCCATATTTACATATAGCACATCTTTAGATTAGTACACACTGATAAGGGTCACAGATGTAGTAAAGAAAAGTATAAAAATGAATGCAGTTTGTGTAATGGCGGTGTTCTGTATCTGTAGGAGTGCTGGTGCTATTCTTGGCGTTCTTTGCCTTTCTGCATTGCTGGCTTAATGCGTTTGCTGAAATGCTACGATTTGGAGACAGAATGTTTTACAAGGTAAGGTCTTATAAGGGTTTTATTATCCACATGATCAGATATGCTTTGTATAAAAGCAGATGATGCCATTATACAATTATTCATTGAAAAATGAAAGCTTTTTCTCTAGGACTGGTGGAACTCCACTTCATTTGCTAACTATTACCGCACATGGAATGTTGTAGTACATGATTGGCTCTATTACTATGTCTACAGGGACTTCCTGTGGGTGAGTCATAAGTTGAAAATGTTACAGAATACAATATAAAAGATTCTAGCTATTCTTTATAAGACTTTTCTTTCATTATTGCCCGATTATAATTATTATATTTTTATGATCATTTTCACATTATAATTGACTTTTGTATTTTAATTTAATTATATTTAATCAGCTATATATAGAATCTGCACTTTGAGTTAACTCTTTAAAGAAATCATCAAGAAATTACAAATGACTGAAAAAGTCATGGAAATGCATTGGTGTACACAGTGTTTCAGATTGGATCTTGACGATGGCCTTGTGTTGTACTGTATTTTATTAAACAATCTGTTTTTGGTTTATTTGAATTGACTCAAGCTAGCTAACCCGAGTGTGATCATCCATGTCTACAGATGACACAGAAGCGATTCCGTGCAGCGGCCATGTTGGTTGTTTTTACGGTGTCTGCTGTGGTGCACGAGTATGTTCTGGCCATCTGCTTTGGCTTCTTCTACCCTGTCTTGTTCTGCCTCTTCATGTGCTTTGGAAGTAAGAACCTCATTTACTACGAGAGCATGTCAAATATCCCAGACAGTCTTAGCTTATTTTACAGCTGACCAAGAAACCAAACCATCTACCAAAAACCATCCAAACAGACGAATTTAACCAGCTTAGGCAGGCTGGGATGCCAGATAGTCACCTAGAAGTTGGTTTAAGCTTTGGTTAGAATGACTCTGACCATTGAACATGAGAGAGCCTGAATATGAAAATCTCTGATCCACTCATGTTTCTCTTAGTGGTGTTTAACTTCGTTCTTAATGACCGGAGAAAAGGGCCGATCTGGAACGTGATCATGTGGACTGCGCTGTTCCTGGGTCAGGGGGTTCTCATCTGCCTGTACTCTCAGGAGTGGTACGCACAGCGCTTCTGCCCCATTGAAGAGGTAAACTAAGTTTTGGTGCCTGGTGGGTTCATCTGTGAATGCAGTTTGTGAATTTATTCATATATTTGTGGGTTCTTTTTGTTTCCTCAGCCTTCTTTCATAGACTTGCTAAAGCCTCGCTCCTGGACTTGTTCTCCGTAGACTAACACTGCTGTAGGTGCTCACTAATGCCACACCACCAGTCACAAGATGAATGAGAATTACACTTGACTTGCTCTGGAACTTTTTTAGCATTCTGTAGGTATCGCACTCTGACCAAACAAAATGAAAAGTGACAATCTTACTCTATAATCATGAGGACACTTCAATTTATGAAGGGGCCTTAGATATTTTATTTGTTTAGATCTTAATATTTATGAAAACTTCTGTAATAGAATGAAGAATGTCTATAATGTGCATTATGAATATTGTTATTTCCTTTGAAATGTCCAGTTAGCATTTGACAGTCTAATTTAGGTTATGTCTGATCTGGAGATTCTATTTTTAGAAGCCTCTGTGATGGGCTTCTACGGTAAATGTGTTTTGTTTACTGCCACTTCTTAGATATTGTGTTTGATGTTGTGGTGTTATTCCAGTACCGCAGAGGCCATGGATATGTGGTACATTTTAACCAGTTTTTGTGTGGACTGTACAAAATCGTAGAATGTTTACAAGAATTGTTGAGAATTCTAAAACCTCAATGGATTTAAATTATGTGCCATACTGCTGTAAAACAATTTTTCTTTTTTCTTCTTACCTTTTACTCCTAGACTTTTAATTAAAATGAAGATGATTTGGGGGATATTCTCCATTCTGCCAGTTTTATTTACCATTTTTATTGTTTGAAGAGTTAGATTGGTAGTCTGGATTTAAAGTTTTGGAAATTTTTACTTAATTTTTTCCCCCTTTCCACAGAGCTAAACTAATTAGATACTAATTTTAAAGCCATGCTTTGGGACATATTTATTACAAAATAGGGTTTCAAATGTTCGGAAGTGTTGAGGTTTTGCAGCTGGCTGCACTCATGTGATCATTACTAATTGTTTTCAAGCACAATCCCTTTATTAGTGAAAGATTATGTACACTGACAGAGTATGCAGGGGATTTAATGTAAAAAAAAAACTTAAAGTCTAGGACATTTTGAATGTCATTTATCACTGCAAAAAAAAACAGTTTTGAGTGAATACTCTCCAGTTCCACAAGATGTACGAGATTTTCTGTATTATATTTGTAAAACATACTTGCAATATCTGTGGCGACCAGCAGGTGGTAATGGAGAGTTGAATGTTAGGACTAAATTTCCACACAGCATTTTTGATTTTATTTCTTTATGGCACCTGCAATGTAAGTGCTCAATTTTAATTTCCAGAATACTTAATGACTGTAATTTTCACCACAAAAAAGTGATCAATGTTTTGCTAGAATCTAAACAGAGGTCATATTTTTACAAATATTTTCATCAATTTATCTTGTGAAATATTCAGTGTGTAGGTCTACCTCCATGCTTTGCAATGGACAATTAACAGTTTTTACTGTTTCAACTGACTATAGTGGTTTACTTTTTATGCACTGTGTACCATGTTGTATATTGATGAGATAACAGTTTATATCAGGCTAATGTTTATTGTGACAGGACAGCATACAATAATATGTGAATTAAAATGTTATTTCTTTACATATTAAATCATGTTGCAGAAATTAAAGATTATTATTGTAATATCAAGAATATTACTATATTTTGCTATGGCTGTCGGTAGAGCTAGAAATTAAATTAGGTGCAAAACAAAAATTGTAATATTAGCATTTTGTTTATTATTATTAATTATTTAATTCCCGTTTGCTTTTAAAGTTTATTAATTATGTAGTTTTTTTCTATCATTTTAAATTGTTTTTTTTTTTTTTTTTTTTTTAATATGTCTCTATAGTTTTTATTTTATTAGTAATTATTGTTCATAAAGTTAAACTAAATAAAAATAAGAACATTTGCTTGGGCAACTAACTGAAATTATTTTTATTTTAGTTATTTCAGTTCATGTTTAAGTTTTAGTTAACTATAATAACCCTGCTGTCAGAGCTTGTAGAATTAAATATATTTATATGCATGTGAAGTAGCCTTCTATGCTTTAATTAAATTGCTTTAAAAATATAGGATATTTTAATAACACCTTTTTATTTGTTTTATTGTACTGTGTTTGCGTTACTTAATTATTGTTCGTAAGATATTATTCATTGCACATTATGAATCAACAATTCTCTTAATTGTGCTTATGTTAATATTCATAATACATTACGCATCAGTGCGATGATCTCGTGCAGCGCACGCCACTGATTCTGCGGTAAAGATGGCGGCGGCGGAGGGGGCGCGCAGCGGCTGGAGCAGATCGGAACGACCCCAGGCGGGTCCGCTTTAAGAGAAACAGTGCTGGGGGCATGAGGATCGTACATTCCCGTGCAATAGAGCGGCTTATCCGGTGCCGTTTGGTAGAATTTAAATATTAGACTGTGTCTTGTTAGCTGTTAGGTGGTGGGTGGGTTCTCTCGCTCTCTCTTACACACACATACACGGACTGCTAAGCTAAGCTAACGGAGCTCGGTCCGGTCCGGTAGAGGAGGAGGAGGAAAAAGAGGGGGAGGAGGGGTGACCAAGAAGGGGAAGACTATCATCCTGAGCTGAACAGGCCGTCGTCCCGCGGGTCGTTCGTTGTGGGATGTGAGCGGTCCAAACGGACGGCGGGTCTTTCCACGGATCTGTGTTATTTTCCCACCCAGAACACTCGCAGGATGGGACAACAGGTAGGCCGCGTGGGAGAAGGGGCTTCCGCGGGGGTCCAGACCCCACCGCAGGGGCAACAGCAGCAGGGCAGATCAAACCGGGCCAGCAGCTCCGGGAGGAAACCCCGAGACTGTGGCAGCGGGAGCAACATCACCGGGACTCCACCGGGAAGAACTGCCGCCGCTGTCGCTGCAGCGAACATCATCCTGGATCCAGGAATTAATGTTTTCACCCTGCATTCAGGTATGAGCCTATTCCGGAGTTCATTTAGCATGTTTATTGCTTTGAGTCACTGCCAACATGCTTCTCATAGTCGGTGAAGTCTGGATCTGCTCTCCGGTTTAGAAGGGTTCGTCAGGATCAGCGGAAATACTCCATGACTCTCAGGCTGTGTTGAAAATTCTAGTGTGCTGCCTAACTAGACAATGTTATTTTGACATCGCGATAGCGTTCCAACACTTCTTTGATCCCTAAATATGCTTCTTAGCTAGGCAGCTTAGTATGTTTTCTTACGCAATCCCCGAAATGTGGTCAATATAAAGAGCTGAGGTCAGCCAGTAAGACCCTAACCATGTCTTAAACATTGAACACATTTGCTTTAATGGATTTTGACGTGGACGAGCACTGAGGCAGACCATCCTAAAATGTAACATTTCAAACTTGTTTCATCCAAACAACACACACAGCAGTGTGTAATCAAGCAAAGCAGAGCAACATCAAAACAATATCTGATTATTAGGAGAGACTCGCCCCCCTCGACCACAGCTCTGGTAGAAGCAGTTTGTGAATTGAATGGGTTTTGTAAGTGGTCAGGCTTGGTTACTGTCTGGTCACCTTCCATTAGGACCTTTCTTTGAAGAGTATGACGGTGTGCTGTTGCAGTATGTTCGAACCCTGTATGTGTCAAGCTGTGTAATATCATCAGTAACACCTTTACAGCTGGAGTGCCACTGAAATTAGTTGATTGTGAAACTCATGATATGATATAAGAATTGTCCGAATGACAAGGTAGTGAGCTGTCACTTAAAACTAAAAACATTGTCAGTAACAGTGATATGTCATCTTCTCCTTAAGATTCATGTTTTGGTTAAAGGTATTTAGATATTCCATGTATTTGTATATAAATATTTAGATAATTGAAATATGAGCAAAATCTTATTAATATTCACAGAAAATTAATGTGCATGTAAACACGGTGGTGTAACTGCATTTATGCCACCTCTAAGCAGTATTAAACAGTAAAGACACATAATTGCCACTTCAGAAGCATTTGTAGTGTAAATTTACCATTTGATGTAGAGTATTGTGGTTGTATAAGGGCAGTTACGTACTGAATTGAGGAGAAGTTCAGACGCAGTGCTCTCCTAACTGTAGTATACTATTGGATGGCTGTTATTTGATAGGGACTGGCATTTATTATCTCTTATGAAGCACATGCTGCTGGGGAAGCCATCGCTTTCTCAGATTTCGCTCGTGAGTGATTTCACGGATTCATTTGTTTCAGGCAGTAACACAAAACACATATTTGATGGTAATACTGTTTGTCTGGCAATTCAACGCAGATTTATCTTTTCAGATATCTCATAACCCAGGAGTTGTTGGGATTATTGTGACTGTGGCTGGGATTACATTAGTTGTCGAGACACTATTTGGATGGTATTAGATGAACTGTGTTGTCTGTTGTCCATTACCCCAGGAGCTGTGTTAAGTCTCTTTGAAGCGTTGTGCCCAGTGCTGGTCTGTTCTCCACGGGGTGGGTTGATCGGCGCCAAAGAGGAGCTTGACACATCATGACAGTGAAACCCTTTGGCTGGAAACACTGACTTGTGAGGGCTGCAGATGAGTTATTTTTACTCTCATCGCTTATAGCCAGACGTATAGCTGTGACTGAAAGTCATCTGAATAATCAGGATAATAATTATAGGGTTACAGGCCTGACTGTCATACCAGTGGTGACTAACTGCCACGATCAGCTTCATCAGACACACATTATTTCTGAATGCTGAAGTCTTTTAATGTCTGTCTAGAGGAGAGATCTGATCTCAAATAATTGTTCTCAGTTATACCAGATTGTTTGGAATAAACACAGTTTTTTTTCTCTCTCTGTAGCACAGTTAGTTTGAGTGACTGGATTAGTATTTGTGACCTTTCCTTATAGTAGTGAGCAATACAAATTGCTTTTTCAGTGTAAAGATTTAGAGGTTTTTAGCTGATTTAAAGGATGATGCCAGAATATCATGCCCTTGATCATATTTCATATGTTTTCGAGACAATTAACCCTAAAATAAAAAGTGTACATCAGTTAACATGACAATCCTAATATTAATTCTAACATAAATTTTTTTTTCATCAAAAGTTGTATGTTAACATTACTTCACTGTGAACCAAACAAACAATTGCATTTTTATTTACTCAGGCTCACAATAACAAAGATTTATAAATGCTATAAAAAACCTATTACTCGTTGTTAGTTCATGTTGGCTAATGCATTAACTCATGTTAACGAGAGACATTATTGCAAAGTGTTATCATTTTTTGTCATATATAGCGGTCAACCTATATATCGGCAAGATGTGTTATTGTGTAGTTTTTTTAATATTGATTTGTTTTAAAATTATTTATTTCTAATACAGTAAACTAAATATCATGTAAAATTTAATTTATTTGTGATATCAGCCACCCTGCATGCTAAGATTGCAGCATCGGCCATTAAAAAATGTATATTGGTCCACCTCTTAATGTTAATTTACCACAAAAAAAAAAAAAATGCTTTTGTGATCTTAAAAAGCTGCATATGATTTTGGAATGACATTAGGGTGGGGAAATATGAAAATTTTTGTTTTTCAAACGAAATATTCTTTGAAATCACTGAAGGTTGCAGAATCACTGGATTAACATTCTGTTATTACAGCATCAACGGTAAGCTTATGACTACTCAAAGGCATTGTGGGAGGTGGACAACTCGATTTTCCAAATCTTTTCGACCCAATAGGGCATTCAGGACATCGACAGATGATTCATGTCACGCTCTGAACAAAATTCCATTAGATACAGGTGTATTTTCATCTATTTTTCTAACTAATGGAATTCCATTAGAAGTAACTGTGACAAATAGTTCTTAATTGACCTGTGTGTGGTCAGACAGAGGAATAAATGAATAAATGAGTGGTTCTGTCTGTGTCTCCCACCCCTGCAGACAGCCAATGAGTCAGCCGTTCTGAGGTCACATGGCCAATTCCACATTCTTTTTATTTATTTATCAACTCCAGTACCAGTAGGCTTTTATTATTTCAGTAGGGTGGTGCAGCCCTGAACTTAATGTAGTCCAAAGCACCAAAAAACGATTGATTTTTAGAGCTCTGAACAGTGTGGACCTTCAGTTGGCATACTTTCAGGAGATTTATTTTTATGCATTTCAAAGCCACAACATTGTTTGTCCACTGTTAGGCACACTTAATACAATGTTGACATTGTGCAACAGTTTCAAATGAGACTCATCCAATGAGAATTCAGTCCGAACTGACTTGAGAGGATTGTAGATGACTTTGAGTGAAGTTATGGCTTTTGAGCTGTATGCACATCATCATTTTGTTTCTGGTAAGCAGGCTGCTTTAGATGTAATTGTGTTACATAAATCTCTGTTTTTCCACTATGACAAGTGTGAAATTCCCAGAATGTAAAATGGTTGGAATTAAGGACTAAATTGGATTAAACAGTCCATTGTTGATTTGTGAAGGAAATTTTTTTTATAAAGTAGTCTCAGACTTTTTTTGAGAAGACCTGATGGGACTCCCTTGGCCCAAGGTTCGAGCTGATTGTTGTTGCACCACTAGAGGTCGTTAGAACGGCACACTTTTTTTGCGCTCGGTTCAAACGGAGTATCAATGTTGAGTATAATTTTTTAACGTCTTGTCAGTTGTGATGTGGATACTCATCTTAGTCTCTCTGGTGTGAAAGTGGGTTCCTGTGCTCTCCTAGCCATCCTCGAATCCTGCTTCTTTTAAACAGCCTTACATCCACTTCCATCCTTTCATTGTGTCTTTATTAAGGTCTGGATTAGATGACACACTGGAGTAATTCTTCTGTGTTGAGGCAGTGATGGAGATAAAGAACACTTCAGTTCAGCGACTTTCTCTGTTGCCGTTGTTCAGATCAGTATTTTTTTTCCCTCTCTCTAGACCAGTCATTGTTCTGTATCTGTTAGCTGTTTTCAGCTCTTTTTGGCAGTGGTTTGATGCGTGATTATGCAAGTGAATCATTGAATTAGTGCTTCGAACTGATTCATTGAAACGGGCAGTTTGAAAGAACTGATTCATGCAGATTAAAGAAATGAAATACATTTTCCTGTCTTGATCTGCAGAAAGTTACTTTTTTTTAATCCAGACACTGAAAAATGTTCGCCTGTGAGATACAATTTTATGTTTTTATCTTGAGTTTTAATATTTATTGTTCTATTATTATTAAAATATTTATTTACTTTGACTTATTTTTTCTCCCAAAGATGATTGTATTCATCTTTGCCTTAAGGTCTTAGTCGTCTTCTTTAATACAGTTGAAATATCTCCAAAAGCAGTTTTTGACCCATTAAAAACCCTGTTTGGCCTTTCATTCTTGGTCACACACACATCAAAGTAGTTCTAATGAATCCCAGTTGAATCCATCCACAAAGCGTCTGTAGCTGTCTGAGCGCTACAATATGTTTTGGAACGCAGAGAGTGAGTAATCCCAGAATTCAGTAGTGAAATCAGATGGGGCCGAGGGGAGATTAGGGTTAAATCCTAGAGCACAACATTATCATCATCAGAGTGAGATGTGTCCTAGCATCTGCTTAGTTCAAGTGTCAGCATTCCCTTTCCCAGCCTTTGTGCAGTTTTCTGTTGTGATTGTGAAGGTTGTTTTTGTTTATTTTGTGCAACATGTTCACTTCATGGAAAGTTTCGGAAATGGAGTGTTAAATAATAAAATTAATTCACTGTGTTATATCATGATTTTATCACACCCTTGAGCTGTACAGCTCATTTGGTATTGATAACGTCAAACGTGTTATGATCTGTCAAGAATGGCATAATTACATCTACTTGCAGGCTTGTCTACTCCCAACAAGTAGTTAAATGGAGGACGCCTCCTTGGCGATATTGAGGTCATGATGCATGTTCAGGCAGGACCTTCACAGCCTGCCAACACTTCCTGTTTGCTAGACTACTTGGCTGATTCAAACTATCCGTCTCATTTACTCTCCATAAACCATAATTGGCTTAGCCCACCAGGCTCATTAAATACTGAAGGCTTATGCTGTCTTATCTATGACACTGAGTTAATGTACCTGGTGACCACCTTACCTGGTGACGTGATTGGTTTAACTACCATGGTTCATTTCCTTAAAAAATGTGTATTCTAAAAGTTTTCCTCGAAAAGTCTTCAAAGGACTGTTCTCAAGTGCCAAATGAAATACAGTCCCTGTAGGTGTTGCTTGGCTAAGCAAGCTCTTTTTTAGACCTGCATAAAGAGGTGTTATGTTTGTGCTCAAAAGAGATTTGTCTAAAACTAATAATTTATATTTATTATGTTAATCAGAAACATTGCCCTTGCTGGCTAATGATGTCATAATTACCCGATTTTGAGGCAAAAAGCATCTTTATCCATTGATAGTCTTTCCAATTAGCCATGTATTCTGATATATATCTGATATATTCAGATGCAAGAGTTCAGATGCAAAAGCCTCTAAATGCCACCTGAAATTTTTTTCCAGAATGATCATTTTTATCAAGCTCGTATATTTAAGTTCAGTAATTTCACTTAAATGACAATTAATAGGTAATTTTCATTGTCATTTAAGTGTATATATATATATATATATATATATATATATATATATGTGTGTATATATATATATATATATATATATATGTGTATATATATATATATATATATATATATATATATATATATATATATATATATATATATATATATATACACACAAACACACATAATTTTTTATTTTTTTTGCAAGTGACACACTATCAAAATATGGGTTCTGCAAAGTTGTTATAAATGTTCTTGAAATAAACTTATGCTCACCAAGGTTGTTTTTATTTAATCAGTTATTGTTTTTATTTGTGAAATATTATTAATATTATTGATAGGTAAAAATTGATAGCCTGAAAATTGATAGCTTTGAATAAAAGCGTCTGCTATATACATACATTTATTTATTTATTATTACAAATTAAAACAACTTTTTTGCTGATTAATATATTTGAAAATGTTATTTATTTCTGTGATGGCAAAGCTGAATTTTCAGCATCATAACGCCATTCTTCAGTGTCACATGATCCTTCTGAAATCATTGTAATATGCTGATTTGATGGTCAAGAAACATTTCTTTTTATTATCAGTGTAGAAAACAGTTGTGCTGCTTAATGTTTTGTTGAAACTGAAACTTTTTTTTTTTTTCAGGATTCTTTGATAAATAAAACAGATCATTACTGATCTTTTTTTTGTAACAATTTAGAAGTATTAACTGTCACTCTAAATTAGGGCTGTGCGATATGGACAAAAAAACCTCTCAAGATTTTTTTTATACATTTTGCGATTTCGATTTTAATCACGATTTTGACACACACAGACATGCTTTATGTTCATAAATGCATTCAGTATAAATCACCATATTTCCAAAAAAAAAAAAAATGAGAGCTTTATCAAATGTCTCTAGAACAGACATAAGTCAAAATAATCACTAAGTAAAGATGTCAAACAAAATTGTCTAGACATATGGGAAAAAATAAAAAAATAAAATAAAACCGTGTTCAGGGAATTATTATTTTTTTTGCCATGCATTGGTCACAGAGCTCACTGTAGCGGTGCCTCAGGTGTTATATGTTTTGCCCAACATATTTATTGCCCAAGGGTCACACGTACTCCGTCTACAGTGCGTATACAGTAAGTTACGTGTATGCGGTTCAGAAGCAGCAACGAGAGCGCATTATTGTAATGCGAAAGCACATTAAAATAATGCGCGAGTGCGAATCTATCCACTCGCACCAGTGATGCGCTGTTCAATGTATTAATAACCCGCACCCGACCAATGTTTTTAACTACCTCGCCCGCAACTCGGACCGCAAATTTTTTTTTATAAAATATTGTACCCGACCTGCTTCCTGACCCGCATTTTTAAAAAGCAGTAAATGCTCATCGTAGCGTCATTGGGCCATAGGAACGTAGGCAAAACTAACTAGGCAAAAAAAAAAAAAACTTAATATATTATTATTTTGTCAAGAATTATACAAAATCGTCAGTAAGCTCATGATTTGTACTAAAATAGTCTAGTCTGGCTATGTCTATTTGTATGTTTCTGCAAGGTCAGCAGACACTGATGCTTGGGTTTGTTCCGATCAGAGCTTGTGAGCGGAGAGCGCATTTCTGAATATCCCGATCCGCTTGCTCATTCCGTGGGGTCTCGCTCATCCCAGAATGGCCTGCCGGTTCGAAAATATGCAAGGAGTCATTTTATTGTTTAGTAATAAACTAGTGTTTTCTGTGTTGCTGCAAAGATGAAGTTGACAAAACAGACTCGCCATGAACGCCAGAGAAATGCACAATATAAATGGATTACATCATCAGAGAGTAGCCCATTTATTTTGTTTTGTATATTTTCGTTTAAAAGAAGACATTTCAAGCTTTCTGTAATATATAGCCTATATTTCTCAAATCGGTGAGGCACACGCTGAGTTTAGTTCACATGCAATGCAAGTGATCCTGCCGGCGCCTTATTACATTGTCTGGTAGGCTATATATTTGCTTCTTATTTATTAAATACGGGTAACTGATTGATAAAACATTGATCAGACAAAACGAAAATCTTTTAAAAAGAGTTTTCTATAAAACAAAACTTAATGAAGTCATCAAAACCCTGTTTTACCAAAAACAGCGCTGTTGCTCCCCATGCAGTCTTCTTTGCCGCCTCCATCTCTACGTGCAGACTGAGCTTGTGCGTCACCTTCGCACCAGTTATTCAGCCAATAAAGTGTAGGCCTATGTATTTCAAAAATGTGTCTAGTACTATATAAATGACAAAGGTTTAATTGGTATTTTTATTTCAAAGGGCCCGACCATCCGCGACCCGAATATCATTAAGAATATTTTTGGATGACTCGTAACCACGGGCAACCGCGGGCGACCGCAGGCACCCGCTCATTTTGGATTAACCCGCGCATCACTGACTCGCACGCAGATTTCCTTTGCTCTGTTAACAAAACCAGAGGCGCGTGCTCAGATCATAGACTGTATAAGGCTCAGATATATGCTGCCTCACAACGTGTCTCCTCTCGCTCAACCTGTGTCCTGTGCACTCACAACTCTCTCTCTGCTCACGCGCAAGATATTAAATCTTTTCACACCTTTCTATTTATAACCTTTTCTGTTCTCATCTTTTACCGCGTCCAGTGTGAACGTTCTGTTCCATTAAAATGGGCTCGAAAAAAAGGCTACGCATCACAGACAAGAGTGTGTGAACCTGGAGTTAGGCATATGCCCAGTCTCCTTTGTTCTCGCTGCTCTAGGTGCGCTGCATCCTGATTGGTTCAGATAACATACTGCGGGAGGTCAGGGCCGCGGAAAATCGTGCTATAAAGCGATTTAGAAATCGCACACACTCAAATCGCGATTTTGTTTCGATTTCGATTAATCGCACAGCCCTACTCTAAATTAATCTAATGTGTCCTTGGTGAATAAAACTATGAGGCTAATTTATTCAAACAAAAACCTTTCTGACCCCAAATGGAATGGTATTGCATAAATCAAAAACATTTTCATTATTTAATAATTATATTTCATCAGTGCCCGTATGGAATGAGCAAGTTAGTTGTTAAGAACCAGAGAATGTGGCTGGTGTGATGTCATCAGATATGGAGGATATGAGCATTCTGACTCATTCTGTGCTACCCACTCTGTTGTGGCAACCAGATGAATGGTGCATCAGATCTGTGTAAGCTGAGGTGGATGTAATTCAGTGGGAGCAGCCTCGGGTCTGGATGCTGTCTGCTCCAAAAAAAAAAAAAATACTCCAAGCAAAGACAGAGCAATATTGGACAATGATGAGAGTAATGATCATCTGATTAAGTGTTTAAATATGTAAATCTGTGCAAAATCTTTTTCATTGATGTCACACCTTCTGGTTACAATGCTGTGTTAACTAAAACCTCACACACGTAAGCCTATGCAATCTAACACTTTTTGAGGTGGTCACAGTTACTGTTTGACTGTAGTTGAGAAAAGATTATGTGAAATTCTGCAAATATCACATTGTATAGAAAAGAACAGAATTTGATTCTGATGAAGGAAGCGTCTTGTGACGGTGTTGTGTTGCGTAAGTGTTTGTAAGTACCTTTAAGCTGTAGAGGGTGTGTGTGATTTTTTTTTTTTTTTATGCTTGTACATGCTTGTAGAGTATTTGCGTAAGATGTTACATCCGTACCATTGTAAACTTGGCCACTACGGCCACATATTCCAACAAACTTTTGTTTCAAAAGAGTTTAATTGAGCTTGTGTTTTTTTATTAAATTAAAAATATTTAAAATAATTATTTTGATAAAATATTATAACTAAATATATTGTTCCTTCAATGCTTCACACTTTCAAACACTCCGGACGTAAAGCTAAAATATGTTTTAGTTGTTTTTATTGTATGTATATGGATATTTGTATGAATGTTTTTTTTCCCCATTCCTATCTATCTGCTTGTTTCCTCCTGTATTATGTTTTACTTCCTCTTTTCTTTTCGTAAGATTTTTTCCTTGTTTATTTGTCTGTATTGCTTTGTTTGCTTAATAAAAAAAAAAGTGAGATGCGTCAGGTTGGAAGGTCAATAAACACTAACACCACCGGGTGAAAATATTGATCAGGTTCCAAAACAATGTTCCTTCAGAAAACCTCCTTTCTTCAGGTCATTATGTTTGCGCTGACCTGACAAACTTGGTGCTCTAGTCTTCTGATCCAGCATAAAGGAAAAGAGGGTCCCCAGGAGAAGCATTAAGCTGTTACAAAGTGCTTTGCACGAGTGGGTGTACTGTGTTGAGAGCCCCATTAGCACCTTCAGTGAACAGGTAAATTCCAGTAGCCAGTGTTCTAACTGCTGTGTAAACTGTCAAAAGTAGACCTGAATGAATGGCTCCGGGCAATATCCCATAATCCCAATTCCCACCATCCTGCCAGATTGTTGGGCACAGGACTGGCCAATTGAAAGTCCACTCTCCACAGGTAAAAGACATATCTAAAAGATTTGGTAGTGATTTTTCTAATAACAATCTCAAAGCTATAGTACTGCTCAAAAGTTTTGGAAAGAAAATAATACTTCTCTTCAGCAAGGATGCATTAAATTAATCAAAAGCGAAAGTAAATTAATTCATAATATTACAAAATATTCAAAGTAAATGCTTTTCTTTTGAATTGTATATTCATAGAAGAATCATTAAAACATTGGATCATAGTTTGTGCAAAAATATCAAGCAGCACAAGTGTTTTCAACAGTAATAAGAAATGTTTCTTGAGCATCAAATTAGCATATTAGAATGATTTTTGGAAGTGATGATGCTGAAAAATCAGCCTTGCATGTTTGAATAAGAGACTTCTTGTAAAAACATAAAACAAACATTTGAATGGTAGTGTATTAGACATAAAGGTTATGTGCATTTTAACACAGAATCATGTCCTTACTTGTGGGTGAATGACCTTTAAACAAAAGTTGCTGTGGTAACAGAAGATGTAAATTATGTAATATTACTGTCTATTGTACAGCCTGTTAGTAACATTTGTAACCAAACTACAACTCTTTACAAAAACTTGGCAGAACTATTGTAAATAGGTTTTTGTCAGTAGTTTTTTTTAAATAAAAATTCATGAAAAGAATAAAACTTTTTTTGCTGTTTGATTTATATAATATTCAGTATTTAATCCATGCTTATTTAATATAATAAGTATATTTTATAATTTATAATATAAACCATTATTGAATTGCTTTTAGGCTGCCTCTGAAAAGCTACTAAAAAGTCTGTAAACAGACCTGTGAAATGCTCTAATCGTTTGGAACTAGAATTGCATTCTTTTCCAGATATTTCTTTTAAGGAATTAAAAGAATAATTTAGTGGCTGTTAAGAACTGAGATGGGAATTGTTAAATTCATTACTATTCCTATCCCTGTTGTTGACACGTGGTTAATTGCATGCGGTAGTTTCACAAGTCCCCTCTTTGCATTGGCATTTGTATTCATCAGATAATCTGTTGGCCCTTTTCAACTGAAGAGCCATTTACTGGAAAGGAGGAAGAGACTGAGTGAGAGGGGAGACAACTGTGCAATTGTTGTTGCTGAGTGCTGATGTTGAATCCTCATTATTGTGAATGAACAGGAACTGTCCCTCTTTTTATGTGGGCCCATTGTTTGAGGAATCATTGTTCGGTGGTTCCTCTGTGCATGTACGTAGTGTAATTATTCTGGGAGTAGTAATGGCCAGATAGTTTTGTTTTGTGCTGGATCTAAAAATAGGCCTCGTCCTGCACCACATGGCTTCTGCTGTGATGTGCTGAGTGCTTTCAGAGAAACAGGTGAGCTTGTGCTGTCATTCCCTAGTGCAACACTTCAGCAACACTGGAGTGTAATGGAGGTTCTTGCCTCACACCTCTAAAAGCTTATGTGTGGTTTGTTCAGTTCTGAAATTCTGAAATGAGGGTATTTTTGGGGCCTGGAGAAGTTTTGTCATGCCCTGACATTTGTGCTTTTTTCAGTTTCTTATAAATATCTAAATGGGTAAAGTCTAATCTCACTTTAATCAGCACAAACTGGGCTCTAATAATATGTGAAATGCATGTATGTACATGATTGTATTTTTGAGAAAAAAAATATTATGCGTGGTTAGTGAAAAACTAAAAATATTAAATCACTTGAATAAGGCAATAAAACACATACAGAACATTGGTTCCCGGGATTTTTGAGAACTGGAGCTTGTAGCCTAGATTTTTTCTTTCTAAATATGTGAAAATCATCTTGTTTACTCACTTACAGAAAACAATATTTTGATTTTAAATTTTCTAAGACACTTTTTGTTGGTAAAAGTCATATGCGAGTAGGCGTCAACTATCATGAATATCATTGTGATTTACACCTGAGAAGACAAAGGCCTGCATAATGAGCTGCATAATGAGCCTTTCAGTCAGCTGTGTGTCACTGAGAGGGAAGAGTTACATATAAGAATGTGAGGACAAAATAAATCTATATAATTTTATGTTTGTAGTTTATTAAGAATATATTTAATTATCCCACAACATAATTTAATATTCACTTGGGGGAGCAGTTAAACAGTTTATTAGAAACAATCAAAGCTGACTTTCAAACTAATTTATTTTCATCAATACTCCAGTCACACAATCCTTCAGAAATCCTTTTAACAATCTTATTTTCTACAAAAAAACATTCATTGTTAATATCATCATCATTATTATTATTATTATTATTATTATTAATGTTGAAAAGAGCTGATAATATTTTTCAGGGGGAATAAATTGAAAGAACAGCATTGTTTTTACATTTGTTACAGTTATCTATTTGTTACATTTATATTATTTACATCAAGCTTTTGAATGGTATAGTTTTGTATATTGTTATTGAAACTTCATAATGTTTCACTTGATTATACATTTAGTCAGGAATTATAGTTTGGAAAAAAGTCTTTGGAAAAAGTCTAACTAGTAAAATGTTTACACGTTATGTGAAAACTATTACAAGTATATAAATAAATAAAAAGAGACTTACTCATGTTTATGATCTCTGCTGAATAAAGTGCTTCATTCTTTTTTTTTCTGAGGAAATCCATTTCTCAGATCCTCAACAACATCACATCCTTTTGGGGTGATTTATGTCTTATTCCTCTCATCGTGAAGCAAACAGTAAAATAAAAAAACTTGAAGAACAGTCTGGCTGCTTTTTCTTCTGTTATGGGCGTATTCAAGCCGCGCGCTTCAGTTTGAATCTGAATAGCGCGTTCAGCTTGGGGGCTTGGTCACATTAGATATAATGAAGGGAGACATGAAAAACGGACATCGCGTAGCTTTCATATGGATTACTTCTATCACAGAATATCTGTTTTCGGCGGCACTTGTTTAGTTTTAAAGTAGACATGTCAAGCTTTCTTTTTTTTGTCCCCCCTCCCCTCGCGTGTACAGAACTAGTAAAAAAAAAAACCTCTAAAAAAAGGACAACTGGCTCCATTATATGGAGATACTTCGGTTTTAAGGTGTCGGGTGAACAGCAGGCAGATGTCTAGTGTAGGGCCCTATGATTTCCGCAATGCAGAAAACGTTCACCCAAAAATGAAAATTATTTCATTAATAACTCATGTCGTTCCAAACCAGTAAGACCTCCATTTATCTTCGGAACACAGTTTAAGATATTTTAGATTTAGTCCGAGAGCTCTCAGTCCCTCCATTAAAACTGTGTGTACGGTATACTGTCCATTAGGGATGCACCGAATATTTGGCCACTGAAAATTTTCAGCCGAAAATGGCCCAAAAGTGCATTTTCGGTTTTCGGCCGAAAGACTTTTATCACCGAAACAACACGGCCGAAATGTTATGATGACACAAACAGAAACCGCGACCTGCACGTGCACCTGCATAGCGCAGACCACGAGCTCCCCGCGACATTCACTTCACACCAGTGGTTCTTAATAGAGAACATTCTCTCTATTCTTATTCCTTTATTCGCAGCACTAAAGCGTCTCCTAACAAAGAGATTGAGATGGACCACGAAGTGAAAACAAAGAAAAGTACAGTCTTATAGAGTCTGTACTTCATCGCGAATGTGCTTGATCCACGTTATAAAGACCATTACTTGGATGCAGAAATAAGGCAGCGCGCACGAGAAATGATCCAGGCTGCGCTGGATGCGGAGAACCCGCGTGGAGACGGAGAAGCGCCAAGCGCAGAAGACAGATCAGAGCACAGAAAAAAAAGACTCCTCTCTGCACCAGATGAGGGGCATGCACCCTCGTTGTCTGATATGTTCAGTGAAATTCTGCAAGAAAGTGCCTCAAATATTTTATATATATATATATATATATATATATATATATATATATATATATATATATATATATATATATATATATATATATATATATATAATAGATTGTAGCCATATTTCTGCTAGATTTCTGCTTTAATTTGATAAAAATGTTTATTTATGCCCTGGTCCTATTTAAATACACTCTCTCAAATATTTCTCAAATGTCAGGCAGATGACAAGCTCAACTGCTCAACAGCTAGATGGTTATCTGTCTGAAGTCCCCATCCCCAGAAGTGATAACAGTCTTGCCTACTGGAGAAGTAATGCACTTTCTAGTCCTACAGAGGACAATTTCAAATGCACTTCACCTAAATGCACTTTGTTTTTATGAGAGAACAGTTCATTTTAAAACCTTTGGGCAGGCCAGTAGGCCTTTACATTATTATTTAATATTCACATGAGTGGGATAAATTTTTAGTTTGAATTTTATTTTATACTGTGCATTGTTGCAATGTGCTTAATAAATATTTGCATAATTTGTAATTATATATTTTTATGTTTTTTATAATTTATGTAATTGTAATTATCTTTGAAACTTTAATATTAATTTATGCAATTGCAATGTCTTCATTTTAGTTAGTACACGGTCATAGCAATAAATGCAATGGTACTAATAATTGGCATAATTTCTTTCGGTGTTTCGGTTTCGGTTTTCGCCCTTGGTTTTCTCTTTTTCGGTTTCGGCCAAGAATTTTCATTTCGGTGCATCCCTACTGTCCATGTCCAGAAAGGTAAGAAACACATCATCAAAGTAGTCCATGTGACATCAGAGGGTCAGTTAGAATTTTTTGAAGCATCGAAAATACATTTTGGTCCAAAAATTGCAAAAACGTGACTTTATTCAGCATTGTCTTCTCTTCCATGTCTGTTGTAAGACACTTCAAAACAAAGCAGTTTGTCATATCCGGTTTGCGAACGAATCATTCAGTGTAACCGGATCTTTTCGTTTTAAACTGTTCACGTCTCCAATACGCCTTAATCCACAAATGACTTGAGCTGTTAACTTGTTTAATGTGGCTGACACTTCCTCTGAGTTAAAACAAACCAATATCCCGGAGTTATTCATGTACTCAAACAGTACACTGACTGAACTGCTGTGAAGAGAGAGATGAACACCGAGCCGAACCAGATAATGACTCGTTCACGAGTCAAGAACTGATTGCATCGGTTTTCGGATCACCAGTAGTTCTTTCTGACAGTTCGATTCAATAAACCGGTTGAAGAAAACGGTTCACCCATTCTTTTGCGCTCGACGTAATGGCGTCAATGGCGATGACTGCAAGCCTTCGGTTTACCTGGGCTCATAACATTAGCACAGAATCAGTTCAGAATCAATCACCAAAAGAATCAGTTCGGTTCAGACACTCTGTGTGTCGGTTTGCTTCACGCTGAATCACACACGAGCAGTATCATCAGCTCCTTGGTTCTCGAATCGGACACGTCTGACAGAATCGGTTCTTGACTCGTGAACGAGTCATTATCTGGCTCGGCTCGGTGTTCATCTTCAGTTCTCTCTTCACAGCAGTTCAGTCAGTGTACTGTTTGAGTAAATTAATTACTCCGGGATATTGGTGTGTTTGAACTCAGAGGGAATGTCAGCCACATTAAAAAAGTTAACAGCTTAAGTCATTTGTGGATTAATGCGTATTGGAGATGCGAACCGTTTAAAACGATTCAGTTCGATTTGGTGAACTGTTTCAAAAAGATCCGGTTAGATCGAATTGATTCGTTCGCGAACCGGATATGACAAACTGCTTTGTTTTGAACTGTCTTACAACAGAAATGGAAGAGAAGACAATGCTGAATAAAGTCGTAGTTTTTGCTATTTTTGGACCAAAATGTATTTTCGATGCTTCAAAAAATTCTAACTGACCCTCTGATGTCACATGGACTACTTTGATGATGTTTTTCTTACCTTTCTGGACATGGATTGTATACTGTACACAGAGCTTCAATGGAGGGACTGAGAGCTCTCGGACTAAATCTAAAATATCTTAAACTGTTCCAAAAATAAACTGAGGTCTTACGGGTTTGGAACAACATGAGGGTAAGTTATTAATTACATAATTTTGCAAATTGGGTGAACTAACCCTTTAATGTTACACACACTGAAGCGCACGTGATGCTCACTGTGATTTCATCTGTCGTCTCACTAAATTAGGACGTAAGCACATGAAGAACATCTCCAGAACTGCTCTGAGAGTCACTTCATGAGCATCTGACCGTTTGATTTGAGTAAAACTAGCGTCACATCACATCATAGACTGTAGTATCACATAGATAGAACTGTAACGGTAAACCCGTCAAAATAAAAGTATTTGCCAGAAATCTATTACTATTGTTCAGCGGAATGTACATAGCACACTACTGCTTTTAAAATGAAACGAACATAATTTTTTAAGGAATAATCACACAACATTTCTTCCATGTTTTATTTTTAATAGTAAATCCCCTTTGTTTACCAAAAAATAAAGTTTGCTTAATTTTAAATAATTAAAAGATAAATTAAATGAATGTTTTATGCCTTCATTTGATAACCAAAAAAATGTAAATACACAGAATTTCTGAAGGGAAAAAATATTTCACACAAGGCTATTTTAAGAATTGTTTTAACTAATTAAGTTGTTTTTATGCATTTAAATAATTACAGATGCTAAAACACAGAATTAGGTAACAATAAAACATATGGTGAAGAAAAAAAAAACATTTCATAGGGCCCTAAACATGTAATATTTGGCATATTTGTTTTTGCAGTATTTTTTGAGGGTTATTTTTCCTGTAAAGATATTGAGACATATATCGTATATCGAGATATATTTTTTGCTCCATATCGCCCAGCCCTACCAGAGATCTTTTGACAGTGCCTTGCCAGTTGATTGTTTGCTCAGTTGCTTTACCAAAGAGTGAAATGAAATGTGCTAATCAAAATGAGCACAGCTGATCACAGATCACAGTTGACAGTCAGATGACTTTGTGTGCCATTGAGAAGGTGAGAATTAGCTACACCTGATTGAGTTTACAAATAGTTTATAGGAGGAGGGGGGTGATCCTTTATCCAACTCATCAGTTTTTTTATTTTTTACATTTCATTTCAGACATGTTGGCGTTATAGCTTTCAGTTAGATGTTATAAATACATACAAACAAAAACCGTGTCCATCTTCATTTCAGACTGCAAAGCAACAAAATGTGATTTCAGATCAGGATGTTCTTCTGTCCATAATCCATATTAGTTAAGAGCAGCCCCAGAGTACAGAGGTGCTGGTGCAGTTGCTGTAAGCCTGGCCTAAGCCCAGCACAACAGCTGCACTAGACTCCCATCAGGACATGGCCGTGCAGGTCAGTCCGTTCAGTACAGCCATTCACATCACACACAAAGTTCTCCCTCAGCTGTTTCACAGCGAAGCTCCTGCACACAAAGACACACACGAAAAGCATGCAGGACAAACATATGCGCCCACACGACGTGCCCAACGCTGCTCAACTGTTAGATCAGTCAGAAGTGTCACATGAGAATGTTTGTGAATATACTGGAACAGAGCTTGACATTGTAATCTGTTGTCTATGTTGTCTACTTGAAGTTGTGGCTCAATGACTAAAAGTAATTGGTCATTTAGACTTTGTTTGGCATTTCAGTGTTCCTGTCTCATGAAATGTCGTCATGGTGGTCTTGTCAATAGCTGGCCTCTGTAGTCTAAAAATCTTTTCTTTTATTATGTTCACACAAGCCTTTCACTTTCATGTCATCTAGTCTATTGAGGTCTTGCTGATGTCTTAAAGAGATTATTTCCCTTAATGTTAAGAGGTTTTGGGTGTAACTGAATAACTGAGTGTCCCGTCTTAATACATTTTACATGTTGCTCTGAAACTCAGGGTTATGTTTTATGCGGCACAGGCATTTTGTACTAGAGTTTCCACACCTCCACGCTTTCTAGTGTCTCCCAAGAGGATGTTGGGTAGGCAGCACACACATACCCCCTTCTTAAACCAGCGGGCCCCCCACACGCCTTCCCTCACAAAATGTCCAATAAAACCACTCTCAGAACTCCACTCTTCTCATATCTCACACAAGCACATGTGGATACTTCTTACTTAGGGCAGTTAGCATGGAGGCCCACAATCAGATCGGACTGGCGTTCTGACTGCGGTGTTGGAAACTCTGAGTTCTGAGCTGCACCGGACACTAAAAAGATTCGAACAAGAGGAGCGTTTCAGTTTTTCAGCTTGTTTTAGTGTGATTTACACCTGTAATCTGAGGATTAGGTGCTAGAGTGGTTTCCCATTAGCCCTTACACTGGAACTGGGATCATGTTCTGGGAGCTGTGCATCAGTCAGCTGACTAGAACTGGGAAGCACTGCATGCTGGTCAGGAATAAAGGTAGGGCTGTATGTATCTGTGTGCGTATGTGTCTGTGTGTAACAAAGTCAGACCTCGACTGTCTCAGCTGTGAGTTCTTGCATTTTATTGTGTTGTGTAAGACCAGGCAGAAGACCTGTCTTTGTTTTGTCTAGGCCCTGTTGTGTTTTTTATTCATAATGATCATTTCAAGTTTAATTTAGGGACATTCTTGGAACCATTTATTACATTTTGAACTAACATTCTATATTTTCTATGGATATACATTCACTTATTTTTTTAAAGGGATGTCCAAAACTTCATATTTCAAAAATCAACTAGTTGATGGGTTGCTCATACAACTAATTTACTAGTCTCTCTTAACAGGTAGTTCTGCCCAGTTGGCATGGTTTTGGGTTTACATGGCCTGATTTAATGCATTTCTTAGTTGGCATTTACATTCTCTTATTCAACAGCAAACGGTATAAAACACAGATGTGATTTTGAAAGTGAGACTATTAGTTATTGGCTGATATTATTGTTACTGTTGTACTCTAATAATTCACCAAAACTGTTAAAGTAATAAACCGTAGGGGAACCACAGGGCTCGAGAAACGCTTGTGTGGGACAAGTCAATTTTTTCAAGTTAATTGAGAGAAAATATTACTTGACTGATTGGACAAGATGCCAGATTAAAACGTTAGTAATAAAAATAACCAGGTAAGCATTGAAACTTGGTCACCAAGTGTTTTTTCGTGTCATGATGGACTTTTTGTTGCTCTTGATTTTGTGATGCATGTTGAGGATAAATAATTTGGCTGTTGCTCTTACCATGCATTCAGCATTTGAAGAAAGTATGTTAATACTATGTTATTCTTTATTGTACCTTGGGATGCGAATGTGTTAATCATCCATCAAATTTCAGCCCCTCTACCATGGTAACACCACAGTAGTTTTGTAAAGGTAAACCTAATACAGCCTAATCTAAGAAGAAGAATTTGTTTCATAATGATCAGTAAAGGGAGTTTCTGAAAGTCTGATGCCTTTTCCCTTGGAACTCAGCTAATGTTTTGTCCTGCCTCACTTTTTCCCTAAGGAAAGGGGCAGCTGCCCAGACATGCTTAGTGTGTGTGTTTGTGGCTGGTTGACAGCTGTAGAGGAAGACCAGCAGACGCAGACATGCTCAAGGTGTGGGGACTCTCCCATACCATTTTTTCCAACCTCAAAGCCATTCCATGCTCCTCCTCTCCTTAAGAACTTGCTTAAGAATCAAACCCTCTCAGACAGTAGCAGAACCCTCAACACATCAGGTCTGTGTTTTATTACATGTGAGATCAGAGACTAATCTAGCACTGCTAGATTATGCCATTGAAGACTCTGCTGTCCAGCAGCAGTTTTGAGGAAGAGAGGGTCAGACTGACCAACCTGTTGAACCCACAGGATGTGGACCACTACTGCTTCGCAGGTAGACAGCGCTGTAACGGTGCCCTGAGTGTCAGTGAGTTTTTCTGGAGGATTTCAAATCGAGGGATGTGTATTTGTTTGCTTTGTGTGTGTGGTCAGTTTGGAAGCTGTTACTTGGTCAGATGGTTTGGTCTTGGGGTGTTTCCAGAGGTCATCTGATTTTCAAAAATCACGCGTTTGGAAATTCATGGGAATATTTCAAATTTATTATTACAAAAGCAACAAGTAGATCAGTACTTAATGTTACATAGCAAACTTAATATATGAATTTAGTTGCAATGTTTCGTAAAATATGTACATTTTCTACTTATAGTATTATTATACTATTATTCTTATTAGTATTAATAAAATATTAATTCATTTCAGTCTTCTTCATTTATTATATTTATTTATTATAATATTTTAAATAATAATAATAATAGTTGTTAGTAATATTATTATGTTTAAAAAATCTCCAGAAATTCTTTATTAAATGGATTATAAAATATTTCGATAAATTATTGAATGCATAATTGACAAAATTAATATGAAATTGTTAATTTAAAAATTTAACTGAGTTGATCGTTAACATCTCTAGCATCTAGAACAGCTTTGTTTTTTTTTATTATGATTTATTGGTGTTTTGTGTAGCCTTCGTAATATTGTTTGCGCAAATGATTTGTGAAAAGAGATCATTGTTAAGTGAGGTATGATGTAAAGAGCAAAGTGATTTCATTTTGAATCCCCCTCCTTGTTTTCACTTTGTGTCAGATGATTGCAGTTTCTTCTCTTCTCCCTCCTCACCTTGACGTTAACATGTTCGTCAGCTCCTGATTCTGAAACCCCTCCCCTCTTACTTGACTCAGTTTGCCCTTCCTAGAGGCCTTGTCACATTTGGGATGTCATATGCTCTATCAACAACTGCTTATGTTTTCTGTTACTCATATATCATGTTATTTATCTCTCTTTCTTCCTGACAGAAGCCCTGCACAGGCCTTTTGGATTGGACTCAACGTCACTGACGGAGGCGGTGCGCTGGAGCTCGAAAGAGAATCTGCTGGGTGCTGCGGAGAGCGACCCCAACCTTTTTGTTGCGCTTTACGACTTTGTTGCCAGTGGCGACAACACACTGAGCATCACGAAAGGTATGATTGTCGAAAGGAGATGAGTGGTTGCACAACATGCAATGCTTATTAAACACTTTAACAGTTTGATATCCACCTCTGTACACAGATGACAAACCTCATTGCACTGATAATGTAAACTCAAATGGAACCCAAAACCAATTTTAATACCTGGAATAAACAAAGCCAAGTATTATTGATAACTTCCTTTCTTTATAAGAAGGACACTTTTCCTCTTCCTTCCATCATTCTCCTTCCTCTTTTCTTTACTTCAGAACTTGTTGTTTCTCTTCCCAGCAGCAGTTTGTAGGATCAAAAAACAGAGCTAGAAATTGAAATGAATGTTAAACTTTGAGTTTTATTCAACTGAGGAGCATAAACACATGGGCATCAACCTAAACCATATGCGCTAACGCCCACAGCTCATTCCAGCACATTGTAATAGACTTTGGGACACGAGTCAGGCTCTGTGCTTAGATGCTCCATGCTGAACAGCTACCGCTAATGCTAATGCCCATTTTGAAGCATAATCCCATCAGCTGGGTGAAAAGCAAGTGGGTAAACTCAGACTTGCCCAAGAGAAGAGAGTTCAGAGAGAAGGAGTTAGCAATCTGCCCTTTCTCTCTGAAGTAACTGCTAATGGCCGGTCATGTAATGTCGTCTGGTTGGCACCGATGCGCCAGTCTCTTCTTGTCTTGTTACGAGGGCCAGTGTCAATTTAGGATTAGCAAAAAAGACCAGTGTCTGAAAGCTATTGTGCCTGAATTCTGTTTTCCTGACAGCAGCAGAGCACCCTCTACTGGAAAATATAATAAAATGTACCATTCAAACATTTGGGGGCAGAGAGAATTTTTTACTTTTTTTTTTTTTTACAGTGAAAGACATTTATAATGTTACAAAAGATTAATCAAAGAATATAAAGATAAAAATATAAATTACAAAAAATACTAAAACATAAAAAAAATCATATATCATCACAGAAAGAAAAGTTCTTTTAAATTATAAAAAACTTTTCACAATATTATTTTTTTTTTATCAAATAAATACAACCTTGGTAAGCATAAGAGACTTAATTCAAAATATTAAAACAAATCGTACCAACCCCAACTCTTTAATTGTATTGTATAAATAAAAATACATTTACATACATTTTATATATAAAAAAAAAAATTATCAAAATTCAGCAACCGAATTAAGCAAAAAAAGGTCCCTATTTTGGTTCCATCATTGTTTTTGACTACACAAATTCAGATTGAGCACTCTGGTGAGGCTTTGGAGTGTTCTTTTTCCAACAGCTTAATGGAACAGAACACAGGGCTCTTGAGATGTTTTCGCAAGTGCTTTTTGTAGGCATATCTTGTAAAAAAAAAAACATTTTTACCTTCTATTGCATCTTTAAAATGTGCCGTTCATGGAGTGTGATGCAGCAGCCAAAAATGTCCATCTGACACATACATGTTTTTGCAGAAAAAAAAAAACCCAGCACAGTACTTCAAATTCTCGGATGATATATTTGAATTTCATGAATGACTTAAAAAAAATCTGCTATTGTGCCCAAACCAAAGAAAAACAAATTCACATGCTTACATGACTGGAGGCCCGTTGCTCTTACACCCATCTTCAGCAAGTGTTTTAAGAAACTCGGCAGATATTACATCTGCTCTGTGCTGCCTGCCTCATTGGACCCGCTACAATTTGCATATCGCAGCAACCGTTCTACAGACAATGCTATTGCTTTTACCCTACACACTGCTCTCTTCCACCTGGAAAATAAGAACACCTATGTGAGAATGCTGTTTGTGGACTACAGCTCAGCATTTAACACCATAGTGCCCTGCCACACTTGTTGCGAAGCTCCAAACTCTGGGACTCAGAGGAAAACTTTTTCCCTCAGGCTGTCAGACTGATGAACAGTCAGAACTTATACACCCTACAGCATACTCCTACAATATGGTATGCCACACACTTTAACTTCAACAGTTCAACACTGGACTATACATACACACTTCCATTTAATACAATAACCTACCTTCACGTACACTCTGTTGCACCTTAGCATATTTTTATGCGTATATATTTTTACTTAATGTAGAATGTGTACATTCTGTGTATAGTGTATAATGTGTAGTGCTAACTGTATGTATGTACATATTGCGTATACTGTGTTGTGTTAACTGTAAGTATGTCTAATAATACTCTGTGTGTACTGACTATATGTATGTGCATATTGCACATTTTCACCTGTTGAAGTCTGTTTGGTTATATGTTAATTGTTTCTGCAATTTCTGGTGCAACCTCCCAAGAATTTCACTCACCAAGGCACATGTGCTGTACTGATGTGACAATAAAAGTGACTTGACTTTTCTTCCTCCACTCTCGGGTGCCTCCAGGATTTGTGCAGATTTCAGAACTCTTATATAAGACTAGCTTCTTCTCAGTCTGAGCTTATGGGGGGAAAACATTACCTAATGGACAAGTTCAAACTGATCTTTTTTAAGAATTGATACTGTAGGTTCTATAAAGTTACTGACATAAAGGTGCACTTCTTTCCTTCTAAAAGACCTGATGTGTTTTTATGGCTGAACGATGGACTTGTTTTGGCTTGCATTTCTAATCTCTCATTCCATTCCATTCAAGGGAGATGCATTGGTATGAATAACAAGGGTTTACATAGCCGAATCATTAGTAAAACTTTATGCACAAAAATGTGAAAAAAAAAAAACCGGATTGCTGTGTACAAAGTACTGTTCTTTTTTGCATTTCAGGAGAGAAGCTGCGAGTGTTGGGGTACAACCAGAATGGCGAGTGGAGTGAAGTCCGTTCAAAGAACGGCCAGGGTTGGGTACCCAGTAACTACATCACCCCCGTGAACAGTCTGGAAAAGCACAGCTGGTATCATGGGCCCGTGTCCCGCAGCGCCGCTGAGTACCTGCTCAGCAGCCTGATCAACGGCAGCTTCCTAGTGAGAGAGAGTGAGAGCAGCCCTGGCCAGCTCTCCATCTCGCTTCGCTATGAGGGACGGGTCTATCATTACCGGATCAACACCGCCTCTGACGGAAAGGTTGGGCTGAAGACAAAGGCTGCTTTCACTTTACTTTGAAAGTAAAGCTTCCTTTCCTTTGATTTTAAAGCTGGTCTCTTCTTCTGTCTCAGGTCTATGTAACAGCTGAAAGTCGTTTCAGCACATTAGCTGAGCTGGTTCATCATCATTCCACAGTGGCCGATGGTCTGGTAACCACATTACACTATCCCGCTCCAAAATGCAACAAGCCAACCGTCTATGGTGTCTCCCCCATCCACGACAAGTGGGAAATGGAGCGCACCGACATCACCATGAAGCACAAGTTAGGTGGAGGCCAGTACGGAGAGGTGTACGTCGGAGTTTGGAAAAAGTACAACCTCACTGTAGCTGTAAAAACACTAAAGGTTTGTGATTTTGTGCATATGCTCCTAATGTTGTGTAATGGAAAAAAACGATTTCATTGGTTTTTAATTGCATTGAACTGTTTATCTGGCGTTGTGTGCCACCAAGTGGCTGGTCATTATATTGCACTTAAGGATTTTTAGGGCCCAAGCACTGCAGTGCGAGGACCCTATGGGAATTGCTCCGTTCATTATTGTTTTTGTAGTTGCTTTGCTAGTTCTGTTATGTATTTATATTTCATATTCAATGTGTATTGTATTACTTTATTTCAAAGGAGGAGACCATGGAAGTTGACGAGTTTCTGAAGGAAGCTGCAGTCATGAAGGAGGTGAAACATCCCAATTTGGTACAGTTACTGGGTAAGTGAACTAGGATTTTTAACTCATTGATGGTAGTTTACAACTAGTCAAAACTCCAATTTGAAGCTGTGTGTGCTTTAACTGGTTTCGGTTCAATTCACTACAAAAAAAACGAAAACAAAAAAAATCTCAATAAACTTGTCTACTACATTAATCAACCATTTGAGTTTGCACAGGCATTAGAGAGTATGCACTACTCTCAACTCTTTCTTTCACATAATAAGCAACAATTATTTGTTTTGACCAAATTATGTTCTTAGATTTGTCCCAAATTGGTCATTTGTTTTAATGCCCCTTCCTAGGTGTGTGTACATTGGAGCCTCCATTCTACATAGTGACTGAGTACATGCCCCATGGGAACCTGTTGGACTACCTGCGTGAGTGTGACAGGGAGCAGGTGAATGCGGTGGTGCTGCTCTACATGGCCACTCAAATCTCCTCTGCCATGGAGTATCTGGAGAAGAAGAACTTCATCCACAGGTGAGCATAGCTCTTCAGACATCAGTAGGCTTCAGGAGTTCTCATTGGGAGATCTCACTACATCTTCTTAATTTCTTTCTCAGGGACTTGGCAGCTCGTAATTGTCTGGTTGGAGAGAATCACGTGGTCAAGGTGGCTGATTTCGGGCTGAGCCGGCTGATGACAGGCGACACCTACACCGCTCATGCGGGGGCCAAATTCCCCATCAAATGGACAGCGCCAGAGAGTCTGGCCTATAACACCTTCTCCATCAAATCAGATGTGTGGGGTCAGTTACTAAATTAATTTTGTCACAAGGATTGTGTTAGGAGTTCTGATACTCTATAAACAGTTATGTGTCACAGACGGAAATGATTGATTTTCTTATATAAATAAGTGACTCATTTATTTTTCCCAATTTTCCAGCATTTGGAGTTCTGCTTTGGGAGATTGCGACGTATGGCATGTCTCCATACCCAGGAATAGACCTGTCTCAGGTGTACGATCTGCTGGAGAAGGGCTACCGCATGGAGCAGCCCGAGGGCTGTCCTCCTAAAGTCTACGAGCTCATGAGAGCCTGTGAGTATCAACAGAGACTTTGATAACATTTTATAGCTTTCACTTAACTTTTCATAGTTAACTAAAACAGGTCAAATGTAATTCATATGTGTCCATATATACAGTATTTTCTTTAAGCATTGTGTAATGTTGTGTAATGGTCTTATTTAAAATTTTAAATAACTGTATTCTATTTTAATATATTTAAAATATCATTTATTCTTGTGATGGCAAAGCTGAATTTTCAGCAGCTTTCAGTGTCACAGAAATCATTATAATATGCTGATTAATTACACATTTTTAATGGAATATAACTTTTAAAATATCAATTTATTTGAAATAAATTAGCTTGTCACATAACCTTATGTAAGTTTTACTGTCACTTTTGATCAATTCAATGTATCAGTGCTTAGTAGAAGTAAGAACTTTTTATTATTATTATTTATTTATTTATTTATTTTTTACACAATTTTTTACACAACATTTTGAACCGTATTGTAGTTTTTGGTCATTAGGTAAAGCCATATTTTGTTTGTGTTGGTAGGCTGGCAGTGGAGTCCACTGGATAGACCCTCATTTGCTGAGATTCATCAGGCATTCGAGACCATGTTCCATGACTCAAGCATCTCAGAAGGTATTGCTGCATCATCTGTTTTGAATGACAGAGGAAGCCGTAAACTAAGTGGACTTTTCATGCAGATCTTGTATGATTAAACTGCTTAAAAGAAAATAAAGAATAAATATCATAGGTGAATTTTGTATTGAATGTAAAAAATAGAAAATTTACTGAAATAAAGATGAAGTTAATATTTAATGAAAGTTTGACCCATAGTAACCTGCACCTTCTTTCTGCTAACTCATCTCCAGAGGTAGCCGAAGAGCTGTGTAAAACCGCATCTGGTGGGCAAGGTGGACTTGCGCACACCTTAGGCCATGATATGCCGCTTTTGCCCTCAAAGTCTCGTGGGCAGAAGAAACACTCTGAGAACAAAGAGAATATGGAGGAGGCAGGACCCCATGGCCCTGCAGGTATACAGGCCCAACTCCGGCTCAATCGGCTCAGACAGAAGCTCAAGAGAATGGGAGTGGTGTTCATTTTCGATTAACAGTGCTACATAATAAAAATAAAAAAGTGAAAGTCGTGACATTTGCCAAGTATGGTCACCCATACTCAGAATTGGTGCTCTGCATTTAACCCATTCAAGTGCACACACACAGCAGTGAGTAGGGAACACACACACACACACACACACCGTGAACACACACCCGGAGCAGTGGGCAGCTATTTTTTCCAGCGCCCGGGGGAAACCTACAGATATAGTATGAATCAGAACATTCTGTGTAATATCCTATATATATCTCTTTCTTTTATTCTTAATCATATTAAATGTATTCAAAATGTATCATGATCAGAAATCGTACATGTTCATAAACGTTTATATCAGATATTCCCTCTCATGTTTTAAATATCTCTGTAAATACATCTGATTTCATTCTATTTCTCCCATTTGCTGAATTTCCCTAAACCCCAAGTATGCACATAAACACAACTGCATGTGTATTTATATTTTGATTGAAATTTGTTTAACCTTATTAAAGTATTTTTCATGAATTGTGCAATATTGTTTTTCTACTTTATATGCTATTTATTGAAATTATATAAAATTGATATAAAATAAACTTTAAGGGTGGGGATGTTTATATTTATTTATTTTTTGGTTGAGATGCATCTTTTTGTCATGTTATTAAACTTTTTAAACATGCAAAAAGTTTATTATTAACATTTATACTTGTATTTTTTGTATTCCTGCATCTGTATTTATTGTCCTGCCTTTGATTGTCCTGACAATCTTACTTTTCCCCACATATCAAGAGAAACTGTCTATATAATACAAATATCTAGACATTCTGTTTGCCACAGGACCTGTTAAAAAAAAATACAAAAGAAAAAATCTTTGTCCACTCCTACAAAAATTCACCCCATGAATTAAAGAAATATCCCTGACTCAGTGTCATGTACTTTAATGTCCCTATAATCTACCAGTAGCTTATAGGGACCCTACATGGTTTCTTGCATAGAAGCATATTTCAGGCTAGTTCTTATAAATTACAGTCAGGGATAGCAGTGTTGTCTAGTTCAACAGCCTTCATTTATACCAGGCTTCATCATGCTTTACTTTTATGTGTTTATTTTTGAGACATTTGCTTGAGACACAACTATTGGTAACAATATAATAAATTAAATATAAATTTTATAGCCAAGCAATCAAAGTCTGACACAATATGTTATTTGTGCACTGAATGATGTAAGCAAGTGATCGTAGTGACAAGCTGTTTATATATGCCACCACTGAAGTGTTTAGTTTACATGTCTACTGCTACCTCTTTTTTTGCTGTTCTTTGACCTTTGTTTTTGTTGTCCTATTGTGTTCAGGTCTTGCAGCATCCCTTTTTGTGGGTGATGGCCGCTCCAGCAGCTCTCCGGCCCTACCACGTAAACAGAGGGATAAGTCTCCCTCTAGCATGCTTGAGGACTCCCAGGACACGACCTTTACCCGTGACCGCAAGGCTGGCTTCTTCAGTTCTTTCATGAAGAAGAAGTCTATGTCTTCCTCTTCTTCTTCATCCTCACCTCAGCAGCAACAGAATCTTCCTATGCCTCCCAAGAGGAGCAGCTCTTTTCGGGAGATGGAGACCCAGCCCCATAAAAAGTATGAGCCCACGGCTGGGTTTGCATGCCCTCCTCCTCCTTTGCCCCAAACTGATGGGTTGAGTTTCTCTCCATCTCACGGAGAGGGGAACCAAGTGCAGTCCCACTGTTGTGGGGCCACTTTTGGACAGAAACCCTCAAGTTCAAACTCTGGAGCAACTTCTGGTCAAGTTGGAAGCAGCAGTAGTTGGGGAAGCCTTGCAGGCTTTTTCACCCCTCGCCTTATCAAAAAGACCCTGGGATTGAGGACTGGTAAGCCTTCTGGAATAGACGAAGGAAGTGGAACCAAGCCATTCCCTCGTTCCAATTCAACTTCCTCTATGTCTTCTGGGTTGCCGGACTTAGAGCGCATGGCGTTGACATTACCAAGAAACCGAAGCAAACCCCCATTAGAGCGTACATCTTCCACCACATCACAGCCAGAGAATGGGGCAGTACGACCTTTGGATGCAATCCAGAGGAAGCTTGACGAAGGTACGGCTCAGATACGAGATCGTCCCAAAGCCAAACTCTTGCCACGGGGGGTCGCTGGTGGAGTAAGGGCACCAGGTGTAGGGGGAGAGGGAGATTCAGACTCCAACATACGGGGAAAAGATGGGCAAGATGACAGACAAGGCTGGTCATCTCCATCGAAAATTTCCACTCTTGGTTCGGTCAACCTGCACAACCACAAAGTTCCAGTCCTGATCTCCCCGACCCTAAAGCACAGCTCGGCCGATGTTCACCTAGTCGGTGTGGACTCTCAGGGCAACCGCTTTAAACTGCTGCCTGACAGTGGTGATCGTGACCGACCGCGACTGGTGAAGCCCAAATGTGCACCTCCTCCACCACCCATGCTCCGCTCCCTCCAACACGCCTACAGTGCCGATGCAGCTGACGAAGTGGTCAGTGGAAACATAGAGGTCAATGGAGATGGTGTCAAAAGGTCAGGGAGGGAAGCCAGAGGAGCACGTCCATCAATACCACCACCACAAGTGCCTCCAGCCCCCATTGTCCCCTCTAGTAACACCACCACCCAAACTAAAATTGCCAACGGTGCTTCCAGTGGCGGACCTGGTCCTACTTCCACCAAACCCACCCTTAGACGAACTCGGCAGCAGACAGAGCGGATCCCCCTGGAAAAGATTAGCAAGGAGGCTCTTTTGGAATGTGCTGAATGCTTGAGTAGTGCTCTTCAAGGCAACACCGAGCTTTCCTCCAGCAGCCAGGTCCTGGATGTGGGACACCAACTTTTGGACTACTGCTCGGGGTATGTCGATTGCATCCCCCAGACACGTAATAAATTTGCCTTTCGTGAGGCAGTGGGGAAACTAGAGTTGAATCTAAAGGAGCTGCGCGCTTCCTCTTCAGGTGGGGGATTGGGACCTGGGACCAGCCCAGCTCTTGACAACTTGAACACATGCATTAAAGAGATCAGTGATGTTGTACAAAGGTAGCCACTGCATCCCCCTCCAAAACTCCTCCTCCTGTACCCCTTTAGACTTTTTTTTGCCCCAGAATCAATCTAGTTTTATTTAAATGTTGGGGGACAGAGAATATTCTCTAAGAAGTACCTCAGAAAAATACTACAAACACTCTCTAACTTTTTATTGTTTACAGGTGACTTTCTCCTTGAAATTGCCAGTTGGGAACATAGTTCTTTGTATATAAGCTTTTTGTCATTATCAAAATACACACAGTTTTGTTTTTGACAAATTAATACTTACAGTTGTATCTTGGTATAACAGAAATCAGTTTTCACAGATAGTCAGGGGTTGCATAGGTAAAGGTTTCTGTAATTACTCTTCATTTTGACATGGTCCATGCATTATTGTTGCTAGTAGTGGGTTGTTGTGGCATAGTTGAACAGGTGTTGGGACCGTCACCACATGGATCATATTTGGCCTTTTATATCCGTGGCCTTTAGATAATGTCCCCATTAGCCAGATGGTGCAAATCTACAGTCTGACTCTAGAGTTCTCAACACTCAAGAATTCTAAACATGTTTCTAGATTTTATTGATTTGCTATGGGGGAATTATTTGATGTGTGGAAAGTCTGAATTTATTTTATGACCATCATGGTGCCAACAACACAGAAGCAGCAACACTACAGACACAAATATTGCCAAGACCTTTAATACAAACTGCATTTTCTTTAGCACATTGGCTTGTAACTTTATTTTGATTTCACTTTAGAATGTTGCCATTTGTAAACTTGAATTTTAAATTATTTTTTATTAAAAGCACAGCCGTTTTTATGATATTGTAGATATTGCATATTATTTTATACCCACAAACATGCGTGGAAGGTCATGCTCACTTGTGTCCTTGTGGTGAGACTTTGGTGTGAGGGGCTCCATCTGTGCATCTGCATTATGAATGTATTCATTTGTTTGCGTGTTTATGTTTTCTATAGTCTCTCTTCACACAGTTCAAACTTTATTAAACAGAAACATTATTATAGGAAACATTTTCTTCAGGACACAAACACTTACAAATGTTTTCTGAGTCTTTATTCATAAAATGATAGATTTCTATTAGAATTTGCATAAATGAGATTTTCGTGGGTACTCTGCAATGTCATAATTGAAATGTAATGTTGATGATTTGTACTGATTACACTGGAGCACATTTTTAAAGCATAAATGTTAATTGCCTTGCCTTAATTCACTGTCTAGGGTATGTAATATGGAAATTGTTTTGCCCATACATCTCCATGACATTTCAGTTCCACTGCAGCAGAAAAAAAACAATTTTTTTAAAACTTTAAATCATGGCTTAATTTGTCTACACTAAATTGTTTTGCCTTTTTTTTCTGCCATGGGCAATGCTTTCTGATATTACATGGTGCCTTTTGTGAGAGATTTAATGTTTTGTGCACTGCAAGGTCATGTTAAAGATCTGTCTATGTAAATATGTTTTGTGCTAAAATATTCATTACCAATTTTAAGGTGGCAAATGGGATTTTTCAAGCCTTTATTATCATTCAAGCTGCCCTGTTCAGACATCTGGGTATGTGAGGTGTCCAACTTGAATAGGAAAAGTGCAATGATCTGTCCTTTACTAAGAAAAAGACAGTGCTTGAAGTCTGGTCTCCTTTTACTGAAAGAGCCCATGAATTTGTTTTGCTTTGCCAGGAATACCTCTCTTGTCATCACATTAACAGAGAAAAAATATTTTTCATGTGTGATTTAGCGTTTCTTTATTTCATAACACATGCAGGTCATAGATTCCATTGATTATTATTTGTAAAAAATGTTTCATTACCAAACAGCTGACGGGGGAAAAGAGTAAGTGACTTTTTTGTATGTGAGATTTACATGATTGTCAGGGAGCAGTTTGCCTTTTTTCGAAATTTTAGTAAACGGTCTGGGTTTTTTTTCTATTTTATTATCCCTTATCACTGCAATTTGTAAAAAAAAATATTTTGCTATAATCAGTCAGTTTTATTTTAGATAACCTCTTCTGAAAGTTTGCGCATTGTATGATATTTTATTGTATCATGCAGAGAGAACCTTCTTGTGCTTATAGTTTGTTTTATGAGCCACACAAGTCCTCTGAGGTGCAAAGTCATATTTTCTGTCTCACAATCATTAGAATTCAGTCCTTTTTTAAAATTTTTTATTTATTTTTGGCTTATTTATCTATCTACTTATTTTATGTTGAATCCTGGAACTCACCTTTTTTGGAGACTCTCTTTCTATAAGGTCAGATTTTAAGTGCAGAAGAAATTTCTATACCAAAGGCCACCTCTCTAGTCCTTCAAGTGCAATGAAAAGAAAACACTCTTAGTTTTAAATATGTGAATTTAACAGGGATTAAAAAGGCAGAGGTTGATAGATTAACAGTATTTTTTTCTGTTTTGTAAAAAGTATATTTTGTGTGATTCTAATTTAAAGCTCACTTTTAATATTATATTACTGTGAAGTCCAGTGTTACACTTGATGTAAATAATGAATAAAGAAACTGTTGAAACATATCGGTTTGGGAGTTTATTCTCTATTTTTATTATTATTTGATTTTGTAATTATTTTTATGAATTGAGCAGTGTACTGTGGTGTGACACACTATGCCAAAACTATATTTCTCGTTTTAATTTAGTTTAACTTGAATTAAAACAAATAATAATAAAATCTATACAGACACAAATATATTTAAAAGCAAATTAATCAAAATGATAAAAACAGAACAAAATGACTACAACTTTAATATTAACAAATATAGATATAAAAAACTTGCTTGAAATGTATTTTTTTTAAAAACTTCTGGTATCTCAATGATACTAAAATAACTTATTTTTTTTTAATCTAGTATAATATACCTGCTGAACGTATATCCACATATTAAGAGATTTCAAATGAGCCACTCTACCAACACTGATTATAAAGTTGTAGCTTCAACAGGACATTTATACCATATTAAATGTTTGATATATAATGATAGATATTTACAATTAAATTAATATAACACTATGATCAAATTTCTTACCCTATAGATTTCTTATTACATTATTTCTCACTACATGTTAACTATTTCTTATTGAACTCAATAGTAATGTAAAAAAAAAAAGAAAAAGAAAAAAAATTTCAGTCTCCCCACTTGCAAACTCTGGCGGATAGGAGGCGCTTTTGGACAAACGCACGCATCCCTCCATTTCCCCGCGGCAGAGCAGAGGCGCATTGTGTGTCGGAAATGGGAAAACCCTGAGCCGTGAGGTTGTCGCTGCTGGCTTCACTTGAGTATAGAGAGTTACACGACGGCAGAGAGAGCGAAGAACAAGCAACCCTGGAGTTTTAAGCGGAGGAGACGTTAGTTCTTGGAGTTTTTTTCGCTATGAGCTGGGGAACGGATCTTTGGGTAAGCGCACTTTTCCCATTCCTTGCTCCTTATGTATGGCCTTTTGTTCATTAACAAACAACTCGGTTTTGGGCATGACTTCAGGAAGGTGTCCTAGTAATGCTGTCTGTGTACTGTCGGTCTGTCCTACAAAAAAGAAAAAGAAAACCTTTACTGCCAGAAACAATGACAGAGTCTGAGACATTATAAGATTTCGCTTTTAGAATGTATCCAGTGTAAATGTATCACGCGTGACGTTCGGTTTGATTCTAGTGACATTCTGAATCGAACCGAATCTAAAGGTTTCACACCCAGTTTCGATGACTAAGAGGTTGGGAGAGGAATCACAATTTATTAACTCGTTTTTCTAGCATACAACCGATATGATAATTTGTATGTGTATTATTAATTTAAGCCAAACAACAGTTTCTCCCAGCTGTATCCAGAATCGGTTTCCATTGTTGCTTATTGGTGACAGAGACAATGCAGAAGATGCTGTGCTGCAAAAGAGTAACCTGAGATGAAATCTTCTCATGTAAATATTTGTTGGTTAGATTGTATTTATTTTTATTCATTTATTTTCAATCTCCGGGTTCCATTGGCAACGCTTCTGCAGTTTGACCCCAAGTCTTTTATTGTCTGGGCTTCTTGTCTGTCATGTTCCGTTGACAAAAACTCGCATTTTAAATAAAAGATGCATCATTTCGGCATGAGAGGAACTACTGATAGACAATGAAGCCCGTCGGGTGTGTGTGGGTCTGTTACAGGGGTGGTGCCCTTCAGATTGGGCTACTGGACAAAAAGCAGATGTATGAGGTATTGCTTGAATTATCCCATGCATCATTCTGTTTTTTTGTTGTTGTTGTTGTTGAGGATTATAGGTTTTAAACTAGATGGTTATTGTTGCTTTAAGTTTAATTACTTTTTGTAATTTAATTACTTTAATTACTTTTTGTGATTGATCATCCTGATTAATAACTATAGTTACATTTTTTTTTTTTTTCTGAGAGTATGTGCAAGGGATTCTTTTGACAGTGTAACTTGGCTCATAATGTATTTGTAATTAACAGATTCTAAAATATTTAGCTAAAGATTGGGTAAAGTTTGTTTTGGAATGTTTCATTGTTATTATTAATTTGAATATTCTTAGGGTTTCTGATGGTAACATAGTAGCTGGTTTGTAACTGGTTCAAGCTGCTCATTAGCTGGCTGACCAGTCCATCTTCCAAAAACCAACTTGACCATCTTAAACTCTTATGAACAGCTGGTAGCTGGTTTGTTGCTGTTCCAAGATGGTCTGTTTAATACTATGTTTCAAAACGCACCATTTTATGCTTGAAAATCCAGATTATTTGTGACTTTTATGTGACTTGTTGTTTTTAATTAAGACATTAATACAGAAATTAAAAAAGACTTTCAAGCACTTTTCAAGTTACTAGCAACTGAACTTGTGGCTTGTTAGATTGTACAGATTCCAACTTTTTATGTGGTTGGATATTTGGTGTGGGACATTTGATACCATATGTTTGGTTTAATTTCCTGTACCGTAAATCACTTATGCCGTTAAATATGGCATATCCTCCTCAGTGGCGGTTGTCTTTTGTTGATTGTATTAATCTGTAATCCTGTGGCAAATCCCTTTGTCTATGGAGCATGCTGAATAATCATGTTTGTCTGCTTGTCTCGTGGTGAATGTCTTAGCCATAAAATGTAAAAGTATTTTCCATCTTTAGCCTTGGATCTGATGAATGAAATGCCATTCTATCCCTTAAATGCATGTGCACTTTTCATTATGGTTATCCTCAAATGCACTCTGCATTAGACCCCCCCCCCCCCCCCCATGTATGCTCTATTAAGAGTCATGTAAACTCAAAAAAGATGTTTAATGTCTCTCGTTAAGTATCTGTCAAGTGTTGATTATCATTCAAAATTAGTGGCGTAACATCTTGGGTGTGACTTGTTTGCACCTTTCAGAATTAACCATTTGTAACGCATTACAAGAAAACGCCTTATGCACAAGTGAAGTGACATTCAGCCAAGTATGGTGACCCATACTCAGAATTTGTGCTCTGCATTTAACCCATCCGAAGTGCACACACACAGAGCAGTGAACACACACACACACTGTGAACACACACCCGGAGCAGTGGGCAGCCATTTATGCTGCGGCGCCCGGGGAGCAGTTGGGGGTTCGATGCCTTGCTCAAGGGCACCTAAGTCGTGGTATTGAAGGTGGAGAGAGAACTGTACATGCACTCCCCCCACCCACAATTCCTGCCGGCCCGGGACTCGAACTCACAACCTTTCGATTGGGAGTCCGACTCTCTAACCATTAGGCCACGACTTCCAAGACAACATGTTAGTTCTGAATGTCCCGCAGGAAATTAGTGTGACTTTTTTTGTTGTAGAGTGCTGTCATTAGTGCAAAGTGGACTTGAGATTTGAGGGGTTGTATGGACTTTAATCAAATCAAGAATAAAGAGCTTGATTAAAACTTAATCACACAGTGCCCAGCTAAGTTCAGGAAGCTGACATTTTAACCCTCTGCTATTAAAACAGTTTTTTTTTGTTTGTTGCTTCCCCTTATGTTGTTTGTTTGTTTAAGGTCTGTATGATGGTCTCAGAGGAGCCAGTAAAGAGTTCTAGTGTTTTTTACACCGCTGTATGGCCGTATAGAGTGTGTGTGTGCTGTTAAAACAATTGCTTACAGGGCTTGGATGTGGTGATTCAGGCTTTTGTAGCACAGACTGGTTAGACCTGTTACAGTGCTTGCAAGGCTTGGATAGTAATTTTGTCCATGCATTTTGTGTGTTGTAGTGTTTTGGGTTTAAAAAATGAATTGAATTGGCCAATGTCAGTCAGCAAGTGAGTACAGGTAAATCTCAATAAATTAGAATGTCGTGGAAAAGTTCATTTATTTCAGTAATTCAACTCGGATTGTGAAACTTGTGTATTAAATAAATTCAATACACACAAACTGAAGTAGTTTAAGGCTTTGGTTCTTTTAATTGTAATGATATTGACTCAAATTTAACAAAAAAAAAAAAAAATTCACTATATCAACAAATTAGAATACTTCATAAGAAAAAAAAAATCTTTTTAGTGAATTGTTGGCCTTATGTTCATTTACTGTACATGTTCTCAATACTTGGTAGGGGCTCCTTTTGCTTTAATTACTGCCTCAATTTGTCGTGAATTACATGGTAAATGGTGTAGTGACTTTGGTTTTCAAAAAACACAATGAACCAACACCAGCAGATGACATTGCTCCCCAACATCACAGACTGTGGAAACTTAACACTGGACTTCAAGCAACTTGTGCTATGAGCTTCTCCACCTTTCCTCCAGACTCTAGTACCTTGGTTTCCAAATGAAATACAAAACTTGCTCTCATCTGAAAAGAAGACTTTGGACCAGTGCCAACAGTCCAATTCTTCTTCTCCTTAGCCCAGGTAGGACTCCTCTGACATTGTCTGTGGTTCAGCAAATTCCTTGACACGTCTGTGTGTGGTGGCTCTTGATGCCTTGACCCCAGCCTCAGTCCATTCCTTGTGAAGTTCACTCAAATTCTTAAATCGATTTTGCTTTACAATCCTCATAAGGCTGCGGTTTTCTCGGATGGTTGTGCATCTTTTTCTTCCACACTTTTTCCTTCCACTCAACTTTCTGTTAACATGCTTGGATACAGCACTCTGTGAACAGCCAGCTTCTTTGGCAATGAATGTTTGTGTCTTACCCTCCTTGTGAAGGGTGTCGATGATTGTCTTCTGGGCAACTGTCAGATCAGCAGTCTTCCCTGTGATGTGACGCCTAGTGAACCAAACTGAGAGCCCATTTTGAAGGCTCAGGAAACCTTTACAGGTGTTTTGAGTTGATTAGCTGATTGGCATTTCACCATATTAAAAATTTTTGTCGGGCTTGTTGTGAATTGGTGGGTTTTTGTTAAATGTGAGCCAAAATCATAACAATTAAAAGAACCAAAGACTTAAACTACTTCAGTCTGTATGTATTTAATTTTTATTTAATACATTAGTTTCACAATTTGACTTGAATTACTGAAATAAATGAACTTTTCCATGACATTATAATTTATTAAGATGCACCTGTAGATGAAAAGACTTCTTGCTCTTTGAACTCCAAGATCTCATCATTTTAATAATATAATTTATGACTTTTCATTAGACATTATTCCATTATTCACATGGTGCTTCAGAAATATGATTTTGATGGCTTTTTTCTTTACGATCCTTTGATGAATAAAAAGCTCTAAATAATAGCATTTATTTGAAATAAAAATCTTTTATAACATTATGTGACGACTGGGTGAAGGAGGAGCTGGAAACAAGTGCGAGTTAAACAGTTTAATGAATATGAAACAGACAAACAAGGGTACAACACGATGCTGGGAAGACGACAATCCAAGACGGCGGTGAAGAATCCGGATGGTGACTGTGAGAAGGCAGCAGGAGAGGATGGCACAGGAACTGCGGGGAATCGAGCCGAAGGTAAGTCGTGATGCTTTGTGGAAGTGCGGAGAGTGGATGAGGCTCCGGGGGAAGACACGGACATCCAACGCAAACAACACAGAAGCAAGAGACAGAGATCAGACATGAAACACACAGACTTCACCACAAAGTGCAAAACCCAGAGATCACGGTTTACCAACCGTGACAGTACCCCCCCCCCCCCCCCCAAAACTCCTCTTGGAGTTCCCAGAAGGGCCTACCTGCTGATTGTAATCATCAGTAAGGGAGTGATCCAATTTGTCCCTAGCAGGTACCCAACTCCTCTCCTCTGGACCGTAACCTTCCTAGTCCGCCAGGTACTGGAATCCTCGTCCCCTCCGTCTCGAGTCCAGAATACGATTAACCGAATAAGTCAGTTCCCCATCTACGAGACGCGGCGGCGGGGGAACCGGAGTTGGCGGATTAATACGTGCATAAAACACGGGTTTAATTTTGGACACATGAAAGGCGGGGTGTATCCTCCTGTACGCTGGAGGTAGTTTGAGGCGGACTGTCACCGGACTAATGATCTTGGTGATAGTAAACGGACCAATAAATTTGGGAGCTAATTTATTAGATACGGAACGCAGAGGAATGTTACTGGTAGAAAGCCACACCTTTTGGTCCACGACGTAAATGGGAGGCTTTGACCGGTGGCGATCGGCCTTGACCTTAGTGCGCTCCCTCATCCGGAGCAGAGTCTCGCGGGCTCTGGTCCAGGTGCGGTGGCACCTCTGGACAAACGCGTAAGTGGAAGGGATCGCGACTTCAGATTCCAGACTGGGAAAAACTGGTGGCTGGTAACCTAAACTGCACTGGAATGGAGAAAGGCCCGTAGCTGACACTGGTAACGAATTGTGAGCGTACTCCACCATAGAGAGTCGTTGACTCCAGGAAGAAGAATTCTTGGAGACCAAACATCGCAACGTCCTCTCTAAATCTTGGTTGGCTCGCTCAGACTGTCCGTTACTTTGGGGATGATAACCCGAAGACAAGCTAACTGACGCTCCTAGCAATTTACAAAACTCTTTCCAAAATTTGGATATAATTTGAGATCCCCTGTCAGAAACCACGTCTACCGGGAGGCCATGGAGCTGAAAGATGTGATCTAGGACAGTGACAGCTGTTTCCTTGGCTGTCGGTAATTTGGGCAAGGGAATGAAATGTGCCGCCTTCGAGAACCGGTCCACTACGGTCAAAATGACCGTCATGCCATTAGAGGGCGGGAGGGCGGTAACAAAATCTAGTGCGATGTGGGACCAGGGTCTCGAAGGGACAGACAGCGGTTGAAGGAGCCCATCAGGAGGTCGGTTAGATGACTTCCCACTGGCGCAAACTGAGCAAGCAAAAACAAAATCGCGGACGTCACGAGCCATACGTGGCCACCAGAATCGTTGTTTAACCAACCCATTAGTTCGACTTATCCCTGGGTGACAAGCCATGTTAGAGCAGTGACCCCACTGGACGACTTCGGACCTTAACCCCTCCGGCACAAATAAACGGTCCGGTGGACAACCGGGCGGAGGCGTTACCCCTTGTAACACCGTCTTGACCTTCGACTCGACCTCCCATACGAGTGCTGAGACCCCTAATTTCTCAGGTAAAATACACTCGGGAGTCACCGGGCGGGCGGAGGGATCAAAAAGACGTGATAAAGAATCGGGTTTGATATTTTTGGAACCCGGGCGGTACGATAAAGTAAAATCAAAGCGACCGAAAAAAAAGTGCCCACCGAGCCTGCCTGGAATTGAGTCTTTTGGCAGTTCTAATGTATTCTAAATTCTTATGATCGGTCCAAACAATGAAAGGTACCCCTGAGCCTTCCAGCCAGTGACGCCACTCCTCTAAAGCTAATTTGACTGCCAACAACTCTCTGTTACCAATGTCATAATTGCATTCAGCAGGAGATAATCGATGGGAAAAAAACGCGCAAGGATGTACCTTGGGCCTAAAAAAAAAAAAAAGTTTGGTTCCGGTTGGTTGTCAGTTGAGGTCATTGGTCGGTAGGGATTTTTTTTTTTTTTATTTATTTATTTTTTTTCTCCAGTGGCAGTTTTATACACACACACACACGCGCGCTGATTTTAAATGTGTGTACTGGTACTTTTACGACAGTGATTCTGTATTCCCGTTTAAAGTCTGTTGTTGCCATAGACACGCAAAACGCACACACACACACAAAAAGCCTTCGCGGGAGTTTGACAGGCGATCTCATAGTAGATTAACATGGAGGATTTGAACTTGAAAAACGGAGTGTACAGACATCTTTTTGTAGTCAAACAACATTCTTTGTTATGTTCATTTATGTGGTTTATTTGTTTTTGATGCTATAAATTAACTAGAAGCAAGAGACGATCAGTTAGTTTTAACTGATGATCTAACTTACAGCGATCTGTTCGACACATTCAAGAGCCACAAAACGGTATTTATTGTTTACATTTCTTTAAAAAATGACCACATTTGAAAGGTGAAATAACCAAATGAGACTTTGTTTCATATTAAAAGTAAGCTGGTAATGTTAATGTCCTGTCTGTCAGCATGTTGTCAGTGCCCTTTCTGTTCCGCGATATATGTGTTTCTCTTAATGTTACGATTTCCAAACCTTAAGTTATAATTCACTTTAGGAATTGACAGTTAAAGGGTTTTGATGCAATACTTAATGGTTTTTAACGGATTACTTAAGTGTAAAACAGCATTTAAAGGAAACTGTAATTTAATTAACGATGTGTGAAAGACCGTTCTTCCCCAGTCTCATAAAATAAATTTGGGTCGCACATAAATTGACCAGGTCGGTCGGAAACCGGAACCAAACAAATTTTTTTTTTAGGCCTTATCGTCCAAGGCAGCACGTTGGGACAACACTGCTCCTACCCCCACCTCTGACGCGTCGACCTCCACCACGAACTGCCGTGTGGGATCAGGGGCCACAAGGATGGGAGCCGAAACGAAGCGGCTTTTGAGGTTAGTGAACGCAGTCTCAGCTGCGTCCAACCACCTGAACGGAGTACTGGGAGAGGTCAAGGCTGTCAGAGGTGAGGCTAGTTGGCTGAAATTGCGAATGAAACGCCGATAGAAACCCAGAAACCGCTGTAGGGCCTTACGGGAATCTGGAGATGGCCAATCTATCACAGCCTTAACTTTGTCAGGGTCCATACGTATTAGTTTAATGAATATGAAACAGACAAACAAGGGTACAACACGATGCTGGGAAGACGACAATCCAAAATGGCGGTGAGGCGGTGAGGAATCCGGATGGTGACGGTGAGAAGGCAGCAGGAGAAGATGGCACAGGAACTGCGGGGAATCGCTAAAGTCGTTATGCTTTGTGGAAGTGCGGAGAGTGGATGAGGTTCCGGGGGAAGACACGGACATCCAACGCAAACAACACAGAAGCAAGAGACAGAGATCAGACATGAAACACACAGACTTCACCACAAAGTGCAAAACCCAGAGATCACGGTTTACCAACCGTGACACATTATGAATGCCTTTACTGTCACTTTGACAAATTTGATGCATCCGTGCTGAAAAAAAACAAACTAGTTTCTTATTAAAAAAATTTTAAACAGCAGTGAATGTGTGTAATAAAATATTGATAACTATTAAAGGTTCGCTCATCAAGATACAGATGCATGATGTATTTACATGAGATTTTTAAATGGTCAGGTTTTTCTCTAGTCTTGAATTAACTGACAGATTTTTAATCTTTCAGTAAAAAAAGAACACCTTTCATGTATTTTACATGAACTTGCATATTGTTAGCTCTAAAGCATAAACATGTAATATTGTGAATGTAAACACTTATATGATTTTTTTTTATACAGTTATCACACAAAGCACTTAGTTAATTGGATATAAGGACTTGAATCTTGAGGGAATCTGCAGACAGAATTTGCCTTTTCTTCCTGATCTAAGATTGTCCACTCTTCTTGTAAACAGTCATGTCAAGATTTGACTGAGAAGCTTGTTATAGATTAGCTAAAAAAACAACTCCTGTCTTCAACCCCTGCAGTGACCCAAGACAAAAGGCAGCTGTAGGAGGCTCCTGTCAAGATGGTTCAGTTAAACGTTGTCTGTAGGACTTGAAGGCTGCTTTCTGTTTTTGACTGGTCAGGCTTCTGACAACCTGACTTGACAAGCACTGAAATCAGCAGTTGTACATTCACAATAGGCTCAATCAAGTAAGCTTCTTTAATTTGTTTGATCTATCCTTAAAATAACCCCCGAATAAAAACAATGCCAGTATTTACTCAGGTGTGCAGATTGTTGGGAACTGGTCATCTGGGATGCCTGGAGTTCAGTCAGGTGAGCCTCTGCCAGGTCATTAAGACTGCTGTCGTTGCCAATATTCCAGAGGAGTTATAGACATAAACACATGCTCCGAACATAGTCGTGGGAAAGAGTAGGTCAGGAAACAATTTGCTTAAACCTTTGACCCCAACATTTAGTATGTCATTCCAGTTCTTTCCGAAGTTTATTGGCATGTGTGAGTAATGCTTCGCTTACATATGTGGTGAGAAAACCAGTTTGTGCTCTCGTTGTCACTGACCCAGTTTTAACAGAATGATTGCTGATCACGAATTGATAGCCGTTTTCCTGCCTTTCATAGTGTGGTTATAAAGATTGTTATTTAGTTTTTTGTTGTATAAATTGTCAAAAATATTTAGCATGTCATTGATGTTTTGAAAGTTTAATAATTGCTCCTGGCTTTTTCCAACTGTATCTTTGTTCTTTCGTTTGCTGCTCTTATCAGCACATACCTATTAAAATGATTTCACAGTATTCTGCTTAAACACAAGCATTCATGTTTGGTTGCAGAGTGAATATCCACACACAAACATATCTTTGCAGTATGTGAAGCTCGCTCTTGGCTCTCTCTTCGGCCTTTTGTGTTCTCTGAAAGACCAACAGCTGGGTGCAAATGTCTATCCATATCATACAACAAAGATTAATTTAGTTTTGAGGGCAATGTCATCATAACCAAGGGTGCAGGAATCGACTAATTGGAACATCAAACCTTGGGTTACAACCAACTTTTTTTTTTTACACAGCCAATATTTATGGAGCACGACTCACACAAACAAATTTGGTGCTCTTTGGCCCGGAACTGGAGTTTGAAAAACTGGCAGAAGGTCCTGTGATCTTCTCTACCAAACCCTTTGATGATGGCTGTCCAAAAATAGCTGTACTCTGAAGCTCTCCTTTGTCCTCTGCCATAGCTTTGGTGTCCTCATCAGAAGCAATTAGCCCAGGTTGAAAACGTACGTTGAATATCTGTGGTTCCACTAGGCTCCACTGTTTTGGGTAAACGGGACCACTTTTGATTCCCGATCATGAATCATTGTTATTTCTTTATTTCATAAGACTAACTGGATTTTTGGCCTGGGAATTTTCAACTGTCTGAACTAGGGCTGCACGATATTGGGGGAAAAATGACATTGCGATATTTTATTTTTCTGCGATATATATTGCGATATGAAATCTAATCAAATTTTTTCTTACAAACAAAAATGGGGTGAGCTCACTTACATTCTCATTTTAAATGATTTAAACATCGACACCATCGTGTCAATTGATTAATATGCGCGAGGGAGAGAGAGCAAGACAGCGCTCGTGTTGTTTGAAGACGGTCTCTCTCTCTCTCTCTCTCTCTCTCTCTCTCCCTCTGTCTCTCTCCCTCTGTCTCTCTCTCTCTCCCTCTGTCTCTCTCTCTCGCGCGCGCTCTCTCTCTCTCGCGCGCGCTCTCTCTCAAGCGCGCGCTCTCTCTATCTCTCTTGCGTGCTCTCTCTCTCTCTGCCCTGTCAAAACTTTCACTCTATGATGGTTAAGCTGTGCAATTAATCCGCGAATCACATTCGTCAAGGGTCGGGGAGCAGCTGGCCCGTACAGTTAATGAATAACGGATCAACTACGACAACCTACATCGCACATCCTGCGATGTGACTATCGTGGATTTGTACATCGCGATATCGATGCTTAAACGACACATCGTGCAGCCCTAGTCTGAACCATTAATGCCAAATTTACACGATAAGTGGAGAATTTTGTTTATTTTGTTTTTAAACCTGTTGTTTAAAACCCTTTGGAGGACTAAATTCTTTCATTTAGTCATTCTTACAGTATGTTGATGGAAATCTGTATGTTTTTGTTTTCATGGAACACAATAAAAAAAAAAGACTTACCGTATTTTCCAGACTATGTCACACTTTTTTTTCATAGTTTGGCTGGTCCTGCGACTTATAGTCAGGTGCGACTTATTTATCAAAATTAATTTGACATGAACCAAGAGAAATGAAACAAGAGAAAACATTACCGTCTACAGCTGCGAGAGGGCGCTCTTTGCTGCTCAGTGCTTCTGTAGCCTACACTGAAAACATAGAGCGCCCTCTCGTGGCTGTAGACGGTAATGTTTTCTCTTGGTTCTTGGATAAATAAATGAATAAATGCGACTTATAGTCCAGTGCAATTTATATGTTTTTTTCCTCGTCATGATGTATTTTTGGACTGATGCTACTTATACTTAGGTGCGACTTATAGTCCGAAAAATACGGTATTCACTTTATATTTCTTTATATATTATTTTTACCTCAGTTTTTTGCTGTTTTTCCCCTGAGGGTCTTTGGACCCCAATTTGATACTAAACTAGCATAAAACCTGTACCACTACAAGCCTTTATCCACTGTTTTCAAAGGACTTTTTCTTTTCAATTCTAGGAGCTACTTGGGAAAGGTGTCATAAATTCAGCACAAATCATCACACTCTATTACGTAACCTAAAGAATGAAGAGGCACTTCAAAACAAACCACTTCACAGGATGCCACCTCTGCACATACGTTTTTAATAATTCATAAACTCAAGACCTATGCATTTGGAATTAATTGTTTGCAGCTCTTGAATGGAAAATGAATTCCGCTTTTGAACCGGCAAGCTCGGTGGGAATTGGCTCGAAACTGTATTGAGGGTAACGGAGTTCATTGTTCACAGACAGTTTCTTTCACATTTACAGGGCCCCTCAGTCCCCTGACAAATCACACAGGCCTGTTTACAGAAAGAGAGAGAGAAAACACAGGGAACCAGACTGGTCGTTTTGTCGTCTCCCACCTTTTGTTGGATGACATACATTGCGTTTTTTTGTGGCCTGTGGAAATGATTCTGAAGCCATGAGACTGTTGCTTGGAATGGTCAGAATGCACTGGAAATGTAAATTTATTCACTTAGATTGGTACAGTTGGGACATTTTTACAGTTTTTTTTTCATATGGGACTCCATAGTGTATCAAAACAGCTTGAGATTGTTTCTTTTCTCTAACGAGTGAATTGTGGATTTGCATAGGAGAGAAGTGGTTTCCTGGGTAATCCAGCACAGTACGCTAAGTCGGCTCTGTGCTGAAATACACAGCTCAAGTGTCTTTTGTTTTTAATCTAGTTATGCAAGTCAGGTAGCAACTCTTCAATCTGTGAGCCTTAACCTGGCTGAAAATCTTGGCTCCATGTGTTAAGCTTGGATTAAACTCACACACTATTAAACAGTCTGGACAAACGTGGCATAATGAAAGGGCCAAATGAAGCGAAATGCGTTTCACATGATTGACAATGCAATTAAAGAATGTCCTGTATCATTAAGAAACTTTATTCCAGCCTAGTGAGATGCCTATTTAGACAGCATTTTAAGGCCTCATAAGCACAGTCATGAAGGTTTACTGTTAAAATGCATTCTTTTGGTCCAATTTTATGATTAATATTGTTTGTAGAGAAGCCAGTCCCAAAGGAATGTTGGTTTATATTTATGATTAAAAGAATATAATCCAAAATGTTTGTGCTATTTTTTTTTTATGCTTAGAGTTAACTAACACCAGTCTTGTAGATTTCACGAGTAGCAAGATTTTTGTGACGCATGAAGTTTAAAAAATTGATAAATAAATGTATGTTTTAAAAATTTGTGGGAACTTTGTTAGTGCTCATTCAGAGTGACATTTCAAAGATGCATAAAGATGAGGAGTTATGCAAATCTACTTATCTCAGTTAGGATCCCTAGAAGATTGACTGTAGAGAGCAAGGCATCTAGCTAGGTGTTGGAATAAAGCTATTATATTAAGTTGGAGGGGTGTATATTTGCATTTTAGCTGTGGGTGGTGTGCTGTTTAATCGGGGTCATTTTCATACAGGAAGACAGACAGACGTTTGGGGGATGGGGGTCTTAACTCTTAGGCTAGCACATGATATCATTCAGGCTTTTTGTGAAATGCCTTTGTCTTCTAGACCCTCCAGAAGTTTCTGATGATGCACTCAAACATGGCTGCTGATGATTTCCAAATGATCTTCCCCTGCAATGCTGCAACCCTCCACTGTAACTGAAAATAAACCCCACTATTTTTACATTGACTTGCATCAAGTTCCATTGAAATACTACAGCTGTACGCAAGTCTAATTGCTTTTGACTTCTGGAATGAAATAATGTTTCCTGATAACTGTAAACTAACAATGGGATCTTTTTGTGCAAGGCTTTAAAAAAATGTCCTCTTCATGTTTTCCTTTTTGGTTTGGGATTTATAAAAAAAATGGACAAGGCTTTTTAGAAGGAATGCATTATATATCAGGGGCTTATCACTATTGGCCATTATGGTACTTCGTGAATGAACATAAATTGTTGCTTGCTTCAACAGTCTTGTAAGATTTGAGCGGGTGGTATTGTTCATCATTTAGAAATTTGGAGGCAAAAAAGGTTTCATTTTCCAGTCTTTCTTTATTCACCTCACAGTTTTGCATATTATGTTTGGACAGGCTAAAATAAGTTGGGCAGGAAGCCTGTATATCCTGGAGCGCTCTTGCTCGGCTAGCCACACACTAGTGCTAAAGCAACGTGCAGCTGAAACTGTCCAACACAGGGTTATGCGGGACACAGTACTGCATGACATGCCGAAACATGACTACAAAAAAAACGTATCCTTTTGAAAACCTCTCTGTAATGCAAGTACAGTTTATATGACAGGTGCTAACATTGTGTTTGAAAGCGAATGGGTAAATGTCATTCTCTCTTTTGTCCCTTAAATCCAGTGTAAAGAGCTAACAAGGGTCAAAACCACGTCCTGTTTCAGTCATCAGTGGGACCTTGGTTGTTTAACACTTTTTCATGTCAATCCCAAACCTCTATGTGAAGCCCCTCACAGTCTGGTGCATCCATTCTGCTGGCTTCAGCCTGGTGATTGCGGTCAGACTGTGTGGTGTTGGTGGTGTCATGTGGCCTGCTATATCCTGTTCCTCTACAGGAGAATTTATTCAGGCATATTCTTGGAAACTAGCCTATTCAAATACTACTACCATATGAGTTTATGGTTGAGGTTAAAATTAGTGCTGGATGTGGTGCTGGTGCGAGTCAGTTGGTTTGGATTGGCTGCTAAACCCTTGTTAAAGATGAGGCAAGACATTTTTCAGCATTTTAATAGTTATGTTCCAGCTTTATGTGCAGGGACAGCTATATGTATATCATCTATGATAATATCGTAATTGTTGTTTAAACCATATGACATGATTTTACATTTAGTATACAACCCTCTACGCACACCATGGCAATATAATCTCCATTGGCTAGTAAATTTTTCAGTTTACCCGCCAGACAGTGTTCAGCGATTGAAAATGTGCTAATCTCATAATAGCTTTGAACACACACACTGGCGAGTAAAATAAAAAATGTTATTAACCAATGGCTAACGATAGATATCATTTAGTCGCATAGAGTAAAATTTAGTTGCATATGTGAGTGATTTACTCACAATGTAGAGGGTTGGTATATCGCAAAAATTAAAAACACACCTAGAGTGCACACATACAATACGAGATGTAGTTAAGACTACTGTGCGAGCACATTTAGAGTTCACGCTTTCACTGCGTGATTTAATCTATTAAACTAGACATAGTATCAGGAAAAACGGTTGCAGGAATCTAATTTTTCATGATATCATCTTCAGATTTGAATTAGAAATTCATGAGACATGTGACTTTCAACCCATTACTTTTATAGGTTGCTCCAGGACTGATTTTATGTATTTTATATCAAATTAAAAAAAAATTCAGTGTGCTAGTTTTTTTCAAGGCACTTCAGTGTCTATAACTTTTTATCTTTTTGAGCATTATCAACTCTGGATGATGAAAAGTAAAGCCCATAGGGTCTTCTTTCCAAAGGCACCAAAATTATATGTAACACACTTGAAGTAAGGAACTGTTGCAATTTTAAGTTAGGTAGGGCACTTTCAGCTGTGAGTCCCATAATGGTGGGTCTCTTTATAGGTTAAAAGACTTGTGTGTGCTCTGATGTAAACAAGCACACATGAGAAGCACATGGGGCAACACGTGAGAGATGCGCTGAATGAAAGCACATTCACTCTCTTACAGTAGATGGCACTAAACTGCAGAAAATGCAGCTGTTACTCTTCGAAACCCCATAAATAAAGCAGCTGCTCTACTTTCTCTACGTTTTTAAATAGCCATAAATATTTGTGGATTTGCCGTGTTGTTCATCACAGCGCCAAATACCTAAATAGTATTTTGATTACATTTTAATCTATACTAATGATACCAACATACCCTAGATATTGTTTGAAAGTGTTTAGATTCTTTATTGCTTCTTTACATTAGGGCTTCATTAGTTAACATTAGTTAATTCATTATAACATAAACTGACAATGAAAAACTCTTTTGAACATTCATTAATCTTTAATTCCAATATATAACATGTTAAAATTGAAAGTTGCAACTGTGTCATTTAATGAGCTAACATGAACTAAGACTTGTATTTTTTAACAAAGATTAATAACTTCTGTTGTAAATGTAACACTTGCTCATTGTGAATGTTAATGCATTATTTAAGGTTAACTAAGGTTAACTAATGAGATCTTATTGTAAAGTGTTACCTATTGGTGATACCTATAGTTCTTTTGCACTTTAATCTGTGTAAAACTTTTAACTTTATATATTTTTCTGTATTGCTTTATTGCAGTTATTTTTGTTATAAGAAAAAGTTATTAAACTTGTTATACTGTATTATGACCACTTTTTTAAAAACTAGATTTTAATGCCGTGATAATACCTTATACCGTGATAAAAGCCTTACCAATAAAACTTTTTAAGCATAAGTTGAATTATGCTGACATTTTTTTTTACCATTGGTTCTTCCATAGTAGCACTGACTAGGCTATGTGGGTTTTGGTGTTTGGGAAGCCAGTTAGGTGCCACTAGTGTTGCAGAAATGAAACCCTTCAACTTTAAATGGAGATGAGTGATAGTGGTGTTATTAATAATGGACTTCAATAAACACTTCTTAAGCAAAACCAGTGACGTGCATTCAGTTCCAAACCACATGCAAACTCTGAAACTATGAAAATGCAGAAAGTTTTGCAGTCATTCTACAGAATGTGTTGGAAACTTGTCTGAGGATTTCCATACTTCATAAATTAAAATGTTATCAAATAATCCTGGGGGAAAAAAGTATTAAGCAACACCGCTTTTAATAATAGCAATAAATATTTCTTTAGCACCAAATAGCATATTAGAATGGATTCTGCAAGATCTGATAGGCTCCTGAAAATTCACCTTTGCTATCACAGGAATAAAATAAAATTTAAAATCTATTAAATATATTTTAAAATAGAAAACTATTATTTTAAATTGTAATAATATTTTATAATATTGCTGTTATCAAAACTGTTTACATTTCATCCTTAATGTCAGTATTGGTGGGATTGCACAATAGATCACATTGTCTCAGGCTGGCTTGTTACTGTTAGCATTGAATCATGCATTGTCCATATTTTTTCTCTCGAGCTATTTAGCTGTAGAGACATGATTGTGCTGTTGTTCTCTGCTCAGTGGGCAGTTTTATAGCGAGACAGAAAATGAAATGTCCCTTGGTGGAAATGATAATCAGTGTCAGAGCATGCTGTAAAATGTGTGTGTCAGCCTTAAGTCACAAGGCAGTGAACCAACTCCCTTTTTACACACACACACACACACACACACACACACACACACACATTTGTTTTTGTGAAAAGTGGGGACATCCCATAGGCATAATGGTTTTTATACTGTACAAACTGTATAGTCTATGGCCCTACACCAACCCTAACCCTAACCCTCAAACTTTGTGCATTTTTACTTTCTCAAAAAAACTAATTCTGTATGGTTTATAAAAGTTTTGAAAAATGGTGACATGGGTTATGTCCTCATAAGTCACCCTCTCCTTGTAATACCTGTGTCATACCCATGTGCTTATACAAAGTTGTGTCCTGATATGACACACACACACACACACACACACACACACACACACACACACACACACACACACACACACACACACACAGACTGGCATGCCTTTAAAGTCCTTTAATCTTAAACACCAGACCATAACAATGTTTCTCCTCAGGGTACAGAGGGATGTGACCATGTTAGAAGGGTTGTGGGTGGTTTTGGGAAATTTTAGCAAGTCTTCAGAAGCAGCAATATGAAAAAGACTTTCTGTGATATGAGGCGCTGACAGCTATGGGAAGAGTGTGAATCTGAAGTGTAGAGAAATATGAGATATGACAGGCTTATCTAGAAAATGAGCTGTAGACTGTTTTTCCTCCAGGATTCTTGTCTTTCTTCACTTCCATCACTGCAGCCTGACGACATCCTAATGTTTTGCATTCAATGTCAGGTGCTTACAGACACGTCTGGCTAAAATGATGGCTCAGACAAATGTGCATTACATAAAGTTTTATTGGGACTGAATCATGGCAATTTCCTTTGGGAAACAGACCAAAAGACCATGTGGCTCTGACACACTTCTGACACACAGAGAGTGCAAATTATATTGCCTTGTGTGGAGTCCCTTTGACTCATTGTGGAAATATATGCGCGTGTCTTTTAATAAACTAATATTATAGTATTATTGTAATAGTTGTATTTTCAACTGCTTGGTGACTATAAGCTTAAATGTCCCTCGGACATAGAGGTTAAAAAAACACAAATTATGATTGATATCATCCTCAAAGTAGATTTTAGATTTATCAGATTTGTGAGAGTGATGTGAAAGCTGTGGTTACAATGCTATTGCTAACTGACTTTGTCAAGTGCACAATCAGAAGAGTTTAGTGAGCTCCTGCAAGTAGCTGTTTACAGCACCAGACAAGCTTTCAATACTTGAAAGTGAACTGCAGATTTAATCTACATTAAAAAGAGCTCCTAAATCTCAGTATCACTAAAACCCACAGAATCGATATCTTAAATTCCACCATAGCTCATAAATCATGTTTAAATAATATTTTCTGTCATATTATGTCCTTATTCATGTTTCAAAAGCGTATTCGAGTTCTATTCGAAAATTCGAATACCAAAACAAAAGAACTTACATTTTGATGTAGAGAATATCACACAAACCTAAATAATGACACCTGTTTTTCTCAGACAGGTTCTTCCTTCCTCTTCCTTTTTTTTCTTTTTAGTAGGTGGTGGTACTAAATACAAAGTCATAATTAGTACTCAAATCTCCTGTTGTTATTACCCAGCCCCCTCCTGCTTTGTTTCTCTATTGTTTACATTCACTTAATGGCATATATACGCCAATATTTAGTATAAATCGGCTGTTTTAAGATGGGTATTTTGACAGAATGTTGTATTTGTTCGCTTACGTGCAATAGACAGAACACAACTTCATTCTGCAGTCGAACGCTCTCAGGTGCAGCTCTATGTGCGCGTGATTTGGGTGTGAGCTCACAGAAAGATAAATGTTCTTTGTAGTTGCTCTTTTGTATTTTATTAAAGTTTTGTCAAATATCTGGTAAATGTGATACTGTCACATGCCTGACTACAATGTAACTACTGTACATTCATATAGTTATAAATGCATTAATGCTTAAGTTCATGTATTCATATTTTTATTGGAATATACATGAGCTATTGATCTATTGTACAATTCATTTTATTATTTTCAATGACTTATTCAGGAAGTTACTATAATAAGACACAAATCAATTGTTTATTTGATAGTTTACTCATGCTTTTCCTCTTCAGTAAACAGTGCAGTAAACAAATGCATACTATTTAATGATAGAGAATATATACATACAAAATACAAAATTATACAACTGCAAAGTCTTATGTAATTAGGTTTCACACTTGTTAATTTGTTATTCAGTAAAGACACTCCTTATACCGTTGAGAGATGCCTTGAGCGTGTGGTGACCTCTGGGCTGGTTTAAGCTAGACTCATCCAGGCATTCATGAAAGTCATGCCCATCCTGTCTGGTTCCTTTCTGAGCACTAGTGAAGACTGACACTGCAGTGTAAACTGTGGCCTAATTGTTTGTTGCACTCCATTTGTGTGTTTGTGTGTGTAAGTCACTTTTTAAAAGTAGTTTCTTTTTTCATTTATATGGTTGAAGCTGAGATGTTTTTTTAGAAGTAGGCTATGTACATTCTGCTGAACGATAGTCTTTAACCGGACTTTTATTTTGACGGGTTGACATACCTTTACAGTTCTGTGTATGTGATGTGACGCTAGTTTTACTCGAATCAAACAGTCAAATGCTCATGAAGTGACTGTCAGAGCAGTTCTGGAGATGTTGTTCATGCGTTCACGTCCTTATTCAGTGAGACATCAGACGCTGAAATCACCGGATCGTCACGTGTGCTTCAGTGTGTTAATAAAGTAACTCGCGCTTCTGCTCCATTCATTAACAGAGACACGCAGAACATGCAGGATTCATATTTAAATAGACTGTTCCAGCTTAATATTTACAGATATTAGTCCATATCGTGATTTGATGTGTGCAATGACCTATTTTTGATTAATTCATTCAAAATTTGGCAAATTCCATGCCATTCCGCATTAAACTGTAAATTCCGTTTTTATGACTGGATTCCGCGATTCTCTCTGCGTTTTCCGCTGCATCGCGGAAATCATAGGGCCCTAGTTGTGGTATGCCAGCTTTATCTTGCAATGGACACACGCCACGACGTTCTCTTTACGTTTGCCCGCGCCCTCAAATCAAAACACTGCTGACTCCTTCCGCTTTGTGGGTGACGTAAACGCATTGTCACATAAAAAAAATAATTTAAAAATAAATTAAGAGGCTTCGAGGCAGAGGAATTTGCCTCGATCATTTTTTGTAATCGAGTTACTCGAGGAATCGTTTCAGCCCTACTTCAAACCTTCTGAATTTTATGAATTATTATTTTCGTTTCAAGTATGTGTAAAAACTAAGTTCAGAATCGATTCAAGAAAGAATCGCATTGCATAATCTCGTTAGTTGATAAATCAATTCAGCGCACGATAAAAAAAAATAAGCTCGATCATTTTTTCGGACTCGATTAATTTCTTTTTAAATTTTTATTTAAAAAATTTAGCATGTCATGATGTGGGGTTAGTCTGCAGCGCAGCCTGTGGACAGCCTGCGATAGAAAATACCCTCTCAGATGGCACAGATGTCCCAGGAATAAAGAGATAACGTCTCGCTAGAGTGACCAGCTTTGCGAAGCGCCTTTCATTTGCTTTTGGATGTTTGTGCATAAAGTGATACAGCATTGTACTTGCACTACTGATTTATTTTAATACTGTGTAGCATATTTTGCAAGTAACTTCGTTGCCCTTTCTCTCAAAATGGGCTTACTTTTCACTCGCTTCATTTGGCTTGCTCAGCTAAATATGTCTGTAGGCATGTAGTTGTGTGTGTCAACGCGCCCAGAGAGTTAACACACACACACGCGCGCACCCCATTTTTCAAAAACAACGGGGAATTGCATCATTCTGAAAAGCTGAGATGTTTTTTTGACTAGATGCGGTGTGGACGCGCCTTGAAAAAATGAGCACGTTGCGAGCGTGTCGCTTACGTTATGAATGCGCATACCGCATTTGAAATAACGAACTTGAGCACAAAAAAAGACGTGATATGTGAACAGCCCCTTCATCGGTCAAAATGTTTACTTTCGGTTAACGGTCAATATGAGCATCCCTAACTGGCATATACACATAACATACAAAATTAATTAATTTTAAGTCACACAAAGTCAACATGTTGGTATTTCTTGCTCTGAATCTGCCATAAATTAAAATAAAAGTTTATTGATCTTTGAAAAGGTGTACCTGCGTTATTATGCCATTATCATTATATTATTTGAAACTGGTCTTAGAATGACAATATTATCGTTTATCGCAATAATTTCTTGGACAATTTATCATCCAGCAAAATTTGTTATGACAGCCCTAGCGATGTATTCGGAAAATCTCAGAATCGATGCGGATTTCTTGATTCGCGATGCATCAATTTATTTTCCCAGCCCTATTAAATAACGATGCCTGGTTCTGTACGCATGGGTTAGAGGTTATGTTCAGAGTTTCCTTTTTTTCTTTTGAGTAAAATTGACACGTGGCTGCCCCCTGACTAGATGGATGGCTAATTTATCAAATGTTACAGTCTGTCTTTTGTTCTTGGGGGAAGTTTTCTGGGGACATGAACTGCCCAAGTGTCCCTAGCACCACAAAACAACAATTGTTCCCACCCTCAGTTGTCCTCATGTTAATGACCACAGTAATGTGTAGCTTAACAAACTTGCCTTGTGACCTAATAATGATTTAGGCAGTAACTGTTTCCTCCCGATGAATGTTGCCCTTTGATAAAGCATTCAAGTGATGCCTCATACAAAGAATTTGGTTTTATTTCTTGTGCATTGTTTTGTTATAAATCATATAACGCTTTTGGAAATTGAACCAGTCTTAGGAGTCATTACATCGAAGTGATCGAGAATGGAAAAAGATTTGTTGATGACTGAAACTCTACTGATGTGCCTCTGCTCATCTGTAAACGTTGCTGTTTGGCTGATGAGTCACGCTTTCTGTGGTTTAAGTTTGACATTAAATTGTAAGTTTAACATAGTGTTTAGAGTAGGATATGAGTTGCATGAGATTGTCTTGTGAACTTTCACTGTGATACGCTATACAGTGGTCTCTTTTTCTTTCTCTCTCACAATCTCCCTCACTTTTTAATGGACCAGTTCCATTGACATGAACTTGGAGTGTAGGATCATAAAGTAAGGGTTTATGTAACGACCTCTCCTGAGGCCTTTTCCATATGGTTTCCTGTTCCGGCTCCTCCGCAGTTGGACTGATCACTTTCAGTCTCAAACCCATGATTCATTGCCCAGTTCTCCCAAACCTTTAACGGAGCGAATAGTCTTCACTGAGATCATGTCATCAGTTCACAGCAGATGTGTCCTACTAAGACCACTGGTTCACTAGTGGTGTTTGAGTGTTTAGTGGGAATGTAACAGTGTTTTGAAGCTACAGAAAACTGTAGATTGTCAATGAAAAATTTATTAATTTTTTGAATTATTATTTTATTTGTACTTATTATTTTTTTTTTTTTAAGCCAAGGTCTGATCTTGTCCATTACAGGACTTCTATATTTGATGTTTGTTTACATAATTGTTCAGACTAAATTCTGATGCTGGTTTAAATGTTACTGAAATGCTGTAGTCAAGTCAGTAGTGTTGTTGTGTGTTGCTCTTTAACACTTTAAAGGAATAGTTCACCCAAAAATGTCTGGATAAGTTTCTTATGTTGAATACAAAACAAGATATTTTGAAGAATAGTAAGTTGAAGTTGTTGGTCCCCACTGACTTCCATAATAGGGAATGAAATACTATGGAAGTCAATAGGGACCATCAACTTTTTGATTACAGCATTCTTCGAAATGTCATCTTTTATGTTCAAGATAAGAAAGAAACTCATACAGGTTTGGAACGACATGAGGGTGAGTAAATGATGACAACATTTTCATTTTTGGGTGAACTATCCCATTAAATGTTTGCTGATGGATGTAGCCTTGTAGCATTCTGACCAGAAATTTTACAGAAGCAGGCCGTTAGGACGGAGATTCAGGTTTATAGTTGTACAGGCTGAAAGTGATCTTCCAGTCTCCTTTTGTCTCACTGTTTTTCCCCTCCCCCTTGCATCTTCTCCTCATGCGATCCTTTCACTGGGCAGACAGACTCAAATTTCTACCATAACAGGAATACGGTAATTTTCTGGCCAGTCAGCTTTTGCCCCTGTACAATACCTTCAGACCAGCTAACTACAGCTATAAATGCTTCACTGCTGCTGCAACTTAATGCAAGGCAATGTTTTAGTCTTTTTACTTTGATTCTCCATTTTTTGGCAGCATCAAAAGGAAAGAAAGTGCCATGTGGAGGCTTAATTAGGCTTGTGCTGCTAGAGAGGAAGGATGAAAGAGAGAGGGGAAGAGGTGGTGCCCTTGGGCACTTCATTAAGCACAGCAGGTTGTACTGAGGATGTGGTGAGATTTTAAAGCCCCCTTCCCCCCATGCTTCATTCAGAAGGAGATTTTGGAAGTGCCTTGAGATGGACCATTTGAATGCTAATGTATGGATTAACCAAAACAATAGAAAGCTTTTTAAGAAGCATTGATTTTTTACGATCCCAGTGACACCCTAAAATTCAGGCCGAGAGCATTGTAATCGGTGGGTGGTATGACTCTTGGTAACTCATGTTAATAATAGTTATTGTTGGAAATTCAACCCGTGTTTTATATACATTTCCATTATTTTAAATATATAATTTAAATTATGAAAAATGACCACATTTTGTAGAAAGTCTGTTACTATTAATATTGGCATTAATAATTGTAGCAACGTTCATAGCTCAGGGATGGAGGAGGTGGGAACCGACGATCTTTTAAACCTAAAACTTTAATAATAAAATAAACTAACATCGAATAAAAGTAAAAGTGGCAGCCCCTCACAGATGAAAGCTGCATAAAACATAATAAAACAACAACATAAATAGTCCAGGCCTGGTCTTCTCTTGTCCTTCACTGTAGTTGGTGCTCCTCTGTGGGACTCGAGACCGGTGTGGTACACAGGTGATGCTCATTATCATTTGCGTCACTGGCCTTGCTCCGTTCCCACGGCTCTCAGCCTCGCCCCACTCAACACAGTAATAATAATAACAAGAACAGTTTTATTTATATTGAACTTCTAATTGTTTTAATTATATATAACTATATATTATAATAATGTTGTAGCCATTTAAGAAAGTGTATTTTTATTATATATTATTTATGTTTGAATATTATTTGTATGTGTTTTGTTTTGTTCAATTTGCTAATTTGTTTGTTGTTCAATTCTGGCTGATATTTAGGCCAAAGAGGGCGAAGATAAAAATCTTTATTTTTTTAATAACAAAGATAAAAGAATGACAAAAATACTCAATACAACTACACATAATATACAAATAAAACAAACAGTGCTTTATTTTCAGGTACAATAGTTGTATTTAGCAGGAGCATTCAAGAAATTGAATGAACAAAAATAAAAATAAAACGCTATATAAACTGATTCCTAAAGCAGCTGTATAACATTTCTTCAGTCAAGAGCAGTGAGAGATTTTTCTCTTTGTGTGTTGTTGTTTTATTAACGTTAAATGAATAGTTCACCCAAAAAAAAAAAAATACAAAATCTGTCAGCTGTCTGTCAATTCTGTCATGGCGTTTTATTTTTATACCATCATTTACTCACTCAAAAGTGGTTTTAAACCTGAATGAGTTTCTTTCTTTCTTCTGAACTTAAATGCTATTTTTTTCAGGGACATGGAAAACCAAACCGTTGCTGGTCCACAGTGACTTCCATAGTATTTTTGCTATTATCAAATTCAATGTGGACCAGAAACTGTTTGGTTACCCACATTCTTCAAAATATTTTATTTTGTGTTTAGCACTAGAAATAAATTAATATAGGTTTGGGACAACCTGACAGTGAGGAAATAATGACAGAAATTAAATTTTAGGGTGATCTATCCCTTGACAGTAATGACAGCAGGCTGCATGTTTAATAGGCCTACTGGACCTTTAAGACCTGCACGCATCTAATATACTGGCACGTATACGTTTTTCTCTCAACTGTTTGCTTTCATTTTATACAACCAACTGAGTCTACATTTAAACCTTGTGTTTTGACAGTATTAGCACTAGTGTTGTCAAAAGACCCTGTACTTCGGTACCAAGTCGGTACAAATTTTTTTTAAATGTGACGGTACCAGGTTTCTTTAAGTACCGGTAGTACCGAGGTCCCATTCAAACCCGGTTCAGCGCTATGATTTCCGCGAAGCAGAAAACGAGGACGGAATCTCAAAATCCAGTCATGAAAATGAAACTTACATCTCCATATGGACCAGTATTTGTAAATGTTAAGCCGCAAAAGTTGTTTGAAATATGAATCCGTGTTCTGCGCGTCTCTGTGTGAATTAATGAATGGCAGAGACGTGCGGCTTTGTTTACTACATAGACTGAAGCGCATGACGCTTGCATTAATTTCCACATCTCAGCTTCAGAGTTCTCTCTCCATCAAGCGATCTGAACTTTTCAGTTCATCTCAATGGATGTATTTGATGCTCTGTAAACTCTTTGTGATGGCGCACAACTCACCGTCGCTTTACTGATAGCGCTGTTTCTCACACATGCAAAGAGAGAGAGAGCGAGAGTCTTACCACGCTGAATCGACACGCTATATGTAAACTATTCTTTGTTGTCTTCTCCTGTCAAAATAATGGAGTTCATTTAGAATTATTCATATTCATTTTCGAACAAGCAGAAGACATACCGGTTTCTCCGGTAGTGGGCGGGGGCTAATGCCCAAATGGCAATTTCATTGGCTGGCGCTGACCGAACGCAGACAACGTGATTAATATTCATGAACCCAGCAGCTCATCAATTCATAGTGCATTGTATATACATTAGTATGATAGTAGAATTAGTAGTAGTATTATCTTTTAATAACAATTAATATGATCTATTACTATTTTTTTTTTTTTAAGTTCAGTAAAAATGACAAATATGCATTCATTAGGCCTAAAAGTAAATTTTTACATAAAGGCAGTGTGCTAGAAATATTACTATTACTTAGTAAAATGTATGTGATACTGCTACTACTGTTGAAAAAATGTATAAAACTTGATTTTTTAAAGAAATAAATCACAATATTTCTTCCATGTTTTAATTTTAATAGCAAATCCCCTTTATTTACCAAAAATAAAATGTTTAAATTTCAAAAATTAAAAGACAAATTAAATTTGGGTGAAACTTGTTTACTGTTTTTCATAATTAACTTGTAGAAAAACTTTAAACACAATTGTAAATAAGTATAAAGAATGGCATTGGTTTTATTTTTAGTGCTAAAAAGTATTTTTTTTTAATTAGCATATTTTTGTTTTTTGCTTTGGTACCGAAATTGGTACCGAGAACCGTGGATTTTCACTGGTATCGGTGCCGAATACTGAAATTTTGGTACTGTGACAAAACTAATTAGCACAAAAGATAACTCAGTTCAATAATCAGGCACTGTCTGACAGGCTTTAGTGCGCGCGCTTCGTGTGTATGTAGTGCTCAGAAAAACCACAGGTCAGACCAGCGTGTGAATGAAACATTTAAAAGCACATGCAAATAATGAGAGCGTAACTCTCCCGCAGAGTTAACACTAGGGCTGGATGATTAATCGAAAAGTAATCGAAACCGAAATTCAGAACCTCTAACTTAATTTTCCCATGGCGGTTATTTCGTTTTTTTAATCTTGTCAATACTTCCCCCTTAAAAGCATACTAGCGCGTGTGTAGCCACATGACTCTGCTCTCCAGTCAGTGGCATAAAAGCGAAACACGGAGGTGAATGCCGGTTCAACACATAGTGATGGTGCGCGAGCGTTGAGCCTTGAGTCTTCACTAAACTTTGTCAGTTGTATTTGTTTTATGGTTTGGACATTCAAGCGATTAGACGGTCGGATGTGTATTATTATTTCGAGCTCCCATGTTCGCACAGCTGCATTGTGGCACGAACACTCATATAAACAGTAGCTGTGAAGATTGCACACACAGAGGAACGCAGAAACTAGCTGTCAGCGCTGTCCTGTGATTTATCAATAAAGTAGCTTAGAATCTCAAAACTTATTATAGCATATTTTTCTACTTTTGAAGTAACTATGCTATTTACAACCCACAGCTTCACAATAATATAGAGACTTTATGACTAATTCACACACGCAATCACTCGTACTGGTACGTTAATGTGCTAATTTATCTTTATCTGATCTTTATTTATCTCTTACACCGAGCAATAATCTATAAGAAATGTTATCAAAGTTACAAAAAGTCTATCAAAGTTATCTGATATTATCAAGATGAATTTGTTCTGACAGTTTAACTCTTGAGTTCTTATCATATTTTATTACCATTTTCTAAACTATAGCAAATAAACTGATAATGTGAGAAATGTTGAAGGCGTCTGAATAAATTTTGGTTTGACTGTGTGTTTAATTTTTACAGTGTTATTTTACATTTAATTATTCGGTTTCTGTACCTGGACACTTACAAACTTGAAAAAACTTAAACACTGTGTAAATAGCACAAACAAATAAACAGAACGAACATACAATTTAAACACTTTCAAACAGGGCCCACTGGTACAACCTGCACCGGGACCCCGCAAACCCCAGCTACGGCCCTGCTTACAGTACAAACCTTGTCAGTGTACTATGAGGGCAAAAAAACAAAACCGAAACAAAATAATCGTTCATTAATAATAATCGAGGTAAAATGTTCAATTAATCGAGGTTTTGATTTTAGGCCATAATCGTCCAGCCCTAGTTAGCACTGCTGTGAATGCATGTGACGTTGTACAGTATATGACGGAGGCGCCAGATCTGCAGCTGATAGAATGTGCGCTGTACCACGATACTATGATATTTCTATAAGAGCAGATCGTGGAGACATTTTTATCTTCCACGATCGTGGAGACATTTTTATCTTCCACGATCAAAATTCATCATATCGCACACCCCTACTTCATACGTTTTTGTTTGTAGAATTCCTTTTTTGTGGACGAGTTTTATTTGGTATAATTTGTATCTTAATTTTAATTTACATTTTTTTTTTTTTTTTTTGGTCAATTATTTACCTGAATAAATGTTTCATGGAATGAAATGTGTTCAAGACAAGGCCCACAACCATTCTTCCGCGGCCAAAACAAAGGCTGAAACAACAAATAGTACTATTATCTAATGCTCTAACTTTGTAAACTTCCAGAGGAAGGACTTTAAGTCTCTGCTGTATTCCATGTATAATTCATGATATTAAGACAGAGTGCAGTAGATCTTTTTGGGGTCTCTCTGCTGGATTTCGGATGTTTTGCGTGGACTGATATTAAACGGTGCCTGAGGCTTGTACTCTGTGATTCAAGTAATAAAGACAGAGTGACATTTCTGCCTTTCCCTGTCCCCCACCAGGTCATGGGTGTGTTCTGTGTGTGTGTTTTGCATGCTCACTAGCTAAGATTTAATCTTTCTGTTTGAATCTTCCGGGCATACATGAGAAAATCTAACATAATATCAAAGAATATCAAAGCACCATCAAAAGAGTAGAGGTGCGACCTCGGCATCCTGGCTAAATTCGCCCATTGGCTTCCAACCATCATGGCCTCCTAACAATCCCCATATCTGCTGATTGGCTTCATCACTCTGTCTCCTCTCCACCAGTAAACTGGTATGTGGTTGGCGTTCTGGCGCAATATGGCTGCCGTCGCATCATCCAGGTGGATGCTGCACACTAGTGGTGGATGAGGAGATACCCCCTGTCTATGTAAACGCTTTGAGTGCCTAGAAAAGCGCTATATAAATGTAATGAATTATTATTATTATTATTATCAAGGAACAGTTTATACTAGGGGTGTGCACGGATAGTCGAACATTCGAATATTAGTTCTGCTCTAATTATTCGATAAATAAAAATAATATTCGAATTTCGCAAAAAAAAAGAAAAAAAAAAGTTCACAATAAAACCTAATTCGGTCACTTTCTGTGATTCTCCACGGCATATTTGAAGGTGTATGCAAGCAAAAAAATAATGAATGAATGAATAAGGGGCCATTCACATATCGCGCCTAATAACGCGTGGAAAAGGCTATGCGCGCCGCTTTCTCCTTCTTTCCAAAGCGCTCGGGCAGAAGCGCTCCTGAGGCTAAGCAACAATGACGCGCTCTCACCATGAAGACGCGGAAATTTCAGCAAAGGATAAATGCAGGATTTGCAGCACAAAAAAAATCGCTTTCAGTAGCTCTGCTACTAAATTTATTTCAAAATGGCAATCCATATAGAGCTATGATCAGCTGTTCCTTCATCTTGGCTGAGCTTTCAACGTTGTTACGGGAAAGGATGAAGCTGAATGTTTGGTTCTTGTCACATGACATGCGGTGCGCTTGAGATGTTTTTAACTCGATGCAGTGCGGACGTGCCTGGAAAAAACGGGCGCATCGCACCGCGTACGTGCGCATCGCTACCGCGTCGCTTCCATTATGAGCGCGCATACCGCGCGCCTACGTTGGAAATAACAAACTTGAGCATGCAAAAGACGCGATATGTGAAAGCCCCCCAAGAACTGCGGTCTTCTACAGTACTTCAAATATGCCATGGAGAATCACAGAAAGTGATCCAAGAACATTGTTGCGGCATCTCTCAAGCAACGAATAAACACCGCTAACTTGGAGAATGCAGTGAAAACTCATCCTCTCGCGTCTGCCCTTGACCCTCGGCACAAACATCTCAGGTTTCTCGATGAAAACATGAGAGAAGTAAGAAAAAAAAACTTTTTTGAACATTATCAGAACATTTTCCTTGATGCGGGTGGTGCGGATGCAGCCGCCGCCACCAACGATGAAGAGGATGCAATGTGATGCAAAAGTGGGAACAGTTCTTGCTGTAGCCATGTATTCCATCAAATGAGGATCCCATTCAGTGGTGAAACGAAAACACAAAGCGCTTCACAAAACGTATTCTCTTAGCACACCGCTATTTGTGAGTCCCGCCAACGTCTGTGCCCGTCAGAGTGCGTTTTCTCCGCGGCCGGCCTTACTGTTAACAGACTAAGGAGCCGACTTTCCCCCAATCATGTTTACATGCCGTATTTCTTAACAAGAACATGTGAAACAATGGAAAAAAAGAAAAAAAGATTTGCTGACAGTTTAAAAGTTAAGTGTAAGCTACATTCTGTACAATAGCCTATAATTGCTGCAGGCTGCTTTACATTTTTTCTTTGTTCACTTTTTTTTTTTTTTTTTTTTGCTTTTAATCTGTACTTGTGTTTGTTTGCACGCATTGTTAAAGGTTTTCAGCTACAAAACACGATGTGTAATGTTCAAGCTTATTGTGTGTAAGCTTGTTCAAAATGACGAAAACATGTTGCTGAAAAATAACGTCTGACTCATTAAACTTAATTTAAATAAACGAATATTCGAATATTCTTTTTTTGTGAGCTCAAATATTCGAATGTGATATTTGTGGAAAACGCCCATCCCTAGTTTATACATTCCTTTATTGTCCTCAGTCACAGCCGTACACAAGATGTCCATTGGGACAATCAGAATAGCATATATATGGCTCTGTGATTGTTCTTTTGATTCCACTATGCTGGAACTTGGTGAAATTTTCATGTTATTGTTCACGTACTGACCTCACTTCCTGTCATTATTTGAGCATAGGATGTTTGCCTTCTAGGAGATGCATCTAAAGTTCTAAAACCTTTGTGCTTTGCATGCAATCTGAAGTTGTATTAGGCATGGTGCAGACTTTAGAAAGGGAAAGAGCACATCAAAGGGCTGTGCAAAAGATCTTATGCGATTTTCATGCGCATCTCGTCAGTAAAGGCGCTCCTGTGATTAATAGTATATATCCAGCACATGTGTTCAGATCAGGGTTGCCAGGTTTTCAAAACAAAACCTGCCCAGTTGCTTCTCAAAACTAGGTCAGAACTAGCCCAATCGCGTTTCTAAGGGGTACCCCAAGTGCTACCGTTATTTTTGTGTCAGTTTGTTGCTCAGAGTCTTCAGTCTGTCTAGATTCCTAGTAGTGATGCACCGAAATGAAAATTCTGCGCCGAAACCGAAACCGAAAATTTTGGATGCACTTGGCCGAAAACCGAAACTGAAGCCGAAAATGGCTTCTTTTAAAAACGTATATATATATTGCTTGGATTTAATGGATCTGAATTGAAAAATCACAATATAATAATCAAACTTTTATTAACAGTTACATAAAAAAACATAAAATATTTTTAACAATAAATATAAATAATAATTATTCTTCAAGTTTTATGTTCCATCAAATAAAATATGCAAAAATTGTGCAAAAAAAATCCACAATTTTGGAGATTTTTGCAGAACAAATGCTACATATTGCAACTTTGGTGTCCTCTCGTATAGGGCTGTCACTTTTGTGAAAAAAAAAATCCTGTTCGATTTTTGAGACATAGGCAAAGTGTTCATTGAATCGTTAGTAAATTGTCTATATTTGGCGTTGATCCGTTTTTCAACGCCAAATATAGGCAAATCCACCGACAACTAAACAGGCATTAGGGCAAACGTAAAGAGGGCGCTTGAGACGCGCACAAGTCAGCAATGTGGACTGCCATAACAGTCATATCAATGAAAAACATTACTGAAGGCTACATTGATATTATGCACTAATAGGCTGTGTGTGTGTGTGTGTGTGTGTCAGAACCTGCAGTTGCTGTTTGACGCGCGTTCGCTACGCCGTATAGTGACGAGCTGGACGCGCTCTGAGAGAAGGCCGTTAAAATCGATTCCCTATTTTCGTTTTCGAAACTTGTGTTGGTTGGTCCGATCGATTGTGCAGCTTTTGTGACAAGCTTTTTTTGATTGTGACAGCCCTTTGACATGCTTAATCTTTGATAGGCAGACGCGTGATAACAGCTCGACCGTGAGTGAAACCTAAGCGCTTGCTCACGGATGGGAGGGGCGGTTGACATTCATTTTCGGTTTACGTTTTCGGCTGTTTTTTTTATTTCGGCCCGAAACCCGAAATTTCGGTGCACCCCTAATTCCTAGATAATCTTGCTGTGAGTTGTTCCACATACACATCTTATGACTCATTTTGAGTTTTTCTGTTTCATGTTTTCTGTTCTCTTCTCATTGTAATGTTCACTCTAGGCGGACATTTACTTAAGGTCAGTTTGTTGATTTGACTTTCTAAGTACGTTCCTGCTCTTGTTTTGCATTATTGTTCAAAAGTTAATTTTATTCCAAATAATACTTAATCTCCTGTTATATAGAAATATATTGTGCTTTTGTTAAACCGCTTATTTGGTTTACATTTATTCATTAAACTATTTTAAGGCTCAGGAAATCATGTAATTGTATAGTTGCTCAATGCATAAAAGCAATTTTTTTGTGTTTTCCCACAGTAGATGAAAGTGCCAGAGTTCTGCATATTTAAGAGCCTTGGAATTATACATGCAGATATCATTCACAGAAATCATCATAACAAATACAAAGATGCTCCGCTGAGAGAAATTAAAAAAAGGAACACAAAATAACTAGCAGAGAGACAGGAATCATGAGAAAAATATTAAAGGAGTATTGCTGAAATCACCTTGCATTAGAGTGCTCTTCTTGAGTCATTGGAGGGAAATCCAATCTGCTTTTGCAAACAGAAAAGAGATAAATAAGAAAGCCTTTTGCTGAATAAGTTCCCGCTCTCTTTTCTCTCTGAACATTCTCATTTGATGCACATCAGAGGTGAATCAGGGCATACTTGCATCTGCAGGGGGTCTGGGATGTTTTTCTTCCTTGAGACTTAACTTTATGAATTCTAGCCGGTTTCTGTAAGCTGAGATTGGCCCACCTCTTTTCGTCTCCTAGCAACTGCAGTCGTCAGTCAGCCTGTGGAGGTGGAGCCTGCATGAAATCATTGTATTAATTATTCATGACTGCTTGGAGCAGAGGGTGACGTAAGGATAGAAACTGAGCATGCTCGCCTAACTCTGGCACCAACGGTAACCAGGCACCAGCCAGAGAATTGGATGTATAAAGCTATCCCTTGGCTACTGCCTTTGTTTCATTTGCACTGTATAATATATGAACAGGCTGGGTTTTGAGTGTGAACAAAGACATGTGAAAGATTTTAATTTAGCATCCATAGTCATGAGCTTCTGTAATCGCTCCAGCCAAAAGAACAGACCCTCACAACAAGCTGACAGACCACCATCTACATATCCTCGTCGGTGCATACGGCCAGTCAGAGAACACATGCTACCAAGAACCATGGATCAAGCTGTTTGCTGGATGTCATAGTATTGTGTGTATTTAGAGAGAACCCGCTGGTTGGCCAGTCTGCCAGTGTGTAGTTCAGCACCTTCTGAATAGACTATGTATGTATGTACAGTATGTGTGTATATATAATATGTGTGTGTGTGTGTGTGTGTTATATATAACATGAAAAAATATAAAAAATGTCAATTAAAAGATATTTGACAATTATAAATGCAGCAAATCCCTACTAAATAACTAAATAACAAATACCAAAAAAGAGAGAAACTGAAGAACTGAAATGGAAAGGTCTTAGTCAAACCTTTGCCTTGTGTTGAACTCTTAAATGTTACTCAAGGATATTTCAGTTGTTATTAGGGGTGTAAGAAAAAATCGATACACTTGAGTATCGCGATATTTTTTTTTGCAATACTGTATCGATTTTCAAAAACGCAATATCGATTTTTTTTTTTTTTTTTTTTTTTTTTTTACGTGCAAAAATATTCATGGTAAGACGGTTCACGTTTATGTTTATGTTTAAATCCCTATCGCTAGATGGCTATGCTGAGACGCACCACTAGTGTCCTCACAGTGTTTAACTTTTTGCTAGAAGCTAATAACAGCGTAGTAGTTATGGCTGAACCACATGTAAGACCGGCTCCCGCAGCATTCCGTGCTGAAGTGTGGAAACATTTTGGCTTCCAGTGTAAAGAGGGCACCACCGATATCGACAGGAGCCATGCAGTTTGTAAACTGTGTCAGGGAAAAGTCAAGTACTCTGGTAATACCACGAATTTGAGGGCACATTTAGCAAGACACCATTCAGACACTCAGTTAAACGAACAGCAAGCTAAACGAGTCGACTCGTCACAACTCACCCTTGCTCAAGTTCAAACGCACAAATTACCAACGACTTCAACTCGTGCAACCAAAATAACCCAGTCGGTAGTTTATTTCATTTGTAAAGACATGCGCCCGCTCAGTGTGGTTGAAAACGAAGGTTTCCGTTATATGGTGCAAACAATGGAGCCTCGTTACACTATACCGTCCCGGCAACACATCACTGATATCGCTGTGCCCAATCTTTACAAGGAGGTTAAAACAAACGTGTTGGAATGTCTAGCTTTAGCTGAGAAGGTTGCCTTGACGTGTGACGCTTGGACGTCTAGGGCTACCGAGTCATATGTGACGCTTACGGTCCATCACATAACTGACGAATGGAAGCTGGAATCCTGTGTACTGCAGACGAGAGCGATGTACGATAGCCACACCGGAGAGAACATCGCTGCCCTACTGAAAGAGGCCGTTGCTGAGTGGCGTCTGAACATAAAAGATCCTGTCTTAGTTACAGATAATGCAGCAAATATGCATGTGGCGGCTGAACTTGCCGGCATGAGCCACATACGGTGCTTTGCACACAGTCTTAACCTCGCCTCACAGAAAGCGCTGAAAGTGCCATCAGTGGATCGACTACTCGGCAGGGTCAGACGCGTCACCGCATTTTTCAGACGCAGCACCATAGCTAGCCAGCAGCTTAAACAAAATCAGCTCCTGCTCAAGCTACCAAAGCACAGACTAATTACAGACGTTGTTACAAGGTGGAACAGCTCGTATGATATGGTGGACAGGTTTTTAGAGCAGCAGCCAGCCATCTGTGCAGCTCTCCTTTCAACAGAGGTCCGCAAGAGTGAGAAGGATATATTCACACTGACTGATGCTGACATCACATGTGCTGAAGCAGTACTCAAGGCACTCAAGCCCATGAAGGATGCTACCTTAGTGATGTCAGAGGAGAGCATGCCTACTGTTTCCATCATTGCACCACTTTATGCAAAGCTTGTCACGGGCACAGAAGAACACCTGGATGACACACAAACCGTGAAGAGTATCAAGGCTGCTATAGCAAAAGATCTGGGAAAGAGATATGCTGGTGATGAACAGGATATACTGCGAATGGCATCAGCTCTTGATCCTCGGTTTAAGGATCTACCATTTCTCTCTGAAGCAGAGGCCAATGATATCTACTTCAAAATAACTGATGCTGTGGTGGATGACCTCACCAAGCAACAGAATGTAAGTAACAAATAAATACATCAAATACACACACAAATGAAATATTATGTTTAAATATTATTAAATATTATTAGGAAATATATTATCACATTAGGCCTACAGTGTAAATAAATAGTAATATAATCTCCATTTAATTGGACTTGAATCTATATACAAAAATAGTATGATTAATATGTATCCTCCTATTGTATGTTTTGATTATAGTTTTATTTTATTTTTCTTGTCACTTTATTTCATTTTAATTTATTAAGTTTCATCTCTATATTTTATGATTGTGGGAGGATCTTGGGCTTTGTTGTACATAGTTATACATTTAAAAATGTTTAAATAAAGAATCACAAAAAAAAAAAAAGGATGAATTTGGGCTAAGATAAGATTTAGTTGGTGTACATAAATTTACTGTAAACTAATACTAGTTTGATTTAATGTTTTTCAGCAGCAAGGAGAGGTAGAAAGTCCAATGGAGGAAACTGGCTGGTCAGAGGAGGTTGATCAGCCAAACTACGAGGATGGCCCTGTATCCACCCAGTCCCCCAGCAAGAGACCAAGGAGCTCATGTGCTTTGGCAGACTTGCTTGGACCTACTTTTGCCTCTACCAAAAACAATGCAACACCAAAATCTGCACATTACACTGCAACAGCTGAGGTTAAACGTTTTAGGGAAGAACCCCCTTTGCCACTTCCAGAGAATCCTCTCAGTTGGTGGAAGTTCCATGAGCACGAGTACCCTCACCTATCCAAAGTTGCGAAGCGCTTTCTTTGCATTCCCGGTACAAGTGTCTCTTCGGAGAGAGTTTTCTCCTCTGCGGGAGATATTGTTAATGCACAGAGAAGTGTCTTAAAGCCTGAGCATGTTGATCAGCTGGTTTTCCTCCACAAAAACCTTAAGATTAAATAAGCTTCCCTTTTCATTGATTTAATTAGTGTTACATTCCTAAATGTTTCCTTTAGGAATTGTGTTTTTGTAACACTAAGTGTTATGTGTTGGATGTACCCATATTAGTGCAAGCATTTTTTTAATGACAGATTGCACCTCAGATTGCACCTAATGTGTTATGCATTAGCCTAGATGTCACAGTCAGGGGCTATGTATTTTCTTTAATTGACAATTTACATTTGTTCCTTAATGTTTCCTTTAGGAATCGTGTTCGTGTTTTTACAACACAAAACGTGTTGGTCTGTTGGATGTACCCTGTGTTCTAGGAATAGTGCAAGCATTATTTTTATTGACACAGACAGATGTCTTTTATTTTTTTCAGATTGCACATAATGTGTATGTGTTATGTATTGTGACAGGGGCTATGTATTTTCTTTTATTATGGCCTACTTGAGCATATAAAAATTTGCTCACTAAGAACCTGTGAACCACAAATCCCAAACTGTTTGATTTTCTGTGTACTGAATTGTTTACCAAAAGTAAACTTCTTTGAGTTTTATGCACATCATGTCTTTTTTAAATATTACTTTTCTAAAATTATAGTCCTACTTTAAAAAAATCCCAATATATCGCCTTATGCACAGTATCGAAATATATTGCAATATATCGAATCGTGACCCATGTATCGTGATACGTATCGTATCGCCAGATTCTTGCCAATACACAGCCCTAGTTGTTATGTGTCACTTTTAACCACACCCACTCTAGGAACCAGCCCCCTCCGTGCTGATCATTAACAACATTCAGTTTATTGTTTTAAGGTTCACTTGTTTTGTGATATGATTTATTCCTCAGTACGTAGGGACAGTTATTTTAAGGTATGTAAGTTAGTATTGATAGTACATTGATAATGCTTTAATAATGAAACAAGGCAATGCCTCAAAAACTTGCAGTATAAAAACACCTAAATGCTACATTATATGTTTTTAATTCATTTGCTAATATTGATATAATAAACCTTTTAAATAAAGTATTGTTCAGTAGCATATACATTTTTGCTGTGCAATTAAAATTGGTATAAAATAATGAAATTTCATTGGTGTCAACTAATTACATTTTGGTATTGGTAAATTTAGGATAATTGGGACATTTTCCCCAATTATTTCAATGGCAAAACTATGAATTATGAACTATGAACTATGAACCTGAATTCACCCTATATACCAAGTTAATTATTATAAATATAATATTTATATGCATAATTTTGTTTGTTGTATTGAAGAACTGCACTTTTTGTCTATATGTCCCTAAGAAACATGTCTGATCAGTATCCTGTGGCCATGGACCTAAAAGCAGCCTGATTTTACAGGACTTTAGTTAGTCATCTAGTACCTCAGACTAGTTAATTTGTCCCTAGTATGTGTATGAGAATATGAGTGATCTCAGTATTTTTACCTTTTTTTTTTCCCCACTATGCATGTGCTTGTTAAATGACATTTAAAGTCTGGCAGATGGTGGGGGGGATGCTGTTTTTCCACTTGAGTGAAGCGTCAGTGTGCTGCTAAGGTGATTTCCTCGATTTCAGCAGCGAGCAGCATTGAACTGGCAGGACTGTGTGTAAAACTCCCTCCAGGCCTGGAGAATCACCCACACATGTGCGTTATGTGTTAATGCAACACTCATCAGTTTTAGGAAGATAATTTGGATTGCAACCTCCCACCCTATGCAATTTGACTGTCATATGCTGTTGTAGAAGGACTCTATGTTAAAGGTGGGCAGGATTCTGGCTAATGCCTGTCATGATAGTTATTGCCCAGAGTAATCATTAACTACTGGTCCTGTGTGCAAACAGAGCATGAGATTCCAGTTTTATCTTAATTGCACTTCATCACCCCACTCCCCCGCCTCTCTCTCTCTATCTCTCTCTTTCTTTCTGTCATTCTCTGATTCATGCACTAGCTAAATAAGATGCTGTCAGTTTAACGGAAACATAGTCAGCTCAAAATATAGTCCACTGAACAGATGAGCCCCAGTGTGTTGTACTGGCTTGACTGAAATGGTAGGTTGAAGATTGAGTGTTATGGCTGGACAATGTTTAATATGATTGTTGACAATATTAAAGGAATTTTTCCCCTCAAAATGAAAATTTTGTCATTAATTACTCACTCTCATGTTGTTCTAGACCCCTAAAGCCGGTGTTATACTTTCCACATGAGCAATCTTGACACATACAGGGACCGCGCAGACATAAGACTACTTGTATTTATACTACCAAAAGCGTACGCTGATGGTTCTCTCCTGGCATACTAAGGTTGTAGGTTCAAACCCTGCTAGCTGTTTTAACTGTAGGTTAGAGTGTGGACATGATTAGTTCCATGTAATGTACCTTAAAACTGGATTGTCATGATCCTTGACAAATGTTGACTAGTCACCATAAAAGGGAAAAATGCAATGAAACAGTGGCTTGACTGTCTTCTGCCCCCTGTGAACAGACTAGATCAACCTCGGACTAATACACAGCTTGTCTGCCTCTCTTTCAGTCTCTACTTATTAAAGTGTGTTACATTTTATAAATATTATTTAGTTATCCAGTGTTTTGTTTTAGAAGCCATATTAGGTGTTCTCTCAGTCTGGCTACATCCAAGGCTTTACCATAAATAGTCCTTGAATGTAATGCTGTAGATGTCACTTACTCCTCCGTTGGGTTGTGTGTTGCTCAGAACCCAGATGGACTGTGTTTGGATCCACCGTGTCTGTGTTGTTGGGTTGGTGGTGAGAAATGTGATGTAACAGTCTTGAGCTGAACCTTTCAGCTCACCCGATTCTTCATCCAAACTGGCTGGATGAATGAAGGCGGCGGAATCATTCTCAGCATGTCTAGAATAACAGCTAAAAGCAGGGAGATTTAGTAAAGCAGGTTGGTACCTGTATGTACAAACATGTATACATTGTTATAGCTTGATATTTAACTGCATAGGAGAATCGTATTTGCCAAAATGATTCCTTGCCTGTAAACGTCCCTTAAGGTGGAGTGAATTTCCTTTGGAGTTGGTTGAAAATTTTCAAAGCAATGAAACAATCCTAGTTTGCAATGTGAATGTTTATTTAGCATTGATTTATATTCTGCACTCACCATGAAAATGTTTCATATTCTTCAAACAAGTCCTTCCATATTCATGTTTCCTGTCTGGCACCAGCAGCCCAGTGACAGATCAAACTCCCTCTCACTGGACCTCTTTCTTTTTTCTGCTTTCTTCCTTGATCAGGACCAGTTCGAGAATCTCGACAAACACTCACAGTGGGGCATCGACTTCCTAGAGCGCTATGCAAAGTTTGTCAAGGAGCGCCTGGAGATCGAGCAGACCTATGCAAAGCAGCTACGGTGAGCATCTGACAATGTGCCTTGAACAGCAGCTTTTGTTGATAACTCAACTGATGTCAGTGAGGGGTTTTATTGCTCTGATTACATGAAATAAGTGGGTTAATAAAATATGAATGATTTGAGTGAGTGATACTGATGTTTACATGTTTACAAGAGATGCACATAACTACTAGGGATGGGCGTTTTCCACAAATATCACATTCGAATATTTGAGCTCACAAAAAACGAATATTCGTTTATTTAAATTAAGTTTAATGAGTCAGACGTTATTTTTCAGCAACATTTGTTTTCGTCATTTTGAACAAGCTTACAATAAGCTTGAACATTACACATCGTGTTTTGTAGCTGAAAACCTTTAACAATGCGTGCAAACAAACAAAAGTACAGATTAAAAGCAAAAAAAAAAAAAAGTGAAAAAAACGTAAAGCAGCCTGCAGCAATTAGGCTATTGTACAAAATGTAGCTTACACTTACCTTTTAAACTGTCAGCAAATCTTTTTTGCTTTTTTTCTATTGTTTCAAGTGTTCTTGTTAAGAAATACGGGCATGTAAACATGATTGGGGGAAAGTCGGCTCCTTAGTCTGTTAACAATAAGGCCGGCCGCAGAGAAAACGCACTCTGACGGGCACAGACGTTGGCGGGACTCACAAATAACGGTGTGCTAAGAGAATACGTTTTGTGAAGCGCTTCGTGTTTTCGTTTCACCACTGAATGGGATCCTCATCTGGTGGAATACATGGCTACAGCAAGAACTGTTCCCACTCGTCTCAGCTGGACTCTCTGTAATCATTGCTGAAGAACTGGCTCAGCCTTTTCCGACGAGTGGGCATTGCATCTTCTTCATCGTGGCGACTGCATCCGCACCACTCGCATCAAGGAAAATGTTCTTTTTTTTTCTTACTTCTCTCATGTTTTCATCGAGAAACCTGAGATGTTTGTGCCGAGGGTCTAGGGCAGACGCGAGAAGAGGAGTTTTCACTGCATTCTCCAAGTTAGCGGTGTTTATTCGTTGCTTGAGAGATGAAAAGAAGCCCATTATAATATTTAATAATGATTTTAGTTGACTGGTTAACCATAGTGATCCATTTCTGAAGTTTATAGGCATTGCAACAATCAATTAACGATATCTAACCATTCATCTGTGATAACACACAAAAATCAGCTTATTTAAAATGCACATTACAACTACTTTCAAATAATTTAATGCACACTACTTTTATAGTTGCCAAACAGCCAAAAATGAAAGACACCATTGTTAAGTAAATAAATGTAGCTAGTAATAACAAAAAAGTCATTTACAGTAGTTCCTCAGCCTAACTGTACATTTTAACATCTTTGCACATTATTTGAATATTTAACAGGTGTGCATATGTTTTTTTTTTATGTGGCTCATTTAATCCGTTTTTGTAGCAGAATGATCCATTTTTATAATAGGGCTCTTATTGTCCTTATGAACACATCTGGTTTGACCAATGTTATTGATTGTGAGAGACAAATCAGGGGTCAAAAAACCCTGCTGTAAGATTTGACATGAGATCAAACTCCGAATGAGACCATGAATTCGCCAAAGGACACGCAATGACTGCAGCTGTGGCCTCCTCTCCCGTCCTCTCTTTTCTCCTTACCTCTCCTCTCCCGGGATGTCCCTGTCCCTGTGGACATTCTGCTGTTGCCTGGATACAGTTATAGAGTCACTCCTCTTCCCCCCTCTCAAATCTCATTGAAGGTTCTAGTGTAGTACCACATTCATTCTACCTGACAGGTCCCACGCTGCTCTCTAAACCCCCCTCAAGACATGACCCATCACACATGGCAACACCCAGATGGTTTTCTCAATCAAGGGTTTCCATAGTAAGGGGTGAATGGAGCCGAACGACATTTACCCTTGTTTGGTTTTAATAACTCTTTTTTTTATTGTTATTAACCATGTGTGTATATATATATATATATATATATATATATATATATATATATATATATATATATATATATATAGCGTCTGCTAAATGCATACATTTAATTTAAATGTAATTTAATATTATATATATATATATATATATATATATATATATATATATATATGTGTGTATATATGTGTATGTGTGTATATATGTGTGTATATGTATATATGTGTATATGTATATATGTGTATATGTATATATGTGTATATATGTATATGTATATGTGTGTGTGTGTATATATATATATATGTATATATATATGTATATATATTGTAATGAATTAAACCTTAATAATCATCGGGAAGAAGGAGGCGGGAACCGGCGGACAATCAAAATGAAACTTTAATAAATCAAAATAAAACCAAAACCTAAAATAAAGCCCAGGCCTGGTCCTCTCTCGTCCTTCACTGTCGTCGCTCCAGTTTTATATCCTTCCATCTCCTCTGTGGGACTCGAGACCGGTGGTGGGTCGCAGGTGTGGCTGATTTCCCAATCACTCCACCGGCCTCGCTCGTGTTCCCACATCCCTCGGCCCCGCCCCACTCGTTACATATATATATATATAATATTAAATTTAATTTAAATTAAATGTATGCATTTAGCAGACGCTTTTATCCAAAGCGGCTTACAGTGCATTTAGGCTATCAATTTTTACCTATCATGTGTTCCTGGGGAATCGAACCCCCAACCTTATGCTTGATAACGCAATGCTCTACCAATTGAGCTACAGGAACACTATATATATAATTATAATATATATATATATAAATTTCAGCAGTGTTGCACGTAACATTTTTAGATGATTAATTGATTTTTCTTTGATTAATCTGTTTAAAAAAGGCATTGCAGCATTTAATCAAAAAATGTTGTCCAGTTGTCTCTTTCAAATCTCGTTTAAATTGAATGTAACTATATTTATTACAAAAATATTATTTATACATTAACATGCAAATTAACATAAAATGTTTTATTAACATGCATATGCGTATGTATAAAGTTAATAAATATTTAAAATGAGTATTTTTTTAAATATGCTAGCAAATATATATACTAACAATAATAATAAATTTTTATTCATTACATTTTAACATTGTTTGAAGACAATAAATGTGCTTATTTAATAACCAGTATTTTTGTCATCAAAACCTTTTGAAAAATGTTTTATTTCTAGTAAAATATATTTATTGTGTACGCTACCGTAATATAAAAGAATTCGTTCAGTGATACAAAATGTTGGACTGTATTTTTGCCCTAATATTCATTGTTAAAACACTTTTTAACATTTCATTTGCACACAGCAAATTTTTTCCACAACAAAACAACTGTTAATTGCTTATCACATCGCTTATGTTTTTACTGCAGATCTAAAATTCAGCAAGATCATCTGAATCAAAAATAGTTTCTGAGATATGTTGGTTATGAGTGTACTAATCATAACCAGACTAAAGCAGAGAGAGGAAGTGAGTGTGTGTTTGATCTATTTCATGAAGTGGATTTGAGGAAGCTATTATAAAGGAAGTGCCAAACATAATTAATGCAGCTAAATGGGGGTCTGGTTTGGGGAGAAGGGCTGTCCCACTCCATGAGCACACTCAATGGACCCCTCACACCATCCCTGAAGACAGCAACATGCCTGGGCACAGCAGTGCAGCATCTCTGAAGAGCTCCCACATAAGATTTGTTTCTGCGTTCTATCCCTTGTGTTTATACTGCGTGGGACGAGGGAAGACAGATTAGCATGCCATCACTTTTTTTGCCTGTTTACAATGGTCTACTTTAAATCTGTGATACACAAAGTAAATACGCTGTAGACAGACTCCTTGTTGTCTTCACAGTTGTATGAATAATTTTAGTTTTGATGTTAAGGGATATTATAATCCCTATTGAGTAGTTTTGTTTGATCTATTCATAACATTAGTTGTTTTTGTGTTTCACTGTGTATTCTGAATATTTTCCCAACAGGACTCTGGTTAAGAAATACTGCCCCAAGCGCTCCAAAGAAGATGAGCCCAGGTGAGACAATGTGCATACTTTCACCCCCATCCCACCACTTATTCTGGTGTGCTCTCAAGCGGTTATGTTTGCAGCTATTTACACTTTTAATGGATAAAAAAAGGGATTTATATATAGTTAGTAACAGACAATTACATATACTTCTAGTAATTACATATGCTGTGACAACTAGTGGTCGAACGATATATCGCCAAGGCTGATTTATTGGCCGATATTTGGCATTTTTCAAATATCTTTATGTATATGTTTTTCTGCTTGGCCGATGTGTTCGAGGCAGGACTTTTATTTTGAGTGCACACAGTGCTCACACTCTCTCTCTTGTTCGTCATCATTGTTAACAGTTCTGTCTAATAATAAGATAGAATGGTTAAACAAAGGAATTAATGTATACTGTACAGAAAGTATTATAACAATTGCTTTTATATTAGGCCTATTAGTAATAGAAAGGCAAACATTATAATACTTTTTGTTTGTCGTCAGCATTAAGCAAATACGCATTTATGTAATTTAAACAAACCTTTAAATGACTAATGAACATTTAATTTCACAAACCCTGCAAACTTGGTCGAATCCAGCTGTGAGATCTTGTGAAGTGTGCGTGTGTATCCAGCATGATCGCGTGTTCTCTGTGTGACAGAGTGAGTCTGTGTGAATTGAATGCTTTGAACTTTAAACTCGTGATTTCAAATTATGCTGCGCTCTATGTATATGCCCACTGTCATATTCATGTCATTTTCTCTTGTGTGCTGTATGTAAAATGAGGGTTACTCTGGCTTTATTTGTAAAATATAATTCCCAATGCACACAAACTTCCCAGAATACTGAGTGCCCTGTTGGTTACAGTGTTTACTTCCTTTTTATTATATTTTTATAAAATGTTTGTTTATTTTTGAAAAATACTGTCATCAAAAATATAAGTATGTTTATTTGACACATTTATTTTTTCATCCATTGTCACATTATTTCAAATTTCTCAAATATTAATAATAATAATGCTTTCCAAGATATCGACATCGGTTGTCAAAAAACACATATCAGTCCACTAGTGACAACCGCGTGTTGTCTACTGCCCCCGACGTTAGTGCACATGACGTCACGCACTATAACAAGCATAATACTACGTTTTGTTTAGAAGTGTAATAGCAGTAAGAGTTGCAGATTATTTTATTAAGACTAAGTCTATGGTAATTCACAAATTACCTCAAATTCCAAACAAAGCTTTTCCTTTAGATTGGCAGGTTTGAGGGCAGGAAAATACAGTTTATGCATTCAGCATATGAATTTTCTTTTGGTCGATGGACCTTGTTGGGAAACCAAATACTACATCGCCGGTCTGGAGACATCTCCATTCATGTGACCCATCCGCTATATACAAGTTCTCGTGATCGCAAATGCCTGGCTGGTCAGGTTTGGTGAGGCTTTTTCCAAACTGGCCAAATATAAACGAGACAGTGATAAATGAAATATGTTAACAAGAAATGTGGCAACAATTCTTATTTCAAAGAGAGCGTGGGCAGAAGAGGAGTTAATGTGCCCACTTGCAGTGAACTGTGTCTGCACCGCAGCGTCACGTCCGGTTTAGTCTGTTTAGTCTACACAGGACATTTGAACTCTGTGTCAATAGTTCATAAATAGAACGAGGCAATTTACTGTTCCAGATTTGTCATGTCGTGCCGTGCTGCATCTAGTGTAGCTTCATTGATTATAAAGAGTTTTTTATAGTATTTTCTCACGCTGCACTGCTCGTGTCCGGCTTTCTTATTTAGGCTACTTTTTTGTTTAAATGTATTATTTATTTGATATTTATTTTAATGTCTTACAGGCTGCCTATTTACTTACGGAAGTGCTAAAATAAACTTGAGCTGACGAGTTAAATTGGGTGTGTTTTATAAGTGAGATGAGTGAGAAAGTGCTGGGCTGCTCCAGGACAGTTTTGTAAACCATTTTAGAGAGATGTTCTTAATGTGACTCATATAAAATATATTACATGCATGCACAGTTTTAAGGCAGCTTTAATAGCCTTTTTGGTAACTTCATTACTGACCAAGACACGCATGCATGTAGTTTATTTTGCGCTTTGATATGAAAGGATACAGGCTACAGCGCACACCGGTGCGTTGTGCGTGCAATTGAAGAGCATGTACTTCGAGCACAGGACAGTACCTGGCGCTGAAGTCATGAGGAGCGTGCATCTGAAATGTATCCCGTTCTCAGTCATTCTGCGACTGAATAAAAGCACCTTTTGTCAAGAGAAAAAGTGACAGAAGCAGCAGTTGTGAGTGGGGTGGCCAACCATAACCCAGCTCTAGGCCTATATATTTATATCAACACTGCACCATCGGCAGTTGTTGGTCCATTACCATTATTCCATTATTTTTATATATGTATATGTGTATATATATATGTATATATACATATATGTATATATATGTGTGTATGTGTAAGTTACTGAACTTAAACTACTGAAAGAAACTGAAAGAAAGATAAATTAATCTAGAGTTATTATACTTAAAAAAGAAAAAGAAAAAAATAATTTAAAAAAGTGGAAGTTAAAAGCTTGAGCTACCATTAGTTCTTTAAATTTGAACTCATGATATTATTTCATTGTATGTTTTGGCTGCAGTTACTGTCCTAAACAGAATGTTTCTTCTCTGTTGGCTGAAGATTTAGGTTGAAAGCAGAAACTGGGGAGTATATGCTGGGTGTCAGCTCCAGACCCTCCCATATCCCATAATTAATTCTATTTGGAGGGCATAATTTCTCCCAGTATGTGTTTTGTCCCAGGAAATTCCTCATGTAGTGTATAGACAGCCCGTCGATTAGAACTCAACCCTTGAGGTGGGAGACATTTGCTTTGGACAAAACATCTCTCCTGCCCTATCAATACACACACATGCCTAAAGAGGAGAGATGAACAGCTTTGTGTGTGTGTTTGTGAGAAGGGATTTTTAATATAGTGAGCTAGTCATGCCTTGTAGACTGACCTTTAGTCAATATCGACATACAGATAGAGTCCGCCGGCCCCCAGGGCCCATGACAGCGACTTGAGGAGAAGCAGCATGTGACTGGTGATAAATGCTCTTCATTTTTTATGAGGGCATAAAATGTCCCATATTAGAATCTAAGCCTTTAGTTCAGATGCAAGATGTTCAGATATCCTAAAATTACATAATAAGGTCTTTTAAAGTTTACTAATATTTCTAAATGGTAATAGGTTGACACGTAGGTCATTTTGAGGTTATCACCATGTTATTAGACATTCTTTACTTTTGTGCTATGGAACTGAATATTTTAGCAATTTGAAAGATCTTATGTAGTTTTTACTGCAATGTGATTTTACCATGAAAATAGCTATTGATGCTTTTATGGCAATACAAATAAACAAATACGATTTAAACAGATCACGTTTATCATTTTCTTAATTGTTGAATATTTTCTTCCTGCAGGTTCACATCCTGTCTGTCATTCTACTCCATACTGAACGAGTTGAATGACTATGCAGGTCAGCGAGAGGTCGTTGCCGAGGAGATGGGGCACAGAGTCTATGGGGAGCTGATGAGGTACTCACAGGACCTGAAGGCAGAGAGGAAACATGTGAGTGTCGAATACATGCACCTGAGACAACTGCACCTTCTGGTCAAGTTCAGTACAAGAAGTTGTATTTTAAATATTGTTGTATCTGGTCTGATCAACAGCATCTCCAGGAGGGACGAAAGGCCCAACAGTATCTAGACCAGTGCTGGAAACACATGGATAATGTGAGTCATTTTGAGATTAGAGATCAGAAGTACTGGTACTTTGGTCCAAAAAAATCACAGTCAATTATGTCTGAAACAGGCGGGACAAATGTAGTAGTTATCATTTTTGTTCCGTTTTATGTTTGACTGCTTGATACTACTACTAATACCTCATAAATGTGTTTACTTCAGATCTTTATTTATTTTATTGGCTGTCGTTTTTATTTTTTTTGTTTTCTTACTAACTTTTCCCTTTATTATTAAGTAATTATTAATTAATGATTTGAAAAACCTAAAGCAGTGTATATATAATTATTTAAATACTTTGATGATAATAATAATAATAATATTAATAATGATTATAATTTAAACCCAAGTCGCTTTACAAATTTAGATAAAAAAGGTAAATTAATCAACAAACATAAGATACAAAACAAACAAATAAAAGATTTCACAGACCAAGAGCTAAAGAGTAATGTTCAGAGAAAAGTAAGCAGGGTGGATGCTTTACTGTATGCTTTTGATTTAATATTCAATGGCATACTATTTTGTGCTGTTTTTCAAATTGAAAATGAGAAATGTGAAATTTAACTGGTATTGTTATCAACCACAGACATTTTGGAATAGCATCAGCCCTTTTTTTAGATGGTTTGTACGTCTGCTAGTTGCACTGTTGCATCAATGGCTGAGTGCAAGTGACTGATTCACAACCTCTCCTCCAGCTGTGACCTGAGATCCAGATATATCTGTGTGTGTTTGTGCAAGTATAAAACAGAAGAAAGTGTCGAAGACTGTTGGCAGTGAGTGTACAAATGGAAACCTTCCTGTGCCACGTTCATGTTATCAAGCTCTCTCTTTCCATTCTCCTTTCCTTTCCGAATCATACCCTGCACTGCATTCCTACATCCTCTACATTTCCTGCCTGTCAGTGCGTCTCATAGACTGTACGCTTTGGAGTATTTTTGTAGCTTTATGGTTGCTGCAGCTAAAGGCCAGCAACAGCTGAATTTGGCATTGAGAATGGCCATGTCGTAATAACATAGGTATCCCTCGTTCTTGCACTGTCACGAAATGAAACACAGATGCTTTGGAAGCTGTTACACAAATTTCATTAGCACTCTCACTCTCTGTACTGTTTTGGATGTTTTTTTGTACCTTCATCTGTATTTACGTTGCTACTTGATCAAAACATGACAGTTTTTATGACTGTATTTGATGCAGGAAGATCATTAATGCTAAAGTAGTGTTGAAGGGAATGAGTCATGTGTTTTGACAGCTAAACAACGTGTCTCCTTTTCTGTATGGAATTTTACAGAGTAAAAAGAAGTTTGAACGGGAATGCAAAGAGGCTGAGAAATCACAGCTCATCTACGAAAGGCTAGACAATGATATCAACGCCACAAAGTCAGAGGTGGAAAAGGTAGTTTGTGTGATCCTAATGTACTCTAAATGACTTTTTAAAGTTATTGACTGGATATTATTTGAACCATTTGGAAAAACGGTGCAAAACAATACTTGAGTGCAGTTTTTGGCCTAAGACTGGAAGCTGTCCTGAGGCCTGAGCTGTATTCCTGAAGTGTTAGTAATGCACATGACCATTCATTCTGTCTTAGGCAAAGTCCCAGCTGTATCTGAGACAGCACATGGCGGAGGAGAGCAAGAACGAGTATGCAGCCCAGTTGCAAAACTTTAACTCTGAACAGTGGAAACATTTCAACGTGGCCATCCCTCAAATATTCAAGGTGAGGATATATCCCTGATTTGTAGTTTCTGATATTTCAATTCAAGCTTTTAGAGACTATACTCACTGAACAAATTGTTGTTAACAATTTAATAAACTATTATAGTATTTATTAATATTTTGTATTAACTTTGTTCAAGTTTTAGTAATTTTTGGTGCTTTTTATTTTAATGTTTATTAAACTTTTAAGATTTCTGAAATATTTTTTCAGTTATATCATTAGTAATTTTAGTACTTCAACTTATTATATTCCAGTTAGTTGACAGGGCAACATTTCTTTAAGTACATTTTTTATTTAGTATTTATATTTTATTTCAGCTTTATTTCAGTTAACATTAACTATTTTGAATAGTTTCAGTTAACAATAACACTGTGATAAATAGCTTTTAGTTTGCCACCACTCACAGAAAAGATCCAAAGAATCAAATGTCTTAAGTGTAGTTTTGTGTATGTAACTGAACCTTTGTGTCTGTGTGCTTGTAGAATCTGCAAGACATGGATGAACGGCGGACGGTCAAGCTTGGCGAGATGTACCGGTGTTTTGCTGAGGTGGAACGAAGAGTCATTCCCATCATCTCAAAATGCTTGGAGGGCATGGTGACTGCCGCTAAAAATGTGAACGAGCGTAGGGTAAGTGCTGAATTCTAGAATTAAATATTATCAGTATAAATACTCCTTTTAAAAAAACTAAAATAAATTATAATTTACAATATATTAAAATAGAAAAGTTATTTTCAATTGTAATAATATTTATTATTGTAAGATTGTTACTGATTAAGGTTTTTGAACAAATAAATGCAGCCTTGGTGAGCATAAGAGTTATTTTAAAAAACATTTTAAAAAATCTTACTGAACTTATGTGATGTATATTTATGTTGCTTGCAAAATCTTGAATTGCCAATAATGGAGAGAGATCCATTTTTGATCCAGGTGGTGCAGTTATGACATATAACATGCTTTGATAACCAGGCTTAATCCATTTGTTGCTTCAAGAAACTTATTACGCTCCATTATGAATTGAAGGAAATATATCATACTTCTCCCTGAGGTCATTTTGTACCTGTGATCTCCATGGTAGCTGTGGTCCACCTCTTAAAATGGGATTATCAGAGATGGTGAGTAGGCGGGAAGAACCAAGGGAGTGGATGATTGGTAGCAAGGGAGGATGAGAGAAACATAAGTTGCTCTTTTTCTTAGTGCTGTCATCAGCACTGATGCTTATGTAAAGGTTGTGTGTGGCGCCACAACCACTGATTAAATTTTTTTTCTTGCCCTATTTTAGTCTCCTCTCTTTCTCTTTCTGTCCTGGTCTTGTATGAACACTATTGTTCCAAGGTTTGATGCTGGTTAAATTATTTATAATTATATAATTTTTTTGTTTTTTAAAGTTCTCTTTTGCGCAACATTGCAGTATTTATTTGATTTATCTACAGTTTAAAAAATTATATATATACACATACAGGGCTGGGGAGTAACGAAATACATTTAACGACATTACGTATTTAAAATACAAAATATGAGTAACAGTATTTCGTTATAATTACATTTTAAATAAGGCGTAATCAGATTACAGTTACATCTGAAAAGTATTTTAGATTACCAGTGGTTACTTCTATTTTGATGTTGTTTATTAATTTAATATTTAGGTAAACCGTCTGGGGATTGCAACCAATACCGCGACTGCTTTTCTGTTGAAACAAAAAACTGTGTGCAGCAGCTGTTCATTTAGCAACTCATAGTGAGCGATACATTCTCATCATCACGACACAAATATTCTCCTAGAATTCACACTTTGCATTCAGTTAACAGATCCATACGAATCATGCATGAAATAAGTTTATAAAGTCAAATAGCTTTATGTGCTTTACAGATGAACTTGAAGTCTTAATTCATTTGAAATTTTAAAATATAAATAGATAATCTTTGGCTTGGTAATGTAAGTTCACGATCCAATTCATGAACAGATGATTCCTTTGAGTCAATCCTTTAAAATAATCATTTCTGTTGTTTAATGAAACCAGTGTGGAAACTAATTGTTCACAAACTGGATAGATCTGAGGTGCAGAGCTCTCAAAATCGCTAGCCCGATGTCCTGGGGTTATTGTGTTTTTTCAGTCGGGCTCCAAACTGTATCACAGCCCTGACCGACGGACTATCGTGAATAGTGATGTAAAATTTCTAACTTGATTCGCGTTGTTCACTCGCTTGAAGGGGTGAAACGGATCGTAGTTGATCGTTTGCACTTGTTTTTAAATCTTGGCAAGGCAAGCGATTTAAACCATTCGTGTGCATTCGGAGCTTGCGCGCACTGAGAGCAGCGTTTCAGACAATGTGCTTGCACAGAATTGATTCCAGAAACACACACACAAAATCATCTCTAAATAATTGTCTCTGCAAGTATTTTCGTAAACACAGTCGGTTATGTCTTAAAGGGTTGGTTCACCCAAAAATGAAAATTATGTCATTAATAACTCACCCCCATGTCGTTCCAATCCCGTGAGACCTCCGTTTATCTTTGGAACACAGTTTAAGATATTTTAGATTTATTCCGAGAGCTCTCAGTCCCTCCATTAAAGCTGTGTGAACGGTATACTGTCCATGTCCAGAAAGGTAAGAAAAACATCATCAAAGTAGTCCATGTGACATCAGACGGTCAGTTAGAATATTTCGAAGCATCGAAAACACATTTTGGTCTAAAAATAGCAAAAACTACGACTTTATTCAGCATTGTCTTCTCTTCCGGGTCTGTTGTGAGAGAGTTCAAAACAAAGCAGTTTGTCATATCCGGTTCGCGAACGAATCATTCGATGTAAATGGTTAATGGTTCGCGTCTCCAATACGCATTAATCCACAAATGACTTGAGCTGTTAACTTGTTTAATGTGGCTGACACTCCCTCTGAGTTCAAAAACCAATATCCCGGAGTAATTCATTTACTCAAACGGAGCCGGCTCGGTGTTCATCTTCAGTTCTCTCTTCACAGCAGTTCAGTCAGTGTACTGTTTGAGTACATGAATAACTCCGGGATATTGGTTTGTTTGAACTCAGAGGGAGTGTCAGCCACATTAAAAAAGTTAACAGCTTAAGTCATTTGTGGATTAATGCGTATTGGATACGTGAACCGTTTAAAATGATTCAGTTCGATTTGGTGAACTGGTTCAAAAAGATCCGGTTACATCGAATGATTTATTCGCGAACCGGATATGACAAACTGCTTTGTTTTGAACTCTCTCACAACAGACACGGAAGAGAAGACAATGCTGAATAAAGTCGTAGTTTTTGCTATTTTTAGACTACATGGACTACTTTGATGTTTTTCTGACCTTTCTGGACATGGACAGTATACCGTACACACAGTTTCAGTGGAGGTACTGAGAGCTTTCGGACTAAATCTAAAATATCTTAAATTCTGTTCCGAAGATAAATGGAGGTCTTACTGGTTTGGAACGACATGAGGGTGAGTTATTAATGACATAAGTTTTGTTCATTTTTGGGTGAACTAATGCTTTAAATGAATGTATACAGTGGATAAAGAAATCTCCTGTGCATTATTATATTGGATCCGTGCACTCTGTCTTAAAGGGGCAGCCTTTAAATACCTGCCGTTCCAGTAGTGGCACCTGCTGTCAGAGACATTTGCGTCTCATTCACAAAGGTAAAATCGGACCATTCTGTTTTTACTTCACTTTTTTTAATTATACAATACAAATAACATTTATTTATCATCTTTTTTTATAGTAATTCTAATGGTTTCCTCTTATTTAAAATATAGCACAGACAAATTTTTTGTTTAAAAATAGATATTTATTTTAGTTGTATGATTATTATAATTTTTTTATTTAGGATTTGTTTTAAAATTTCAAGTTTGTTTTATTATTTAAAGTTTCAATTACACAATGAAATATGCAGCATTTTGTCTAATAATAAAAGGAATATAAATTTATAAATATACAATTTATAAATAAATTGTAAGAAAATTGTATGGTGTAATCTTTATTGTGAATTTTATTGCATTGTAAGTTTATTGAATCGTTACATCATGCTGATTTGTCCATAGTAAAGTTCAGCCGATGTCTTTTTTTTTGGGTTTGTTAAATTCATTTTGGGCTACCAAAATCTAAAGAATGCCTGGGTACTACCAGGGATTTTGAAATTTTGCGAACCCCTGAGGTGTGTTTCCCAAAAGCATTGTTACATTGCTTGCGACCATGGCAAACGAGCCCTGTCAATTTTGACTCAGCGATTCTTTTGCGATACTTTTTCACTTACAGTTTGGTCCATTCATTTAAAAATCTATTGTATGACTTAGACAACTGTGCCAATTGTTTTGGCTATTTTTATTGTGTGTTTGGTGTCTGGATTCGTTCTGAAGCTTGGAATGCATCATGAAACGGCACAGAATCCCATTCATTGTATTCAAATGTAATTTATATTGATTGGAAGATTTAAATTACATAAATAATTTTTGTTCTTAGAAATTCTGTGGAAAATTGATGTTCTTACAAATAAAATGCAAAGAAAACACATATCTTACTGCTGGTAGATGTCGGAAAGCATAGAAACAAGACATCAAATTGATATGTTCCTTTGTGTTAAAAAGTTTAAGTATTCAAAGTATTCTGAAGTATTTAGATTAAGTTACTAAACCTGAGTAATCTAACGAAATACGTTACTGATTACTTTTTAAAGCTTGTATTTTGTAATCCGTAGTGAAATACATTTTAAAAGTAACCTTCCCAGCACTGTGTGTGTGCGTGTGTGTGTGCGCGTGTGTGTGCGCGTGTGTGTGCACGTGTGTGTGTGTGTGCGTTTGTGTATATATATATATATATATATATATATATATATATATTATTATTTTTTCATTATGGAGTCAAAGTTCTTAGCAAAAAGTAGGACTTCAGCTCAACTTAGTAAAGTCTAAGACTTCTTAAACACAGCCAATTTTCTTTTTAAGTTATATTTTAAAGAGGATCCCCATTTTTTTGAACAACTATGTGTGCAGCCTCAGTTGTGTTAATGGCCCCAGCACACCCATACTAAGTTTATAGCCCAACCGACCTTCAGACAAGATCGCAGAACTCATAACAAACATAATTTTGGACTTTCTGGCTGTTGGACTTTCTGACTGGAAGACCTCAGGCAGTACGGGTCGGTAGCAACACATCCAGCACCATCACACTGAACACTGGGGCCCCCAAGGATGTGTGCTGAGCCCCCTCCTCTTCACTCTGCTGACCCATGACTGCACACCATCACACAACTCCAACCTCTTTATTAAGTTTTCAGATGGCACGACTGTGGCGGGTCTCATTAGCAACAAAGATTAGACAAACTACATGAGTGAGGTGAGCCGCCTGGCCAAGTGGTGCAGTGACAACAATCTCTCTCTGAACGTGGAGAAGACAAAGGAGATTGTTGTAGACTTCAGGAGAGAAGTTTGCCGAAAGACTCTGCAACGCATAGTGAGAGCAGCTGAGAAGATCATTGGTGTCTCTCTCCCCTCCCTCCAGGACATTTATGGAACACGTCTCACCCGCAAAGCCCTCTGCATCACAGGTGATCCCAGTCACCCATCACACAGCTTCTTCAGTCTGCTGCCATCAGGGAGGAGACTGCGGAGTCTCCAGGCCAGGACCAGCAGACTGAAGGACAGCTTCATCCACCAGGCTGTCAGGAAGCTGAACTCCCTCCCGAACTTGCCCCCCCTCCCCTCTTCTGCCCCAGGCACCACTGAACTATGACCCCACCCCTCCCCCCCCCCCCCCCCACACACACACACACACACTAATTATATGATGGCATGCACTAGTCACTTTGTGCAGCATTGGTCTGCTCACTACCTCATTCAGCATGGAACTGACATCATTCCGCTACCTCATCAGTCAGTTAAATAAAATAACTGCTCTTGAGCCCTTTGTCACTTGTCACTTTAATCAGACTTAATATTTTTTTTTTGGCACTAAAAATCTTTTATCTGCACTGTTGTTCACTTCATTGATTTGCACTATATCTGTCATTTACCTTGTGCTGCTTTATTTTACTTTATTTTTAATTTTATTATATGCCTTTTTTTTAATTCCCTTATTTTATAGTTGTATCTACATTTTATATTTGATCTAGATTTTTTAGGCTTTAATGTTATCTGTATGCACCGGGGTCTGAGAGTAACGCAATTTCGATTCTCTGTATGTGTGTACTGTACATGTTGAAATTGACAATAAAGCAGACTTGAACTTGAACTTGAAACATTTAGCAGCTCCTTACTTGGTTAGGATACCCTTCCAGGTCTCTTGAATAATTTAGGATTTAAGACCAACTAATTTATGCACAACACTTTCTTTAAACTAGAAATATTGCTGCATTCACATTTTGGCAAATTACTGTAATTTCAGGATGGCAGCTCAAAGATTCTACTCTGAGCTGTTCACATCCTCATACTCGGAAATTATTTGTTTCTTTGGTAACACTCATAGTAGCATGTCACCCATGCTTTTCCTCTTTTTTTGCCCTACCCAGCAACAAACCAATTGGCTCTGATCATGACCTAAATCTGTTTTATTTATGAGCTCATGTTGTTTTGGGATTTCTTAATGCCCTCTGCTCGATTGCTGAGGTCAAGAGAGGCTCATAGATGCTGTTAAATGGGTGACATGAAGCCAGAGCTTCTTTTGTAATGGTACCACACCCTAGACAAACACATAATCATCCAAGACCAGCTAACCATCCTACCTTGTGCTCCATTTCACAGTTTACCAACACTATAGTACTCACTGTTCCTTCTTTTGCATAATATGAGATAACAATGGTTGTATGTAATACCTTTTTATTCTTCCATGTAATGTTTTTTTTTCTCCCAAAATTTTGCATTGTTGGAATGTCCATATATATTACTGCCACTGATGGTGTGACATAGTGGTATAAGCTAGTAAGCATAAGGTTGCTGGTTCAGAATGTGCTCACACCATTACACTTACAGTTATGTTACAGTAAGTAACTGTAAGTGTTAAGTGTTGATGTTCAAGAGTGCAGATATATTAAGGTGTGGTACCAATGTGCTCCAAGGCTCAAGACACATTTCTGATTAACATTGTTGAAAACAGATTTAATGCTTAATATGTTTGTGGAAACATTTTGTGTTAATTTTTTTAGGGTTATCATATTAATAGAAAGTTTAAAAGAACAGCATTTATTTGAAATATAAATCTTTTCTAACAATATAGATGCCTTTCCCATCACTTTTGATCATTTTAATGTATCATTGCTAAATAAAAGTATATACTCCAAAGTACATACTACAAACATTTGAACGGTAGCGTATGATTCTTGCACTTGGTTCTATATACAGGTTAATCGTATTGTTGTTTTTTCCCCACAGGATTCTGGTATTGTAGTGGAGTCATTCAAGTCGGGGTTTGAACCCCCCGGTGATTTCCCCTTTGAGGACTTCAGTCAGAACATCCAACGAACAGGATCAGATGGCACCATTGGCACCCCCAAAATGGAAGGAGGCAAACCGGATCCTAAACATGCTGTTAGCAGGACCAAAAACAAACTCTGGCTTTTTGGGAAGAAACCGAAGGTGAGTTTCATAAACACTTTTCATTGCTGGGCTGTTTTCTGTTCCATTTTAAGGCTCATTTGCTTAGAATAGGTGATAAATTAAAAGCCCACATGATGTCCAGTCTCTCTGCTTTGGCTCGTGTGAACAATAAAGGATTATATTGCTAGGTAAAACTTTAACTTCTGCTTTCAAACCAATGCTGTCAGTACCTAGACTTCCTGACCTTTTTTATATCTTTTTAACAACATGACTTCATGTTTTTCCTTCCCTTAAAAGTAGTTCTTGTTTTTAAAAACCCTTAATTTGAATGATGTAATGAAAGTTAAAACTTCCTTCTAAGCAGCATTTAACAAGTTAGACTTTGCTCATTCAGCCATTTTAACTAGCTAGATGAGTGATTTTAGATGGGTTTTGCATGTTCATTTGTTTGTGTTTGTTTCGTAGTTCACCGTAAATCTTTGTCGTCCCAGATTCCCCCATCCATCCCTCCCCCTTCTCTCCCGAGTTTTCCCTCTGGCCATTTCCAGACTCCTAAATTTTCTACAGAACGGATAGCTAACCATCTATCTGAAATGAAAAATGCAAAATCTAAGATCCCATCCTTCCGAACTGTGAAAAGAGGGGTAAGAGTCGGTCCGAAACTGGCGTGTGTGGGTTTGCAGTGATTATGACGTTGGTGCTTATGCTTGGGCCAGTTTCTCTCACCCAAGGTTTGGCTAATTCCTGCATGTGAGGAAAATGTGAATCACAATTGTTTTTGAGTGAAGGAATAAGACTTTATCTGGGTCCAAAGAACTGTGCCCCTAATTTTAGCTGTGGGGTTTAAACGCTTGTATGATTGTTGCGGAAGTCTGCAGAATATGGTGGAGGGAGTGTTGGGTGGGTGTTTTATTTTTTTATTGCTTTACTTTTTATACACATGCACATTTACATATTACAGAATACAGCACAGTAGCTCTTTTCCATATACCTGTGTTCACACTGACAGTAATTTTAGTTACACGAGTTACATTGCCTGTACTCTCTCTGGTAGATGCTGCATGATGTTGCTTGTTTCTCTCATTGAAAAGTCATTTTAATTATCTTCAAAGAGTACCAGTCTGACCTTTTCTAAACAACAGAGCATATTATGACACTTCACACTTCACAAGCCAAGGAATAAGGGTCTTAACTAGCTAAACGAAAAATCCTGGAATGTTTTCCACAAAGACCTTAATTTTTTTGCAACTGAAAGACGTAAACATCTTGGATGACACGAGGGTGAGAAAATTATCAGGAAATTTGTATTCTGGAAGCGAACTACTTTAAATCATCTATTGTGCTGTTGACTAACACACTGACAAACTGTCATAATGAATAACATTTTCCTATCAGTTCATATTAACTTGAAAACATTGAAAACCACATCGGGGCCTACTTCTGTAAAACCAAATTCCACGATATTACCTGTTCTTCTTTTTCCTTCTACTTTAGAACCTAGATTAAACAAATATTGAAAATAAAAATGAGATCGTTGAGGTTTCAGGCTGATTCAGGTTTTTGACCAGTCTTCCAAAATGTATTTCTTGTGGTATTATTAACCATGCTACTCATAAGAACTGAGCTAAAGCTACAGGCTAAAACCTGATAAGATGGTAGGGATGGGACGGTATGAAAATTTAATATCACGATTATAGTGACTAAAATTATCACGATTATCAATATTATCACGGTTTTGTTGAAACGAGATGAAAGTGTTCAAAAATAGTTGATGCTCACACTGAAAACATTTCAGCAAGTTTTATATTTAATAATCAACAAACAACTAATAAAACAAGCAACTCTATGCACTTAATTTAAAGAAAGATTAAATTCTGTGGCATTTCCTTCCTTACAATGAAAAGTGTAGAAGCATAGAAAAGCATAGAAAAGTCACTGACTTTCGCCATTCCTTCTCGAAAAAAAACAAAAAAACATTGTGCGCTGCGCTTGCGTCAGACTGTTGCTGGCTGGACATGATTTAATAGCGAGTTATTAAAACCGTGATAATCAAACACGGTTTTAATGATAATTCATTTTTAAACGATATTACTAACCTTCAGCACATTTTATCACGGTTATCGATAAAACCGGTTATCGTCCCATCCCTAATGGTGTCATTCTGTGTGAACGTGACTTAAATCATCAGTCAAAATGCATTTGATCGACTGATGTTTATAAGAAATTTGTCTTTGTTCTTTTTGAAATGGCGTGGCGTAACCATAACCTCTCAGTGGTCTTTAAAGCTGGTAAGTGATGTGTGTTTGATCTGCTGTAGTATAGATGTGATATGAGGTTTAAGAATAGAGGTTTGAGTGTTTAGTTCTAGGATGCTATGACTGCAATGAAACCCCCTCCTTCCTCAAGTTGTACAGTTTAAACCTGTCTTTCTTATAGTGTGGCTAAATGCTTATAAACTTTCAGTGGAATTGCAAAATTGGAATGTATGCAAACAAATGGGCCCATTAAGCTCTAGGAAGGACACCTCTCTTAAGAACGGCTGTTTATACCATGTGCACTGCAACTGCAGCTGGGTGCTTGTCGATGCTTCTTTGCCTCCAACCAATAACCTGTATTTGTACAGGCGCCAACACTAGAGGACCTCAGCCACCTTCCCCCTGAACAGAGACGCAAAAAACTTCAACATAGGATTGATGAGCTGAATAAAGAGCTGCAGAAAGAAATGGACCAAAGGTAGAGCATGGAGAGTGCCTCTCTCTCTCTATTTAAAAATAATTTCTCTATGTAGAAATGTTTCCATGAAAAAAATTGCTGAGAAAAACATATTTCTATTGGCTGAATTTTCTATAAGCAGAAAAAAACGGAATTTACTTACACATTCATTTATATTGATGTATTATTTATTTATTTATTTTATTTTTCTGTTTGCAGCCATGCATGCTCACAGTTTAAACTGTTTAAGACCTATTAAATGGATAAAGAATAATGCTTTAAAATCATAATTGTCCTTACCACAGAGATGCTCTTAACAAAATGAAGGATGTCTATGAAAAGAATCCTCAGATGGGAGATCCCGGAAGTCTCCAGCCTAAGATTTCAGAGACCATATGCAACATGGAGAAGCTCCGCTCTGAGATCCATAAAAATGAGGTAACCTTTCCAGAGGATCGGCTTTTTGTTGTGGTCTTATAAGGAAGCACAGCCTCTGAGAATGTACACCTGGATAAATGTGACATAAAACAGCTGAGTGGCTCTGTGTGTCAGCCCCATCTAGTGGAGGAATGGACATAATGCGGTTTCTGCATTACATAAAATGCAATTTGTCTTTAAGTTTCTCATAATAAGCCTTTGATATTTAACAGCTGTTCATTAGTAGTACAAAATATTTGGACCCTTATCACTCTTCATCACTCTCTCTCCAACTCAGAGTTGGCTAGCTGAGGTTGAAGGAAAGCACGGATCCCGCAGTGAGCGACGGGCCAGTGCAGATGTGAACCACCACGCACCTCACGGCAGAGAGAGGTCTGCATTTCCTGATTACATTATCTGCATTCTCAAAATAAACAGACCAATAATATGTCTAGTATACTCCTTTTATTAGTCCCTGTGCTGTTTGTATATCCATGTGTAGAAGAGCTTTCTTGCTGGTGTTCTTGCTGTTTTGCAATATATTTGTAGATATAAATGAGAAGAAAGGCACAGCAGTGGGATTTAAGTAGTCATGTGGTTAGAATAGTCAATGTAGTTGTTTTCAATATTGATAATAATATGTTTGTAAAGACTCCAAATCAGCATTTTAGAATAATTTCTGAAGGATCATGTGACACTGAAGACTGGAGTAATGATGCTGAAAATTCAGCTTTGCTATCATAAGAATATTTAATGTATTAAATATATATATCAATATAAAACTGTTATTTTAATTTGTAATAATTTTCACAGTATTACTGTTTTACTGTATTTTCGCATAAGACCATAAAAGATGTCTTTTTAAAACATTAAATATATTTGAATAGTAGTGTATTTACTGCTAATTTACTTAGTCTCATTATATTTTATTTTTATTTGGATCTTGATTTACGCAAATTAAAAATGCATCTGAAATGTATGTTATGTCAATGGAATAATAGCTTCTCATTATTTTGCATGGTTTTCTTATGAAGCGATAGTGCTTTGCGCCTCCACACATCACACAGCTGACTCTGAACATAAAATTCAGTTTAAAACATTGACACTTTTCTTCTTCCTTTCAGCCCTGAAGGCAGTTACACAGATGATCACAGTCAGGAGCATCGGTCTCCACCGCAGCCAGACCCACATGAATTTGATGATGAGTTTGATGATGACGATCCTCTCCCTGCCATCGGCCACTGCAAAGCTCTCTACTCTTTTGATGGTACAATAACAGCTTGCATTAAATGATCCTTGTTTAAAGGGGTCACGAAATGCAGTTTCAAAAAAAAATATTCTTACTTTTCTCAAGGTTAGCTTGTTTTTTTGCACTAAAAAAGTCCAGTATTTGAGAAATTTATCATTTTCTCTTTGTGAAACATACTAATTTTGAAGCGCTGTTACTTCCTGCATAAATGGAAGTAAATGCCCACTGCTGTGAAAACGATGTACCACTTCTCCTGGTTTCTGAAGGGTGGAAAAGAAAAGTTTTCATGTTTTAAACTGGGGAGTTAGATTTGACTTCTGTTTTCATTGTCGAGTAGCCCCTTGTATGAGTAACTATCAAGAATATTTTTATTCTCAATTTAATGACCTCTTTAAGAGAATTTGAGCTCTGTTATAAACATTTGTGGCATAATGTCAATTATAAATGACCAGTTCCACCCACACAAATGCAATGACAGACTTTCTACTAAATAACTCACAATAATTCACAACAATTTCTGCTTTTACACCTAAAAAATCTTTTTAAGTTGAAATAATTTTCTGTTAATCAAGAGTATACCATAGTTTCTGTGTTTATTTATGTGTGTTTGTTCCTTAGGTTCTAACGAAGGCACGTTGGTAATGAAGGAGAACGAGGTGCTGTACGTCATAGAGGAAGATAAAGGTGACGGATGGACGCGGGTCCGGAAACAAGGGGGAGAGGAGGGCTACGTCCCCACATCCTATGTGGAGATCACACTGGAGAAAAACAGCAAAGGTGCGGTCACCTACATATAACATCAGCCACGGCAGCACCTCCTAGTCATGACATCACACATGGGGGAGTGTGTGTCAGATTTATCGTGACTCATCAAGTGCAGCTCGGCTGACTGCCATATGCATTTGTTCACCATGTGAGCCCAAGGACAAACACACACGGTCTAAAAGTGACTATTTCCTCTGCACTGTGACTTTGCTGCAGCAGACCAATCTGTAGAATTGTAGAGATTTGTATCGCTTTAATATCATTTTTAATTAGTTCTTAAATGCACTGTTTTTAATCGGTTTTATACAATTGGAGCAAACCTGAACAAAATGCATCAGATCCTTTTCAAATGTCTGTTTGTCTGAGAGATATTTTGTTCATTATAATAATGAGAAAAACGGTCACACTTCAATCATCAGCTCTTATGTTTTATGCATGTTGAAACTAAAGTTCACTCTTCCTGGAGAATCTCATCATTGTTTTTACAGTCCAATCACAGTACGAGGATGTACTTCTGACCTTTCAGTTCATGCAGTTATTCCTCTTTCCTTGCTGCTAAATGTTCCTCATAAGTAGCACCAAACCTGTTTCATTTCAACTTTTCCTGCGAGTGCTACTCTTCTGTTTAAACTTTTAGTGGTGCAAGTTCATTTTTATATCTGTGACCTGAAATTAAACGCATATAATAAATACAATCCAAGAAAACTGCAGAGCAACACTCAGTTGGGCTGGCTCACAAGCGTCCTCTGTCTTTTTCTTCTGTCGCTGATCAATCGTTGTCGTAGGTGGACCTGTCAATGACTCTGTCTTCTCTTTTCTCTGTGGCTATAGGTTCCTGATTGGATGAGTGGGGTTCTGTGGTATTTGGTGGATGGGACTCACTGCTGTGGGTCTGTTAGTGGGGCGGATTTAAGACCAAGATTGTGTTGGGGCAGGTTGCATGTTTGCATGCTGTTTATGTCATGACCATTAACATCATTCCATTGCAGCAGACGTTCCAGAATATCAGGGTGTGCTGGGAAGGCATGGGAGAACGGGAAAAGACGCACTTGAGCAATAACGGAGAACCCAAAAATAGTCATTGCCTGGCACTAACATATTGAGCTGAATGTCTGTCTGTACCGTCATCTCATGATCATCATAACGTGCACCTGCATGATCCAGCAGCCTTTCATTTCTCATTCCATTTTGATCAGTTGAACCCTTATTAGGATTTTAACCACTTATTATCCCAACCACTTTTTTGTCCGTTTCTGTTGACTTTTCTCTTTTGACTACATTTCCTCATTGATGCATTCCATGTTAACCATGATGTAAGTCTCAAAAGCATGACCAATCAGAGTAGAGGAAGCATGGGTTGGTAGCCAATGCAACAGTTCCCACAGCAACATCCACCCACTGGCCCCGCCCTCTTATTCATAGTCTGGAGGCTGGAAGGAGCCTGATGCAGTTCTGCATTTGACCAGCAGGGGGACCCAACACCATATAAAACAAGCAGAGAGACGCCAGCGAGGACCTCTGAACACCAGCCATCATCAGAAGTCCTGTAGAGGTTTATCTGACTCTCAGTGCCCAAAAAACTGCTTGTTCTTGGGCTGCCAGCTCTCTGCGGTTGTCTCTCCATTTCTCGTTCAGCTCCTGATGTCACATCTGCTAAAAGAACATGCTCACTGCCTCCCCTAACAAGGGACCACATGTCTCCAGAATCTGATATCAAGTGCGTGTATTTGTGAATGTGATTCTTACATATTAAACTGTGTATGCATATGGATGCATATACACATGTACCTAACTAGTTATTATTAAACTGTATGTATTAACATCTTTATTTCAGAATGAATGTTTTTTTTTTTTAAACGTTTTTTTTTTTTGAGTGAGTTACTTTCAGGCTTTTCTTTAAAGAACCATGCCGTAATCGTTTTTCTTCCTGTCTGTTTTCAATAGGACCCTGGTCTTAACCAATGCACTTTTTTACCCACTTTTTTGCATTTGAATTGGAATATTAGGGAGTGAATGATGTCTGATGTGAATGTTTCCTTTTGTGTGAATGTGTTGTACAGTAAGATAGCATTGACCACTATATACTGGGGATTGGTTTGGAGCAAGAGCAACCGAGAAATAAATACCTATGTCTGTCTCGTTCATCCTGACTTTCATTTTTGAAATCCTTCACTCTGTTAAGATTCATGTATTTTATATTCCTACTGCATACAATGAATTTAATCAATTTTTGCTTTTTTTTTTTCAGCAGCCAAGGTTTCTAACTTGCAAATAATGTACAGTATATATGCAGTGCATCGTGTTGTTGTAGACAATAGTTTTTTGTCGATAACGCATTACTATTCAAAAGTTTGGGTTCAGTTTTTTATATCTAATGTTTTCGGCTCACCCAGGCTGCAATTATTTGATCGAAATGCAAGAAAAACAGTACACTTGTGAAATATAATTACAATATAGACAATTGTTTTTTATTTTAATATATTTTAAAATTTTATTAATTCCTGTAATGGCAAAGCTGACTTTTCAGCATCATTACTCCAGTCGTCAGTGTCACATGATCCTTCCGGAATCATTCTAATATTTTTATTTGGTGCTCAAGAAACATTTCTTTCTGCTTAATCATTTTTGCGAAAAATTGTGATACATTAAACGTACAGTATGGGATTTTTGGCCACCAGGGGTCACTCAATCAAAATAATAACAAGACGTACTTTGATGACGTCGGGAAAGAGCGTGGGCTCATGGGAGTTGTTGTCATTGGAACACGCGCTCTGTCGCTCCCCACATTCTGCACTCATTCTAACTTAGTATTTTGACCATCACGTCTTTTCGAACGGAGAGATATATGAATTATCAGACCCCTATCAAATCAATATTCCATCTAGCTAGTAGTAATATATGTTAAAAAAACACGGTCGCCTTTCGTTAATAATTATAATTACGTTTATACTATGATATCGAACAAGATAGTGAACTGCATTTGAAGCTACTTTATCCGGCTAGATATAAAACAAATGTTGATTTACATTATACTATACATGAGAGCTAGTCCGTCTGCGTTTTACACAAGACATCATCGTTTCACAAAATATATGGATAGATACAGTTAGCTAGTGAAGTGAAGTGACATTCAGCCAAGTACGGTGACCCATACTCAGAATTTGTGCTCTGCATTTAACCCATCCGAAATGCACACACACAGAGCAGTGAACACACACACACACACTGTGAGCACACACCCGGAGCAGTGGGCAGCCATTTATGCTGCGGCGCCCGGGGAGCAGTTGGGGGTTCGATGCCTTGCTCAAGGGCACCTAAGTCGTGGTATTGAAGGTGGAGAGAGAACTGTACATGCAGTCCCCCCACCCACAATTCCTGCCGGCCCGGGACTCGAACTCACAACCTTTCGATTGGGAGTCCGACTCTCTAACCATTAGGCCACGACTTCCCTAACTGAATGAATGCATACCTGTTTATTAGAATGCAAGCGAGTTCGGCATCTCTCTGTAGTTTCAGCTTGTCACGAAGCTCTCTCCATCTTGGAAATGCAGCTCCAATATTTACCCGTGTTTCTTCTCTTGTCCCAAAACCTTCTCGGGTCATTTAATTCACCCGTACGTTTGCGCTTCACAGAACGTGCAGGCAAAGCATAATCATGATCCTTAACCAAGTTATTGATTGAGGTATAAATACTAATATAAACCATATAAATATAAAATATAATAGTCTCGATCAAGGCTAGCTACTACTTTTTCTTTTTCGTCTCTTCTTTGCTTCTGTTCACCTTTGTATTTGGCGTTCCGCCGGGTTCCGCAGGAAGTTAGATAAACTAGAGGGGTCAAAGGTTATAAGACGACATAGACGGGCGACAAAACGGAGATAAAGAAACGTGCCGTGTCTTCTAATTAAACTATCATTTTCTCCGAATTTGAAAGTTTGTGGAAACTGTTGGGATAATGTAAGTACACAACTAAAAAAAATATATAACATAGATATAGTGATTTCTGCTATTTTTAAAGCAGAAAAATTACATATTGTGCCTTTAATAGAAAGAACAGCATTTATTTAAAGCTGCAGTAGGTAACTTTTGTAAAAAGATTTTAAAAATTTTTACAAAGATTTTAGATTGCTTCGGGGGTACCGCGTCGGAGTAACCCAGTACCTTTGTGATTCTTCATAGACATAAACAGAGAGAAGTAGCTCCGGCTATAATGTTCTTCCGCAAGACGCAAGCAGTTCTGTTTATTAACCGCTAGAGCGTCAAAAGTTACCAACTGCAGCTTTAAAATACAAATCTTTAATTAGAAAAAAAAATCAGTTATACTACTATTAATCTATTTAACGCATACTTGCTGAATTAAAAAAAAATCTTACTGATCCTTATACAGTATATATTACACATATGAGAATAAAATGTGTAACAATTAACTTTTATAAGATATTTATTCAATATTTTCAGAATTATTCATTTATAAGTGACTATTTACAGATTAATAATACTTAACACAATATATTACACAAACTAGCCTTTACATGCGTACACTATAGTGATGAATATGTACATCTTTTCCATGTGGTATTTTTAAACATATCAACACTGCTATGAACAATGGACTTCATGATATTTCTAAGTATACAAATATAATTACATCATGTTCCTTCATAGAGCTGCAAATTTGTCCTGAAGGTGGGGTCCATCATCTCAGTCCTCTCTTATCCATCACTTCACGTGTCAAATGATTGAGCACATCCATACACCTCTCATGAAGTGTTCTCTCTGCTTTCAGCAGTATCTGTATTTCTTTTGGTGGATGATGTATTGGCCATTAGATATATTCTATGTACCCTTCCATCTTTTCTTGAAGGGAAAACTGGTACCTGCCCATTTCATAAGTGTGGAGCACAGCACACCTCTGGAAGGTGCATATGGAACAAAGTAGCTCTCCATAGTCAAGTTCCATTTGTGCTCCTAAATGACTTTCAAATTGTAATCTGCATGTGATCTTTTAAAGCTCACATTCTGTTAGAGAACGTCCTTTTTCAGATGCAGATGACCTTTGACCCGACTCCACAGAGAAGTTCAGAGAGTCTACATAAAGTGTTTGGTTTATAGTTCTGTGTGTTTGACTGGAGGCTCTAGTTTTCTGGACAGGGCCGTAAGGATGAGTTTGAATTTGTCGTGTCGCTCTGTCTGGTCCACAGCTGCCCCCCTGCTGCCCCACAGCAGACGCAACTGGAAATCAGTCCTCAAGATCTCCAACATGTCATCATTAGGTTGGAATCCTGGAGAGAGAGTCAAATATCATCTAAAGAATGTTTTTTGGTAACTTTCGATTTATTGTCATTAATGTAACAGATGTTCATACTTTAGCTAATGTTAAATGAGAATATTTTAAATATTATATAGTATATATAGAGATTAACCCCAGTTTATAAATGCTAAGCATTGTTCATTGTTAAAGATAGCAAATTGTAAAATGTAACTTCCTTCCTTCCTAAAATGTAATTGTTTTAAAAGAACTAGTTGGTAAATGCACTGATTTAAGTCTCCTAAACATTAAGTATATATCACTGTAGTAGTTGCTTCATTGAGAGTCAGACATGATTGAAGTGATAACTCTTTCAGTAGGTGAATCATGTTAATTTAATAACTGCTCTAAATGATTTCTCCGACTGTTAGAGAGTCTTTTTGAGTGATTATTTTGAACCAGCTCATTAGAGTCTAATGTTTGTGAATCAGACCACATTGGTCTTGCTCTGTGCTTGTTTTGGTAACCAGGCCTTTTAACTGGATTTTACGACTATGACCTGAACAGCTTTATTGCAAATCCAATGGCATATGAACTTGCTGTCACTTAAAGGTTATTGGCTTACCAGTTCCCTCAAGTTAAAGCATCATGTTACACCTGAAAAACTGTTAACTTGTAATGTCCTCGTCTTACCTTGGAGGATCCGCTGTGCGTTGCAGGTGTATGTGTCTGCATTGCGTGCAACAGCACGAGCTCCTTCCAAGTGCCGGAACATGATTTCACAGCCTTGGTCGTTGTTCTCCCAGGCGTCCATTCCCTCAAAGGCAACCGCAGGCCTCTCCAACAAGGTGAGCAGTGGCATTAGCAGAGGAACACTGGCATTGCTCAGTGGGATTTCAGCTGGAAAGACATGAACAAGAACTTAACTGAAGGTGACCTATGGTGGGCATTTGAAAGATGTTTTACTGTCAGAAACTCACCACTCCCATCATAGAGTCCTTTGTAGAACGGTTTCAAAGATTTCTCATAAATAATGGCCGACTGTGTATATTTTCTTCGCAAACTAGTCCACGTATGATCCAGTCTGGTAATCTGTTTATACAACAAAATTCCCACAGATTAAAGCATGTTTCCTACACTTTTTGACCACACACTGAGAGGGACAAAAAAAGTCTCTAGCTCAAGTCAAGTGAAAGGGGCAGCTAGAAGGAGCTGTTGGGTACCTGAGGCATGTCCAGTGCTTTCATTATGGAAGAAAAAGCATAAAGATCTCCCATGGAGTCTTTCAGCTCCAGAGCGACAAGAATGATCCGGTTTAGGGTGGCTGCTCTCTCCTCCAGACTTCCTGTACACCCCAGGATATCCACAGCAACTCCAATCGCCATAGTGTTATGCCTGTTTAAAAAGAACCAGCCATGCATGTTAAATGTGTGGCCTACATGACTCTGGATATTGCAAATTACTGTCTGTGAATGTTACTACAAAACCTCTGTTTAAACTGTTTAGCATATGTAAGCGTTATTATTCTCTGAAAGAGCTGTCTACCCTTATGAGTCATCAGAAATCTGCTTAATAGATCATGTGTTGACAGCATCAGTTTACCGTTCCATGAGGTCCTGCCGCAGCTGTCTACCATGAGGAAGGGTCACCAGCTCCAGCCCAGAGGTCACACCCATTTGACCTTTCACCTCCTCTGAAACATTTTGTATCCTGGCAACCTGTAGCATGAACACAGCCTTCGCATCAAATGAATTATCATACAGAATTGAAAAGTATTGCACAGAAGCCAAGCTAAATATGGGCCGTGGGGGGTCGACTATTTTTGTTCATAATATTGGTCCTGTGAGTGACATAATCAGCCAGCTTAAAATTAAATTCCCATATACACAGACACACAATTTGAAGCCACTTTCAGAAGCAGAAAGACGTGTGAAGAAGTGGACAGTCATGTGTATAAGAGGCTTTTTAGGTCATTTTTAATTGGATTCATCTACATTCAGCCCCTGCAGTGTGGCATATCTGTGGTCTTGTCATCTGCTTAGCTGGAAGAACCAGACTCCAACCTGAAGAACAGGCTGATGCACATAATGAGAGTTATTGCAGACCTGTTGGTCATGACTGTGTTCAGTAAGTGGGTGTGATGGCTGTCCACAATTCTGCTTTCATCTGTCTGGATTTGCTCCTTTGTTGTTGAATGCTCAGTTTTACTTTTTTTTTTTTTCTTTTACATCCTTACTTTACCCAGTTCGAAAGCTATCTGATAAATAATCTGTGATGAATAAGCTGTGTATTATAATACTATTTTAGGATTTCCATATAAATATTAGCTTTTGTAATGTGTGCATATATATTTTAAGAAATTCATACTGTTATTCAGTGAGGATGCATTAACTGATCAAAATTTATCACAGTGGTCAAATCACATCAAAGCTACATTAACAGTAGTTTCCTTAAACAAATCCTAATTAGCTATTTGGAAGGTCCAGTTTAGTTAGTCCATTAGGTCTCATGAACTATTGCATTTAAATGTAGTTAATTTCTACAAATAACTATTTTTACCATTTAAAGTTGTAGAGATTTATATTAAAGTGTCAGCAAGAAACAAATTAACAATGAGTAATGGCGTATTTATAAATTAACATGAACCTACATTAATAAATGCAGTTTCAAACTGTTTTTCAATGTTAGTTCATAATACCGAATGCATTAATGTTGATAAATCAATATTAATATAACAAATTTTGAATTTATGTTGACTTCAAAGGCTCATAATTAATATTACCTGACAGTCCGCTTTCAGGATGTGTTTGGCGATGGTCTTTGGATCCTGACTGACAAAAAGCTCTTTGGCTTTCTTCAGGACTGTCATCTCCAATGGCTTGTTTTCTAGTGGTAGAAGCCGGAAGTTGATGTCACCAGGTTTAAACGCTGTTTCGGTTTCAAACACAGGTCTTTGGAAACCTTCCTTGCAATCCTGTTCTTTATCCACGTTCTCCTCGTTGTCTTCCTCACTGTCTTTGTTTAGGGCATCAATGTCATTATGGTAGGAGCTACGGTCTAGTTTAACGCTACAAACACTTCTCCTTAACTCCTCCTCAGTCTTTAGCCTCTCCACATAGCCGTTAGCCTGTGAGCTATTCATCTTTTCCCAGTCGGCAGGGCTGCATGGACTCAGTTCACAGTAGCTTAGTTCTGGACTGCCCGACTGTTGCTGGGATGAGGGTTGATGTTTATGAGGCTTTACCGGGGGGACAGTTGGGGAGAGGGTCTTCAAGGCTGGGGTGCAGGAGACTCTCATAGAGGGAACCTTGCTGGGTTTAGGGGGCGGTTTGGGACACAGCTGGCTGTCAGATCCACGAATGGCCGCACCAGGCTGGCTGTCAAAGGCCATTCTACGTTGCACTGTGGGGCTCAGAACTGGCTCGCTTCCTGTGCGGAAAACTGGTGATTTGGGGCACGACTGGTGCTGCATATGTTGAACCTGAGCCTGGGGCCTACAGCCTGAAAGCATATGCATGATATCAGCTATTTATTATTATATACATATTATCACTGAAGAGTTGGAGGTGTGACGGCGTATCAGTGAGGATGAGAGCTGACAGGCACTCACCGATAGGGAGAAAGCTCTCCGACTGATGGGTCTTCAGTGGCCGTCTCCTCTCCTGAACGTGGTTTAGACATGCTGGTTGACTCCCACACTTATCCTTGTTGCTGTGAAGGAGAAAGACAGGCCAATTAGATTGTTCTCTAAAAGTCTTTTGGGCTATGACATGAAGTTTACACCACTATTAACTGTTCATTTCAATATTCCTGCTGCTTGGCATGAATTTTGAAAAGTACAAATTCAGTGCAGTCTCTCAATTAATGTTAGGCAACCTGCACAATTATTAAACATTTTTAAACTGCCAAGTTAATAAGCTATTTCGACACATTGTTTTGAAAAGTTAGACTCCCATGTGCTGAATCTTCACAAATAAGTAGAGCTTACACTTATTTTATGTTTACTGATGCTGATCTCTATATATTAACTTTGAGCTGTCACATCGTAGGACTGAATAAATTAAGATGTAAATAGTTCCACATAAATAATACAAATTTAATTAATATTAAAAAGCAAAGCTGGCTATTTTCCTCATTTACAAGCTTGAAAAGTGCCTTATTTACTTTTTCTCGGGGTCCTTATTGGCAAACCTGTCAAAGATTTCCAAGAGATTGCAGTTGGGGGAGGTCTTTCTGAATTACACTACAAGACCCAATAAGTATTGACAAAATTATATGAGTTTTATTGTAAAGGTTTTAGGTTAATATGTAAATTCATGACTTGTCACTTTTCAAAGTAGACCCCAATTATATAATGCCAATTTAATTAAATGGAATTACTATTATTTTTCAATTTTAATGCTTCTTTTCTATTTCAGAGTTCAAGATGGACAGTCAAACCACAGATACATTTCCTTTTACTTGAAGTAGCTCAAAAAGATTGAATCACGTGAGCTGAATCTCTGTGATTTACTGTCTAGCCAAGTGTTGAAAATATGAAAGGAATGAATTATTGGCCTCTCTTTTTGGGGGAGACAGCTAAATTACATGCATTACAAATTACATGAAGAAAAAAGGCTAAAAACAGATTCTGAAAAAGCCACATTATACAAACCGCTTAAGAACTAGAATATTTAATTATCAATTTATCAGTCCTTTAATGGGTAAAATAATGAATCTCTCTTATTTTCTCAAATATATGATTTAAAAGAATTCCAGAAAATTTCTACCTGGCAGTAAAGTGTGGCAATGCATAATAGTGTCACGTGCTTTAGGATAGTCTTTCTCTCACCTGAGGAGGTTCCCATGGCTGAGGGTGTGATCCTGGGTGTGTCCGTTCATTATATTCAGACTCAACCGTTTGGAAGTCAGGCTCTTTCTCTCAGAGTATCCCGCCTCTAAACGTGTAGATCCAACTCTGTATTTCTCCTCCAGGCATCTCAGAGGCAGAGCTCTGTTGATTGGCTGAAAGATAATTGCTCCGACAACCTCAGATACCGGCTCACGGTTGCCTACGTAGTATCGCACCAACGCAGGGACGCTGTCAAACCCCTCTTTCTCAAACAGGTACTGAACACGTGAGTAGGCCTCGTATATGGCTACTACCCGTTTGTTGATTTTGAAGTGTCGAGGGGTGTTCTTCCACTGGCAGGTCAGAACGTAGTTTCCCGGGCTGGAGAGGGAGTCTCGGATCAGAAAGTCTCCATCTCTCTGAACCAGGTTTTCAGCCACCTTAAATTCAAACATACACACAAAATTTTAATTTTCCTTCCTTTTTAGTTTCAAGGTTATTGCATGTTGGATCTTGGCTTAGATGTAAGTGCACATGCACATTAAGTTGTGGTGTTCATGCAGGAGTTCAAACAAGCTCAGAAACTGAAGGAAACATTTTGAAGCCAGTACGGCTTTGTATTAATGATATTCTGTCAAATCAGATTATGTTCACATTCTCAGCAAACAATACAGAACTACTTTTATGACAGTGATTCATGGCATGACCTAGATCTTACTTTCTTTTGTGCATTCAACCAGTTTAGAATGACGGACTACCTCTCCAAACTGAATTTTCTGGAAGCTGTTCAGAATATTAATGTGTCAGTATGTAAATCATTCTGGAGGTCAGAATAATGAATAATGAAGAATAATGAATAATGGGGGGAAGACTGTATATTTTAATATATATTTCCTTCTTTGTTTTTAATATGTCATTATATCTTTAGTTTTTTATTTTATATGAGAAGATTATATTAAAGTATGCTTATGTGTCATTTTTTCATATTCTCACTAGGTGCTCATGAAAAGATCAAACATGAATACATCTGTTAACGTGTGTTTGGAGCAGTGGGGCGGCAGTGGCACCAGGAAAAGAGTCATTAAGTGATTCGAATCTCAGAGTGTTTATGACTGTTTTCATTACGTTGTGCTAAACCGCTATTCTCTGGCTTTTCTTATGGTATATAACAGCAGCTAAAAAGCTCACTATACAGCAATGCTCGCATAGTTGCAGCAATGCATTGTGTTTGTCTAAATATGCATCCTTTCATGGTTTTTCCACAGTGACAAATAAAAGACAGACAGGAATTTACAGGAAACACTTTTGAAATCAAGCACAGGCCATTTCACACCACTGGTCATAAAGAGATGCATGTCAACTTGATAAATGCTTATCTTTCCTCTTCTCTTGTCTGTTGTTTGTTTGATTAACTTGAGCCGAGCAGATCAGACTCGTCCAGCTGAAAGACTCAGTGCAGCACACATGCCGTCAGGGGTTTTGTGATAATCACAGGACATGTATTACTGCAAAGAATCATCAGACTCCCTGCTGATTCCTCAAAACAGTGCTGATGGATAATATAATGTAATTGTAGAGAATTAATTAACAATAAATCCTCACAAAAATGCTTTATTTAAGGGCACCTTTTTATCCATTGTGTTAGTTGTAGGAGTTTTTCTCACTCATGAACTCGATGAACTATATTCTAAAATCATTCATGAGATGTGTGAGTAAGTTTGTTCCATTGTGACTGGTATATTTGTGGTGTAAGCAGTAGGCTGACTATGGATGCTGGTAGCTCTGATCATATGATGGCTTTAAATAAATACATCTCGGGTCAAATAGCAGTCATGCTTCAACACTATATTAACCACTCTTGCTCTGCTACAATTGTTGATGGATGAGTTGTCAGTTTCAGGGACATATCTTGCATGGTAAAGAGGAGCCAGGGTACATGGTTTTTATAAGAGCGGATCTGTAGCTGTCAGCACTGTGATGTTTGTCATGATGAGAAACTGTTGATGGCTGTTTTTAAATAAAGCTTGGTGTTAATGAACCACCCAGAATAGTCGAAGTCATGCGGAGATTACTACATTCTAGCATTCAGTCCAGACTCCACATTTCGTGTTTCGTTTCAGTGAAATGTTTTTTTTCTTCCATGGCTCATGGATCAAGTCTGGGTGTGAAAGTGGTTTTTCTTGTTCTGGACAGGTTTGGCACTTGTAAACCAGTTTACCTTGTAAACCAAATGCTGATCAACCATTAAATAGGCTCTTAAAAAGGGTCATATGGCATTGCTAAAAAGAACATTATGTTGTGTATTTGGTGTAATGCAATGTGTTTATGCGGTTTAAGGTTAAAAAAACACATTATTTTCCACATATAGTATATTATTGTTTCTCCTCTATGCCCCGCCTTCTGAAATGCATTTTTACAAAGTTCACTGTTCTGAAATGTGAGGTGTACACTGATTGGCCAGCTATCTAGTGCTTTGTGATTGGCTGAATACCTCAAGTGTGTGACGGAAATGTTACGTCCCTTACCATACTGTGATGTTGTGTCCTGGTTCGACAAAACAAACCAATAAAACCCATTACAAATGAGGCATTTGTTGCATCCACCAGGGACATGATTACTGATTATAATGACTTATTTATAATGACTTATAATTTATATTATCTTTTTACTTGTTGCGTTGCAAATCGCACTGCGTAAACATAAAACCATGTCTGCATTTGTGATCAGAGAAACAACAAACGCTACTCCACACTGCTCAAAACTCGCATTTGAATCATCATTGGCAAATTCTTTAAATATGAAAGTGTACTTACAGGCTGTGAGGCAGAAGTGCCAGACTGTCCTTGCAAAGTTGGAACTGCCCAACTTTATAGAAACAGCCTTTGAGCACAGATGCATTGTAGGCTACTGGTTCAGAAAACAGTCCTCCATAAAATGCACTGCACACATCTAAATATTTGGGTTGTGACATAGACATGTGGGGCGTGTTTAAACGAGGCATTTTAGGAGGGTGTGGACGAGTCTCAACTTTTATAAAGAATATCTCTTTGGGTTTGAGACTTAAGTCTTTGCAACTTTAGGGATCTTATCTATGCATGAACCGCTTGTAACACTCCACAGAGAAAGGAAAACTGGAAAATGCATCATATGATCCCTTAAAATAAACCATAGCCCTTGGTTTTTTTGATTTCTATTTTTTATATATATATATTTTTATTTCTACCATCTAATCATCAATATGCACTTTAACATAGCATAACATGATAACTGTGATACTGATCTCCTACATCACTCTATCATGATTCTTCCATGATACTTTTTGTAAATTTAACAAGTTTACTGTAAGAACATAATATATATATATATATATATATATATATATATATATATATATATATATATATATATATATATATATATATATATATATATATATATATATATATAATATGTCCACATATCTTAAATTCATTCTTTTTTTACAAATCAAGTTTGTGTTGTGCTAGATGCAGGCATGAATTAATTGTCACTTAAAGAGAGAACAGCTATGATTTGACAGGAGAAACCTCTCTACTGTCTGCCAGATTTAGTTTTTCAACAATACTGCTGACACGTAGTAACTCTACACATATATATTAAATCAGGGAAACAGCTTCACACCACAGAAAGCCTCTATGATCCAAACATCATCTCATAATGATCACCCACCCCTCTCCCTCTTTACATGCCCAGGAAAGTTGTACCTGTCTAGGGATGGCTCCATGATACCAGGCATGGCTCCGTGGTTCCTCACTGCTCAGTTTCAGTTCTTCTTCTAGTTCTCTCCGAAGCTTCTCTGGTGGTCCATCCATGATGTACTTGTCCCTTGAAAACTGCACATAGATGGGCACAGAAGAGTATGTAAGAGCCATGGTGGCCCTAGATAATATGTTAGTCCCTGTGATTGAAGTATGTGTATCAGTCTTTTATTAGTCTCCTCTCTTTTTCTATTCCCCTCCCTTCTTTTTGCCGTGACTCAGTATCTGACTGGCTGATGGATCCCGTGCTTCCTGTGCTGATCTGTTTGCTGTGACACAAGTCCCTCCTTCTTCCTGTCTGTCTCCGCCTCCATAAGCCACAGGGCATGGCATACCTTTACCTGCAACACGCCCCACTGCTCTGAATCATCATGTGGATTTCACAACTGAGGAGTTTTAGAACCTTTCTTTTCAATAAACTGCTTAAAAATACACTCAGTCAATTTCTATGAAACATGAGCTTTGATTAGTTTTTACTTATACCATAAATCTAATTTGTAAGATACTTGATAAAGCAAAGTATGTTATCTTTCCCGACTAGGTTGTGTTTCATTCATAGGCTTGCTTTCAGTGCCTCACTAACATAACTCAGTCATGTGAGGCGATTGTCAGTGAAATAGATTTTCAAAAAACAAAAGCACTTTATACTTTCATGTGTTTTTTTGTCGACTTTAAATAAATGCTGGTCTTTGGAACTTTCTGTTCATCAAAGAATCTGGAAAATAAATTATTAATAATTTAGTACAAAAAAACAAACACTTCTTCAAAATATTAAGCAGCACAACTCCGCTTAAATCCATTATTTTAAATCTAAATTAATAATTAACTAAACATGTTTTTTATTATTATCAATTAGATGTATCCTTGGTGAGCATAAGACTTCTTTCAAAAACCTTTAAAAATCTCAAAGATGCCAAACCTTTCAACCTGTCCTTCTCAAACATAAACATAAAAATAATTTGTTATTGTGATTATTATTAATATTTCAATGAGACTGTTTTTATGAGGGTTTAAGCACTAACAACACTCTTTAAACATGGTAAGATTACTATGAAGGTTTATTGCTGTATCGAACATGAAAGGATGGATTGCCTGCTGTGCTTGTGTTACAACCAGGGCAAAAAAAAAGAGGCTGTTCCATATTTTAGGGATTTCAAGCATATTTGTGTGTTGCCTTCTTTTTGGTTAAGTGCTTGGAATGCCAGCTATGTGTAGTACCCAACCTCAGAGACATAAAGTGGTACCTTTGTGCTCTAGCTGGTAGTTGTGCACACTGGGTACTCAAGCACGGCACTGCAGCATAACCCCAGCTAAATCTGCATGAGGGGAAAATTCCCAGCAGGACTCCTCGTTTCAGCTTTGTAGTTGTGGTCTATTGAGTAACATGTCAAATAAAACTGATGTAAGGGCAAAGGTAATTGGAATTGATGAGTGACTGCCTGTGTGTGAATGCTCAATAGTGGAATTTCCAATTCAGATGTCACTGTTTGACTTAAGCAGCCACAGTGCCAGCGATGCTGTATTTTTATTAACAAGTCCCATTTTAGTGTGTTGCTGTATCTTTGCAGATTGAAATGGCTTTTATGTCTTGATGATCAGGCACTTTGGGTTTTTTAAAACCTGCCAAGACATTAGAGTATGGCTGAGAGCCATGATGTGGAGTACAGTGACATCAGTACTCAGAACAAGTGATGTCGTCAACACAATGTGCTGTCTAATAGAAACTTGAACCTGGTGTCTATAGACTACTTAGGACTCTTGTATTAATGGTCAATGTTTAAAATATTTTAAATCTATAAATAAGATTTTTCTCAAAGCACCCATTATTGTGTAAATCCATCATAAGTACACTAGAAAATCTGTGTAGCTTGTGAAAATGTCATTTTAATTATGTAAAACTCTCTCTCTCTCTCTCTTAACTGAAGATTTTACACTTAATATTTGATATGCATGGTTAAAAATAGCCTTTTATAAATAGCCATATTCTAATAATGTTCTTATTTTTCGGTTATGTGAACCGATTAGTACATAGTATTTATTTATTTATGAATAATTTTTAAATGTTTTATGGGCGTTGTTAAGCACAATGTGAATCAAAATACTTAAAATTCTCTTAAAAATAACACGGCACTCCGTAAAGAAATTCATAAATTATTTAAAATTGTTACTTTATAAACATTTTTATAAAAAAAGTATATTTAATTTATTTTATGAGGGTTTTAAACACTTTGCTTTACTCAGATATTGCTTTAATATTGCTTTAATATTAATATTGCTTTATAGAACATTTGACCCCAAGTGGATAACAAACAGTTGATTGCTGGATGAGATATCAATTTTGCCATAAGACCTCTTAATTCTAGCCTCTGAGTAACTTATTTGTGTTTGGAAAGCAACACATGCGCATACACACATATGGAAGAGTCTCATCACTTTCCTTTTTGAGCAGCTAGTGGATAATCCTAGCCAATTTATCCTCATGTCAACTCTCTGTCACTGATCATTCAACAGCTTTAAAGGCACAAAATGTTTTCAGAGGACTCAGCCTGAAGGGCACTTTTGAGATGGTCAGGCATTATGATTATTTGAAAAGCTGTAACAAACCCGCTGAATTAAAGAGTGGTGCATTTCTTTGAAAGCAACTATAAAAGCTATTCTGGGCTTATTAAACTGAATTTATTCAAGTCATGCCACGCAACAGACAGTTTTTCCCTTTATATGGAGAAATCTCCCTTTATAAGATCCTTACTATGTATAGAGGCTGACAAACCCAGGCCACAGTGAGGACTGAAATACACTCTGATGCCTCTGGTATTGTAGTGAGGGACGGGCGTCACACTCTCTCCATCTAGACTACAGCGAGCCAAGCCAAACCCTGCAAGCCACAAATTACAGTAACCAGACGACACATACTTTTATCCTGGCTGGAAAAATCATCCCAAAGCACTTGTTTGTTGCTTAATGTCTGCAATTGTATTACTCAATACAGTGACTAAATTAAACAACCAAAATAGAACTTTTAGTACAAACATGAGCATGAGACTTTATTGTGTTTGTGCTGAATGCAAATATTTTTTGGACTTGCTGTTCACATTTTAGGTTTTATGACTGCTTATCTGGCAAGGCCGTTGTATAAATTCTGCGCTATGACATCATGGATCCATTTAGAGGTGCACCGAGGCTGTAAATGTTTAAAAATAGCCAAAGCTCAAGCAGCTCGATAGCACCATGATGAATAATCCCTCCATCAAGGAGCGGTGTATACATATTTGTACATCAAATCAATCACTTCCACTTTTAGTTGTAGCCATTTATATATTGCCATTCTTATCTTCACACATCTGAGGGGCTGATTTTTTTTAAATAGTAGCATGCATTTGGAATGCGAATTATAATGAAGCAATTTGATCTATTGAATTAGGGTTCAAGAGTAAGTGCAGAGCACAGGTTAGCTATTGACAGGACAATGGGGCACATAATGACAATATATGAGCTACTTTACGGTATTAATAAAAGTAATTTTCTGTAGTAGATCGTGAGACCTCACATTAGATCATATTGGGATACACCACAGAACTGACTATTCTCATGGCTTTTCTGGTCAAAGATTATGTGCTCAAAGGCTGAATTTGATCTGGAAATCTGATTTGGATCATGATTGTGGATGAGATGACATTCCCGTTGATTCTTGGATGTCTAATCCTCTTTAGTTTACTCCACAAGTGAACGTTCAGCAGCTTAGTGATCTTAAAAATCAATGTTTGATTTGGAAATTATGCAGATTATGGGAAAGTGCACGACTGAAGATGGAGATCATGTACACAAGTTTGTATGAGATTGATTTATTCGTTGCCATGATGGAAACCAGCAAGACAACTAATCTGACAGAACATGTAGATTGTTAGTCATACAGTACTTGTACTTGGAGATTTGAACACCATTTGTACTACAGACATGAGTAATAATTTAATGTTGCAGCTTGTTGAGCGCTAACTAAGTGATCTGACTTACAATAGCTGGCTGATAAATGAGGAAAAAAAAATATGGCGACTTACTGGACCTTAGTAAAAGAGGTGTCTTAGTCATACCTAGATACCAGAACATCTAAGAAACAAGCAGCCAATCAGAACATCCTAGCAACCATCCTCACATTGTGGTGGCGACTTTGCATGGATAAGCATCACTCACATAAACATATAAAATGTAAAAATCTTGTTATTTCCTGCTGCTTCCTGTGGGGGCTTGAAGGATGGAGACCCCCTGTCTCAACCTTGTAGGTTGAGATTCCCAAGGGCTTTAGCGGGTCATTAGTAGCCTCTTACGTGCAGGACAAATGACCTGGTCTGCTGTTTGGTGTTGAGTCCCACCCTTCCTGAATCAGAGTAAACAAAGAGGGCCATCAGAGTGTCCCATCAGCCCTCCTGGGACACAGGATCCATCACATTGTCCATTTAGATGGTCCCTGGGGTGTCTGTCATAGTCATGTATTCCTGGACAGGGCAGGACAAATCTCAGCGGAAAGGAACAGACCATCTGAGTCTGGGGATGTGACAGATGCTCATGAAAGATTTATGGTCCTTTTAAATTTTTTTTTTTGATGCAATTTAGTGATTAATATCAGCATGAACTTGTTTTTATATATATATATATATATATATATATATTTGTTTTTCTAATTTGTTTGTATTTTTATAAATGTCATTTTTGTCATAAAATGTGAATACTTTGATATATTGACTTTTCCCTCCATTCTTACTCTAAATTTTATAATGCATTGTGTGGATTGAGAAGGCATCTTAGTTTTTCTTAGCCAGTTGCTGAACACATGAAGTGCTTTCCGGAATGATTGTCTTTTTCCCTGATCCAAAAGCATATTCTTTTATCAAAGACAGGAGGTAAAACTTTTGGTGTTCACTGAGAGACTGTGCCAGGCTGTGTCAGCAGCTCTCCAGCATCCTGTCAATCAGACAGACTTCCTGCTGTCCAACCGCTCTGCTGAGCTTTTATATCTGCCATAGCCATGATACTTCTGCTGTGTTACAATGTCAGTGTGTGTCGGAACCTCTGCTGCATGTCCAGATTGTGTATGCATGTAGAAAGTGTTTGAGAAAAGGAGACATTATTTATTTCAGTTAATTTCAATGAATTGTTTGTTTTAGTCATCACTCGTAAGATCCAGACTAACACATAAGATCCAGACTTTAACACAAGGTCCATTCTCACATTCAAAAACAGCTAGACAGAACCAAGAATGAAACCAGATGCAGATCTCAAGACTCAGGTTGGAGCTAGACTGCTTTTAACTTGAAAGCATCTTAAAAAACACTCAAAAAAAGTTTTAAAAATCTTAAAAAACACTCAAAAAAAAGTTTTAGTCCCAAACCCAGAAGATCCAGCTCAGAAGTATAATTTATTTAACATGCATTAGATTCCATGTCTGAGAGGTGTTAATATAAGTCTCTACTAAACGAGTAACCATGTTTATTTAAGGCAGGCTTGTCACACTTTGGGTTTCAAGCCTCTACAGAGTGAAAGACATTCTCAGCTGTACTGTACATTGCATATCACCCTCCTTCCCACAGCTGCCCCTCAAACTGACCAAAGTAAAGCACTCAAGTTGTTTTCATCACTGAGAAATTTACTTAAAAGTTGCTCACTTGCAGATTAAGCCTTCTATGACTGAAACTGTTCAGAGAGGAACTTCCTCTCAGAAGAAAGAATCCATACAAGAAGCACCAACACTGCCCTCTCTGTCCCTCTAACACCAATTGACCCCAACACCATCGCAAAAACCGGGAGGTATCCATGACTACCTAGTGCTATTTTTAGAAACAAGCCCAAAAATGTGGACCAGACCCGAATGTTTTCAACAGACGTTCAAGCCCTGAGAGCAAGGTTCCGATGAGTTGGCTGGCCAGACGTGAGAAATAACAAACATGCTGCTATTTGTGGCCAATTCAGCCTTAGAATTAGAAAATATAGACTGTTTCTGATAAACAAGCCAGGAATCTGTCATCAGTGTTGGTGCGATTTGCATTTATCCGAAGCAACTTGCATTGCATTCAAGCTATACATCTTTCCAGTGTGTGCACTCCCTGGGAATTAAACCCATGACCTTGGCGTTGCTAGAGCCATGCTTTGCTGTTTGAACTACAGGAATACTGCTATTAAAAGCAAAAATGTTGAATGAATTTTGAAGTTTCCTAATATGCTTCACTTTGTGTTCTAGGCTTTGATGCACCATAGATCAGTAGTTCATGCGCCATCAGAAAGAAAGAACGAACCGATTAGCCACACCTGTGGAGACTCACAGAAATACTTCAATCCGCCTAATAAACTCAGAAATGTGAACACATTTCATCCTGTTGACCAAAACCCCCTGTAGACTCATTCTTGCTATGAACATTCTTGCTATTAATAATCCATTCATTCTGAATAGTTGTACGACCAACTGGCTGGTGGATTCATTCCCACATCGGCTCCATATAAAACTGTAACAGCCTCATGCCGGGCAACCAATTTTATATCGCCCCATAAATTCACTCTACCTGATCTGAACAGCTCTCTGTCTTTATCACGACACATTAGATGAGTGAACAAAACTACACGTTCACACTTAAGATCCATTTGCAAGCCACAGAAATAAAAGATTTCAATCAATACGGTTTAAATGGTTTTGAAGACAACAAGGAGGTGGGTGTGCAGCTAAACAATTACAAGTGAATAGGAAGAAACACACACACACTTGTAAGTGAGCATTTGCCTGACGCCTTCACTTACTATAGTGAAACAAAGCCATGTATCTAATGAGCCCAGACCAAAGACTACAACAATAAAACTACACAAGGATCTGCTTTTTATGGCACCTCTCTGTTAATCTTTTCGTTTCCACTACATTTTTCTTTTGGGAAAAAAAAATCTAAATTTCTCTGCTTTTTAAATCAATCTTTCTGTGCTAAAGATCTATATATTTATAGTATTTTACCCTTTATATTCAAATATTACTATTTTTAACTAACATAAATATTTACATAATTATAATACATAATTAAGAGTAAAATATTGTGTGTATATATAAATAAAACATGTAAATTAGATGCTATTAAAACCGCATTTATTGCATTAATTTATACAGATGTAATTTTAACAAGCTTTCACTCACCTTTGCTCCAATAACAGAGCTCTTCTGATAGAAACAGCACAAAGCTGCCGTGATGGTCCTTAACATATTGCATCTTTCCGACATCTCTCTTGTTTCTGTGGCACTCATCAGTGGTAATACATGCTTTAATCTCCAAAACTCACTGCTTTATACCCCGCGTGGACAGGAGCATGCTTGCTGCCCAGCGACTGTCTGTAAACTCTCTCAGCGCGAGTGTGCATGAGTGAGTGTGTGTGCATGTGTTTGTGCGCTCAGCAGTGCATATGCTGCTCCATGCTGTTGCTCTCACCCCCGGGCAGCCCATGCAAGGAGCCGCGCTAAACTCCATGTGATATGACTTTCTAGCCAATCAGAGTGCATCCATCTGCATGAGCACCACACAGCCAGCCACTAAACCAACCCCCTTTTCCTCAAAACCTCTAGCAGCTTATCAGAAAAAAAAATATGAGGAAACAGAATAGAATGAGGTATTTAGGTGCGTTTTCCTAGAAATCTCAAATGTCAAAGCAATTTTCTTTAGTTATATGCTAAAGTGATAGTGCGAAGATTTTATTTAGCCATTTTGAGATTTTCAGTCACTAAATGGCCAATTAACAGAAGCTTAGTGAAGCTAGTAAATTGAGTGGTACATTTTGAGTTCTGAGATATATAACATGCATTTAATTGGCCAATGAAAAATCCATATCGACTGACCAATAATGCTAATATAATGAATCATATAATTTCTAAGACTTTTCCCGATGTTATGCACTGATTTTGTGATTTAAGCATGGTAAAATATATTAAATTGAGTGGAAGTTATTTGTAGCTAACTTCAGTATCAAAATTGCCAAAACACTATATTTAACAAACAAGTGGTGATTTTTAAAGAATTTGCCAAAACATAGTAAAGAACGAAGCTGACTCAGATTGCAAGTAAACTAGGACATGCTGAGAGACAATCTGATATCAAGCATTGCAGTGACATGAAAAAAATGTTGCTTATCACTAATGACATTTGAAATTAATCTTTCCAGACAAGAGCGGGCATTTCCTGTGGAGAAGCTTCAGGACCAGTTTCCAGGCAGATGAGGAAAGCAGTGATCCTGTGTGACAGGTCTGCACTGAGGGACCAGGACCATGTCTTTTAGTATCATCACAATATAACTCTTAAGTCCAGTGGGGTTTCATTAATAGCAGGGGGTTAATATAAAAAAGTATTCCCCCAGCAGGCAGCACTTTCCGACCCAGCTGGGACTATCCTGACCCTGAGAAGAGAGCCTGGTTACGCCTGAAGGGTCCCAGACGGCCAAATTCACATTTTTCCCACTGGGGTTTAAATAACAAGACCGTCTCTTAGTCACACGCAAACAGCACTTAGTGTTATTGCGGCTAGTTGGCTTCCTAGAGGGGCTTTTGTTGAGGAGCTAACGGGGGCTTTCTCTTGATTAGCCTATGTGTTAACAGCATTGTGAGTTCTGTCATTTTCAGGGAAAGGAACCCTGACCCCATTGAAAAAGCTCAGGGACTAAAAGAGGCATTTGGAAACCAGACCACTTCACCGGACTGAATAAGAGCTCACAGAGTGTTTGTGAGGTGAGTCTGTGTTATTTGCACCATTTAGTAATGTGTGGCTATTTAGTGAAAGGACCTTTCAAAAAACATTTTTTGTGGGGTCCGCATACAAAAGTCCACTAGTGATAAAGCTTCTTTGCATTTTTTCCCTGTATAATAAATTTTTTATTATAAATTATTTTTATTTAAGTTATTTTTAGTAAAAAAAAATATATATATAATAATTAAATGGACAAAATTACCATGATTTTCAGATTATAAATCTCTAGCATGAATTGAGAATGATCCATAGGGAATTTTGGGCTTCAATGGAAACAATATCATCTTACTGTCTGCAAAGAGTTCACATATTTGATAAGCAACACATAAATAGGGCATAATATTAAATATATCTTCACTTTTTATTTCTGCATTTTAAAATAAGATTTTCACTGTGGACTTTTCAACCTTACTGTATATTTTTCTAAAAATAAAAATGAAAAATTATCAAATGTGAGAATGCAAGAGCAAAACTTCTCTGTTCATCATTAGAGAAGGAAACAATAAAGTATGTTTGGCCTACATACTCCAGCATACTTCTGGATGCAACAGTTGGGTGTCTATCAACAGATTTGTTATATTTCTCCCAGATTGCTCTTAATAGGTAAACAAAGACATTATGGCTGGCTGGTACAACCTCGGACCAACACTGGAATGTTCTCCGAGGCTCCTAAACTACCTTATTATGATAAATAAAATCACCATGGTCATGCGTGCAAATCTGCTTTTCTACACTCTACTACAGAAATGAGTCAGTGTGACGTTTTTGTACATAAAAGCAAAAAATAAAAAATCATTTTAAATGCATGTCTGACTTCACTTCAAGTGAGCATATCAAAGGGTAAAGTGCTTTCATGTGACCATTTCTAGCTGAATGGCATATTTTTATTTTAAAACACAGCAAGGTGAATTAGGGTAATCTGGGACATCTTGGATTTTTTTCCCCTCCATCCTGCTCAAGTTTTTATCTGAGCAAGCAAAAAAGGCAGCTAAAAAAAACATCTAGTATAGAAATAAGACATTAGAAAAAGTAAAATATTAGAAAATGTAATGTATGTGAAGTGACAGTCCAAAAGCAACTCCAGTGCATAAAGTCTGAGAGTTTTAAGTTTCAAGTTTTTATTTATTTATATAGCACATTTAAAAACAGCAAACAGGGCTGACCAAAGTGCTGAACAATACACAAGATACAAAGCAAGGACATAACCACACATTCATGACAAAAGCTCACAATGTATTAAAAGCTAAAGAAAAGAAGTAGGTTTTAAGAGAGGATTTAAAAACAGTTAGAGATTGAGCCGCTCAAAATGGAATGGAAGGCTGTTCTACAGCCTAGGGCCAGCAATCGCAAAGGCTCTGTCTCCTCTATTCTTTAACCGTGATCTGGGGACAGACAAAAGTTTCTGGTCACCAGACCTCAGATTTCGTGTGGGATTATGTGGACAGAGAAGCTCGGACAAATAGCTTGGTGCCAGATTATTTACGGATTTAAAAACAAAGATAAGAATTTTAAATTCAATTCTAAAATGCACTGGTAGCCAATGCAGCGATTTTAAAATAGGTGAAACATGATCAAATTTGCGTTTTCTTTTGAGGAACTTTGCAGCAGCATTCTGGACTAATTGGAGACGAGCAAAAGAGTGTTTGGGTACGCCATAGTAGAGGGAGTTGCAATAATCCAACCGCGATGTAATGAGTGCATGGACAGCAATCTCTAAGGTTTTCTCAGAAAGAGAGGATCTGATCTTAGAGAAAAGACGTAGCTGGAAAAAACAAGAACTAATCACCGCATTAATTAGTTTTTCAAATTTGAAGTTCTGATCCCAGAAAACACGGGATCAGAATGGTCATGGGGGCCAAAGACTATAACCTCAGTTTTGGATTCATTCTGAAATAAGAAATTTTGAGAAAACCACATTTTTACTTCTTCTAGGCATGAAAAAAGAGATTTCAGAGCAGTATCTTTGTTGCGTTTCAGAGGCAAATAAATTTGTGTATCATCTGCATAGCAGTGAAATGATACACCATGCTTTCTGAAAATGGAGCCCAGAGGAAGTAAATACAGGGAAAAAAGAATGGGTGCGAGAATAGACCCCTGCGGCACTCCACAGGAGAGTTGAACAGGCGAGGAAGAAAAATTACCAAGTTTAACAGAGAAACTTCTATTTGTTAGATATGATTTAAACCAACTGAGGACAGTTCCCTGGATGCCCACAAGATATTCTAGCCGGGATAAAAGAGTTTTATGATCAAATGTATCAAAAGCCGAGGTTAAGTCTAGCAGTATTAGGATCACTGAGTCACCAGCGTCAGTCGCTAACAGTATATCATTAGAGACCCTTAATAAAGCAGATTCGGTGCTGTGCAGAGGCTTAAAACCAGACTGGAAAGTTTCAAGAATTTGATTTGAGCTAAGAAAAGACTGGAGTTGATTAAGAACCGTTTTCTCCAATGCTTTTGTAATAAAAGGTAGTGTCGAGATCGGTCGAAAATTATTAAAATCCTTGTCATCAAGTGAAGGTTTCTTGAGAAGAGGTGTAACAGTAGCTTGTTTTAGGCTATCAGGGATAGTCCCTGTGCTCAAGCATTTATTCACAAAAGACACCAAACTTGTTCCAACTGAATCAAAAATTTGTTTCAAAATACGGGGAGAAAGAACATCAAGAGAGCAGAAGGAAGGTTTCAAGTGATCAACAATTTCTCTGAGAGACAGAAGAGAAACTGGGTCAAAAACACTCCATATGGCTGAAGAACAACCCAGTTCAGGCGAGACAATAGCAGAAGGTTGTAACTGAGATCTTAGAGAGGTGATCTTCTCACAGAAAAACCTTGAGAAACCTTCACATAATGATACTGAGGGGTTTGAAATCACATTTACAGGAGGATTTAAAGCAGAATTTAACACAGAAAATAAGGCTTTTGAACTGTGATGGTTTTTAAAATTAAATTAGAAAAATACTTAGACTTAGCAGACATCATGGCTTTCTGAAAAGCACTGAGGGAGTTTTTCAGCATTTCATAAGAAACTTGAAGCTTATCACTTTTCCATTTACGTTCTGCTCTTCTACATGCTCGCCTCAGAGAGCGGATGGTATCATTGAGCCATGGTTCAGTCTTAGGTTTTGACTTCTTAGTTATTAAGGCGAGACACTGCAGGTGAATATGGCAAAAAAATATCTAATAGTTATCACCTTACTTACCCAGTTGATTGATTACATTGATTATTGCAAACATTTTTTGTATTACAAGTTTTCAAAAATGTTACGTTTAAATATGCAAATGAGGCATTATTTAATGAAATATGTGCTAATTTGCATAAATGTCTAGTACAAAAATCTGAACACTAGATGAAGTCAGTTTTAAAGTTTTTGTTTAATTATTTTGACATATTAGAGTCAAATGTTTTTACAGAGGGAATTCTGGTTATCTTTTTTTGTCACTCCATAATTCAGAAAATACTTTGAACAGCCAGAAAACAATATATTTTCACAATTTTGGGGGGAATAAAATGTTGTATATAATCAAGGAAAATATATATGAACAAATCCCTCTGTAAAAACCTTCAGAATATAGACAGGAATAAAAATGTCAAGTTTGGTGTGTGTAAGTGCTACTGAAGTGGAGAATTATGGCTCAGTGTTGAAGAAAAAACTCATTTTGAGAAAACGGGCTTTAAAAATATGTATTGTAATTGAAATCTATTGACACAAACAGATAAAGTGCTATAAAAGAAACACTTAACAGTGTCTTTTGGATGTTTTCCTTCCACTAGTTTGAAAAAGCACATTATGAAAAACCAAAAAGCCCAAAATCTCAAAATTGACAGGTGCTTGAAAAAACAGTGTTTTTGCCTGCAGTGTCTCACCTTAAAGGAGCAGTGGTATTTAAAACCTCGGAGCATACAGTATTGAACAGACTAAGATGTTCTTCAGCATCCAAGTCAGGTAAGGGTGACTCCAGGGACAGAGACAGACACACCTCATTAAAGGTGTTAGTGAATTCATCACGGAAACAGGGAGAAAAGGAACGAGTCCATTGTGCAGTAGGAGTAATGTGCAATCTTGAATGAGGAAAGGACATAGAAAACAGTACAGGCATATGATCAGAGATCAGAGTGTCAAAAACCTGAACATCAGTAACGGAAATGCCATGTGAGAGTACCAGGTCCAGAGTACGACCACGAGTATGAGTGGGATCTTTCACCCACTGAACCATGTTAAATGAATTGATGAGATTTAAAAACTCCATTGTTAGAGGTTTTGACTGACAGCACACATGAATATTAAAGTCCCCTAGCAGAAGAATATTGCTGTAATTAGTTACACATTCACCTATAAAAGCAGTAAATTCACTCATAAAATCTTTCACTAGGTGAGGGGGGGGCGATACAACAGCGCTTACAAAACAGTTCACACTTTATCCACTAGTTAGACCAAGTTATATTTGTTTTCTTGTTAAGACTTCATTATAATTTGTTTCTATAATGTTGTTATAATATTGTTTAAATATTGCACTTATTTTAATATTTTTTATTACTGTATATTTAATTGCTATTTTTTTATATTCTACAGAGACTTTGATTAGAAAAAGTTTTCACCGAAATCACTAGACTTGCTGTGTCAAAGGACTTCACTCTTTATAAATGATGTGAAATGACAGAATGAAAACTTGCTGTAATGTATTAGGTAGTTTTACAGTGTTGCAGTGCACATAAATGAACACTAGGGGGTGTTGTGCATCTTTATTGTGTGCAACGGTGATAATATTCAATCAATGCTAGCTTTAATGAGTGCTGTTAAACAGATGCTCTCCTCATAGTTCTCCATGGAAATTCACACTGATGTTCTGGCAAACCTCTGGCTGCACTTGATCTTCCTCTTTGTTTAGTTTGGCACCTATGTGATATGACAATTCATCTCTGTTGCAATCTCTAATCTAATGTTCATTCAGCTCTTGCTTTACTCACTAATGTTTGGGTTTATCAGTCTCCGAGTTCACAGTCATGTAAAGAGATACTGAGTCACAGTCAAGACATACTCCACCCTAAGGCCATGAACATGATCAACATTCATCAATTCCAAGCAAGTTATGCCTGTGGACAAGATTTTACTACAGTCTGGAGTGTCTCTTGAGGTAAAGATCTAAAAATACTACCTTTAATATCACTGCATTAAGATCTGGAACATGTGCCAAAACATTATAATAACTGGAGGCTTTAATGCCGGGAGTGTGCCACATGCTATGTCTTTCATTTCAAATGAACTGGATATTCGAGAACGCCGTCATATCTTTACCACTTTCTTCTTTGCAGACTGACGTTAACTGACCTCTAGTTTTTGTCTGTCTACAGAATATGATGTATTAAGCAATGATAATATGATTTTGTCTAACAATATGAGTGGATGTTGTCAGTCTGTTTCTTCATGATTCCTGTCTCAATCATCTTTTGAGAGACGGAGGCCCAATGAACTGTTCCTACTGGATGAGTCTATGTTCTCTGTTTTGAACTGGGCTCTCTGTGCTTCTGTCTCAGAGAGGCTGCAGGCCGGGCTAAAGAGGTCTTTCTGTGGGCTCACAGGGCAGCAGATCCCACAGAGGGAACAGTGCCTCTTTGTTCCTGTAAAGCTCTTTCAAAAGTGCTTAGCAGCGTAGTGAGCAACAGTGTGTGTTCACCATCAGGACATCAAGAACAGAAAGATATGTGTGTACATGTGGATGTGTGGGAGAAAGCAGGGAATAAAACTGTTGTTTCACAAATCAAAGATTGCAAGAATACATTTTTCTAAATATAAGATGCAACTCATATTTTGAGGAAAAGGTAAAAAGTATTTGAACAAATTTGTAACAATAATTATATTTTAGTAATATAGTAGTATAAGCAATATTTTGTGAACAATTTAAGTAATATATTGCAAATTGTATATAATACAAATCTCATATTGCTACAAAAGCTCCTTACTCAAAATATTACGACTGTATTAGTACAAATTTATTCTTCATTCTAATTTTCTTTTCTTTTTTTTCCTAAAATTATTCACATAATTATTTGGTTCTTAGGAGATTAAAAAAGTTATTGATGGTACATTATAAGATCTTCAGACTGGATCCCTTTTCAGTTTGCATCAGCCTATCCAAATTTTAAGTAAATTTTGGCTTCCTGTTAACTTTGAGTCGTGGCCTAATGGTTAGAGAGTCGGACTTGCAATCAAAGGGTTGTGAGTTCGAGTCCCGGGCTGGCAGGAATTGTAGGTGGGGGGAGTGCATGTACAGTGCTCTCTCCACCTTCAATATCACGACTTAGGTGCCCTTGAGCAAGGCATCGAACCCCCAATTGATCCCTGGGCGCCGCAGCATAAATGGCTGCCCACTGCTCTGGGTGTGTGTTCACAGTTTGTGTGTGTTCACTGCTGTGTGTGTGTGCACTTTGGATGGGTTAAAAGCAGAGCACGAATTCTAAGTATGGGTGACCATACTTGGCTGAATGTCACATCACTTTCAACATATGGCTGAATAATCAACATCAGCTAACAGCATGAGAGTAAAGTATTATTTATATCAAACTAAATATAGTGTCTACACCTGAATATACTACATCTGTAGATGATGAGAACTCTATTGATAATTATAGCATCATAATTTCAATATATTCTAATAATTGAGTAACTAAGAGCTTCCTAAAATAGTATATATGCAGTTCGTCTGATTGAAACATTTCACGGCTATGTTATTCCTCCGAGGATATGTTGCCATCTCCTGTCAAGGTCTGTTATAGGCCTCTCTAATTGGAGGGTGAATCTCACAAATGTCTGAATCATATTTTGCTCCAAATGAATGAATGAATAAATAATTTAGATTTTTTTTAATTTGTCATTTTACTTCTTACTTACAACCACATTCCATCCCACACTATTATCCAGGTGAGTTTGATTTTCACAGTGATATTGTCACACAGTTTATATATACATTAATTAATTTATAAAAAATATTTTTCACTTTTTTTGTAATTGAAATGTTAATTAGTAATGCCCCCCCCATTAATTAACATTTCAATTACAAAAAAAAGAACATTTCAATTACAAAAAAAAGAACATTAATTGTAGAACAAATACAATTAAATTATACATATTTGTCTGTTTATTTATCATAATTTAATAATTCAGTTTAAACAATTACTTTTTTCTGCGTTACATTAATGAAAATTCTGTGGTAAAATATGTTTAATGGTCATTTAAAAAATCCCACTGCATAAAAATTGTACTGGTACAAATGGTAATATTTGATTATGGTGCCTTGTTTTCTCATCAGACTAGTGTGTTATCGTCATTGCTAGGAAAGTTTTTGGTTTAAATTGTGTGTGTCTTACCCTGGTTAATACGTGCTGAAAGTGGCGCTTGGTTTTCGTGGGACTGCCTGGTTATCGTGGGACTGCCTGGTTTCGATCTGCTAAATAGTGAGGCGTGGCCAGCTGACTTCAATCACAGGTAATCAGGCTAATACAAAAGCGCTAAGTTTCATCGCGGCAGCGGTCGCGGCAGCCCTCGTGTGAGCCCTCCTTGTGTGAAGACGGACGAGTGTAAAGACAATCGACTCTACCTGCGCGACTCCACCGAGCAAGGACACCGACAGGGCACTTGAGTATTGCTTTTCTCCTCTTTCGTTACTTTTTGTATACCTTGTTCTCAAATATCTTACACTTGTAGTCACTATGTGCTTTCAGATCTCTACTATCACTACTAACACTCGGAGAGCACGCTATGGACGTCGCAGGAAGGCCTGTCTGACAAACCTACGGCCTGTCCCTCTGACCTCTACTACTACGCTCTCTATTCCAGTTGGTCTCAACAAAGCAACACTTTGCAACACTAACAAAGCAGACTTCATTTCTTCTCTTGCTACTCATTCCGGTCTCAACCTCATGGCACTGACAGAGACTTGGATCAAACCTGAAGATACTGCCACCCCTGCAGCCCTCTCCACTAATTTCACTTGTTCCCACACTCCTCGTACCACTGGGAGGGGTGGAGGGACAGGTCTCCTTATATCAAAAGAATGGAAATTTGATCTTCAGCCATCACCTACAGATACTGGTTCATTTGAATCACTTGCCATTACTGTAACCCACCCTGTTAAAATCCACTTTGTGGTCATTTATCGTCCCCCAGGTCAATTGGGAAACTTCTTGGAGGAGTTGGATGTGCTGCTATCAAACTTTCCTGAAGATGGTACTCCTCTGGTACTGCTTGGTGACTTCAACATCCACCTAGATAAACCCCAGGCTGCTGACTTCAAAACTCTGCTCGCCTCATTTGATCTCAAGCTAGTGTCTACTACAGCGACTCACAAATCAGGCAACCAACTGGACCTCATCTACACGCGCTGTTGCTCTGTGGACAACTCTTCAGTTGCTCCACTGCACACCTCAGACCACTTCCTCATTACTGCTAACCTAGCACTTACTCCTGAAGTGCCTCACACTCCAACGCAGGTCACCTTTCGACGGAACCTACGCTCACTCTCTCCATCTCTCCTATCTTCTGTGGTTTCATCCTCGCTTCCTGCACTCTCTCAGTTCTCTGCTCTGGACACGAACAGCGCTACGGACACTCTTTGCTCCACTTTAACATCTTGCTTGGACAACTTTTGCCCACTGTTGTCTAGACCAGCACGCACTGCCCCATCTGCCCCCTGGCTGTCTGAGGTTCTCCATGAACATCGCTCTAAACTCAGGGCTGCAGAGAGGAAATGGCAGAAATCAAGAAACTCTACAGACCTCAGTGTGTATCAGTCTCTCCTCTCTTCCTTATCTGCAAATGTCTTCACGGCTAAAACATCCTACTACCACAACAAAATTAACAGCTGTTGTGACGCTCGGACACTCTTCAAGACTTTCTCTTCTCTTCTTAATCCGCCGCCACCACCTCCTCCATCGACTCTTACAGCGGACGACTTTGCAGTTTTCTTCACAAATAAGACGAGATCCATCAGCGGCCAATTCTCCACACCGCAGACTGAAGACAACTTCACAATGACCGATGCACACTCTTTCTCCTCCTTCTCCCCACTCTCAGAGATGGACGTCTCCGAACTTCTCCTGTCCAATCATCCTACTACTTGTCCACTTGACCCGATCCCCACTCACCTCCTTCAAGCGATCTCCTCTTCAGTCATACCTTCGCTTACTCACGTTATCAACTCCACTCTTCACTCTGGAACATTTCCCTCAGCATTCAAGCAGGCTCGGGTAAGCCCACTGCTCAAGAAACCATCTCTAAATCCAGTGCTTCTTGAAAACTACAGACCGGTATCCCTTCTTCCATTCATTGCAAAGACACTTGAGCGAGCTGTGTTCAACCAGTTTTCTATGTTCCTTGTACAGAACAACCTCCTGGACAGCAACCAATCTGGCTTCAAAAGTGGCCACTCAACTGAGACTGCTCTGCTCTCGGTTACTGAAGCCCTGCGACTAGCAAGAGCAGCTTCAAAATCCTCGGTACTCATCTTACTGGACCTTTCTGCTGCTTTTGACACTGTTAATCACCAGATTCTCCTGTCCACCCTCAGAAAGATGGGCATCTCTGGAACAGCACTCCTGTGGGTTAAGTCCTACCTCTCTGACAGATCCTTCAGTGTGTCTTGGAGGGGTGATGTTTCAAAGTCACACCACCTTGCTACTGGGGTTCCTCGAGGCTCAGTACTTGGACCACTTCTCTTCTCAATCAACATGACATCATTAGGATCTGTCATTCAGAAGCATGGCTTTTCTTATCACTGCTATGCTGATGACACCCAACTCTACCTCTCATTCCAACCAGATGACCCGACGGTAGCTGCTCGCATTTCAGCCTGTCTGAGTGACATCTCTAGCTGGATGAATGACCATCACCTTCAGCTTAACCTTACGAAGACAGAACTCCTGGTGATTCCAGTTACCCCATTGCTTCATCACAACTTCTCTATACAGCTGGGCTCATCAACCATTACTCCTTCGAAGACAGCTAGAAACCTAGGAGTTGTGATGGATCATCAGTTAAGCTTCACAGACCACATTGCTACAACTACCCAGTCCTGCAGGTTTGCCTTATACAACATTAGGAAGATTAGACCCTTCCTGTCAGAGCAAGCAACCCAACTTCTTGTCCAAGCTCTTGTTCTCTCCAGACTGGACTATTGTAATTGTATTGCTCTCCTGGCAGGCCTTCCTGCATGTACTGTCAAGCCTCTGCAATTGATCCAGAATGCAGCAGCGAGGGTTGTCTTCAATGAGCCAAAAAAAGCTCAAGTTACTCCGCTCCTCATCAGGTTACACTGGCTACCAGTAGCTGCTCGCATCAAATTCAAGGTACTGATGCTAGCCTACAAGACGACCACTGGCATGGCACCAACTTACCTAAACTCATTGGTTAAATCTTATGTGCCCTCCAGAAGTTTGCGCCCTGCAAGTGATCGACGCCTTGTGGTACCATCCCAAAGAAGTTCAAAATCACTCTCAAGGACCTTTTCCTGGACTGTGCCCAGCTGGTGGATGACCTCCCAATCTCAGTTCGTACAGCTGAGTCTTTACTCATTTTCAAGAAACAGCTAAAGACTTAACTTAAGCACTTAAGCAACTAACACTAGCACTTTTCCTTTTCTTGTCTTTTAATTAAAAAAAAAAAAAAAAAACCTACCTATGCGTTCTATACTAGACTAACTGAGACTTGTCATGGCACTTGTATACTGTTGTTGTTCTCTTGTTGACCTGACTGCTTCTATTGTTCTCATTTGTAAGTCGCTTTGGATAAAAGTGTCTGCTAAATGATTAAATGTAAATGTAAATGTAAACTGCGTTGGTGCACCTGTGTGTGTGTGTGTGTGTGTGTGTGTGTGTGTGTGTGTGTGTGTGTGTGTGTGTGTGTGTGTGTGTGTGTGTGTGTGTGTGTGTGTGTGTGCTATTTGCACACACTTTTTTTGTGTGTTTGTTGTCTGTGTGAGGTAATGCTATGAGGTGTTTGTTCTTCACAGAAAGTTGCTAGACCCTAAGATGATGCAAACCACTGAGCTGCTGAAGACAGAGAGATCGTTTCTCAGCAGGATGACAGAGATAACTGTGTGGTGACAGCACACTCAAGGCTGAAGGTAATCACAGTAGAAAATATCATGCTAACTGAATAAGATGCGTCACACTCTATCATTCATCAGTCGAGTCGTGGGTGCTATAACACAGTCGTATTGTGTGATAAAGAGCTTTCATAACTGCTAGATGATGCCTCAGGTCAAAATAAAGTCAGGGAACTATCTGCCTTTGCTGGCGAAGTGAAATTTGTCATTTGTTCCTCACTTGATACTGTAATTTCAACTGCATATGTTGAAACATCACCAGCTCATTTCCTTCTTGCAATTGTGCCGGTTTAATTGAGGATGTGTCTACAGGGGCCTCTTGCACAGTAGGAAATGCAGAGATTGTCAGATCTTTATCGGAAATTTAGGCTGTAGAGTTTCCTGTGTTTTATGGACAGCTCTGGCTTAAAGTTGCACACGCCTATAGGGTCGGATTGCCATTGTCATTCCCTTCATAGTCAAATGCTGTCAACCACCTAGACAGGTCAAGGACAGTGCACTTCCATTTGCTAAACTCCATGGTGTGAGTTAAATAATGCAACAAAAGTATTGTTTTTGCATCCCGCTTAACTCTTATCACTCTCAACTAGCACATAAAAGACATCAGGAAGTGTAAATGTTTATAAAATAAAGATTATCACTGAAGCACATATTTATCTCCGATGCAAATCTAAGTATGCAATGTAATATGTATATTTACTCAGCTCTGAGTCAATAAACAACAGTGTTTCAGATCCTCATCATGACGTTCCTGTCCTGTTTTAAAGACTCTACACTTACAAAACTCATTAAGCTGAATAGTATTGGAAATCTCAAAGGGTAAAGGGTTGCCCTAAGGTCATCTCTGTCTTGAACAAACCCTCACCTGCCATACCTCATATATTGCCAGTGGCTTTTTACCATAATAGAGCAACCCTCTCAAACTCCAAACACACATGTTAAGGCAAAATGTAAAGCCTTACCTTGACATACTCCATGGTAGGGTCCATGCCTGCACCGTCCCTGCAGGAAAAAGAAAGAACTCTCTTAAGCGAATACATCAACTCTCCTTTAGCTCAACTGCCTGCCCGTTTAACTGCGAGTGTGTGTGTGTGTGTGTGTGTGTGTGTGTGTGTGTGTGTGTGTGTGTGTGTGTGTGGGTCCTTCTCTGGGCAGGCTGTACATCTACCAGTTCAGCCCTGCTCGCCTGAGGTCATTACACCACAGTATAGACCACAACATATGACCACACACACACCCACCATCCCCCCAAACACACACAATTACTTCCACACCAACCCACATTTGCAAACTTCTGCAGAGATGAATGCAGATATCAGTTTAGTTAATGAGCAGAAATAATAAAAAAACTTAAGTAGGCATTAAGAGAGAGGAAAAAAATGAAGGGTTAAGCGGTCAGGGATGAGCATGTCAAGTCTTTTAGTGGCTCTCTGTCTCACATGAACACACTCTTGTGACTCTCTCCGGATTTATGCTTATGAAGATTTAAACCCTGGATTCTAAAGGATTATAGCCAGGAAAAGGGAAATTAATTCCTTGAGTCTAAATTTCCCATAGGGCCAAAAACAGTGTAAATAAACGTACAGAGCAACCTTTGGGTAAGAGACAAACTTAGTGCAAATGAAACACAGAATCTATACAGAAATACAGGAGGAGACCTCTATTCCTGTCAGCGGCTTTAAGGTTATGGTCTAGATGCGACTTACCCTAACTGCAGAGATGGCCCTTGGTCAGCAGCTCAGCACTGCATTTTTTGTTTTATTTAGATTCTCTATGTGGAACGCAGGAACCATGGTGGTGAAGAGAGTCGCAGAGAAGAATGAGCGGTCGAGGTGCATGGCTTAGCTTTTTCTCCATTTAGATTTTTCCGCCCTCTCTCTTTCTGCCTTTACCCAGTAGTCCCTTTCATCTCAGCTTACACAAAAACCTGACTTTTCTTTATGACTCTTTCTTTCTTCCTTTCTTACCAGCAGGGTGTGTGGTAGACTGTCTCACCCCCTTAGGGGAATAAGGGTGGCTTTCAGGTTCAGTGTGGAGGTGGCACCTGGGGTGAGAGAGCTCAGATATATAAAAAGCATCAGATAACTGGAAAAATGAGAATGTATGAGAAGATTTTTTTGGATTGTTTGTTTGCTTCGCATTTGATGGACTTGATGAGCGTAACTGATTTCCTGTTCCCATGGACATTCAGTGGAAAGCCACTATAGAGCCGAGAGGGCATCCTTTAAAGCTTCTGAACACTGACATTATTACGCTATAAGAGAGCACTGTCAGCACTCCCACTGGTCGACCCAAGAGTGACTTGAGTTTGGGACCAGGCTGAACATACCGTCTTATCCGCAAAGAGAGGGCATGGAGTGAGGACATGGCCTCAAGAAAAACATTCATCTCCATCCCTGACTTGCTCTGTGCCAAGCCACAGCTGTATTGTGTCTCAAAGTGGTGATGTGTACAGTACCTCACAGTCTTGCCAGTCAGAATTAGAAAGTTAAGGGAGGACATGTGAAGTTAGAGAGATGGACAAGCTATTACTGAGTTTCCAGAAACAGATTCATAATGCTTAATCCACTAGAGAGAAATGGGACAGTTAACATACAACACTCCCAAAAATCATGCACATGCAGTAGAAAAGAATCCACCTACACATACTAACATTTGGGGACAAAATGATAAAAAAAAATAAGGGAAAAAATGAAAATGTTTTTTATGTTTATTTATTTGTTTAAATGATTTCTTATTTATTTACTTAAAAAAATGCAAAATTGTTTCATCCTTTATGTAGATTTAGGGTGTGGGTTCAATTCAGTCTATGTGAAGTGGTATAATTTTATTTAATATAAATGGGTGTGTAAAAGGACTCCAACAAAAACTGTTTCATGTTACATCCACAAAATTGTGTGGCAAAAGGAAATCCTTTGGACCACCTGGTCGTCTGAATGGAACGTTTGGGTTCCGTAGAGCTTAGCAACCATTAATGAAGTTACATAACGTACATAACAATAATACTGGACGGCTCAACAAAGACTTGAGTCTACCAGCACATGCAGGGCATTAATATCATTACTGTTATGCATTTCATGTCAGCTAGATTCGCAACCTCATTTTAATCAAATAACTACATAGAATATTTATATAATAGTTAAAAAAAGCTCTAACGTGAGTGCATGTATTTACTTAACAGGTAATATTATAACCAATAAGACAGCTGATATCTTAAAAGTGCTGTTGAACATTATGCAAGATAGGTGGCAGTTTGGTGACAAAATTTTGTGCTATGTTTTGCTATTTCACGCTCCAAGACAAGGCCATGTAGTTACGAGTAGTTACCGTTATTTGATGAAATATAAATGTTTCAGTCCAAGAAACAAAACCTTGCATCTCATCTGACTACTCATCTTCAGGCAGACACACTCAAACTGCTGAAGCATTCTGCAGCCAGACTTTCAGAGGGTTGACATTTAATCACAATGCCATCCAAGTCTCTGATAAAACTAATAATGGAAAAAGTCACCCAGGAGTAAGCTAGTTATTGATTCTGGGTTGATTTAATGTTGGTGTCCATGTTGAAATATACTTGGGAGAAAATAATGCTGTAGGTTCCTCTCTCTCTCTCTCTCTCTCTCTCTCTCTCTCTCTCTCTCTCTCTTAAACCTGCACAGTGATTATGTTCTTCTGGTTTCTTTTTCCATGTGTCATGTAGAGTCCCAGTATGGGGTTGTTATGGTGACTTGGCTGCTAGAAGAAGTCATTGCTAACCTTGCCACCAGCCCAGAGGAGCTTCTTTTGTGTGCTGTGGTCATTTTTCACCTTCCGTCTTTCATTGAGCTTTGTGGCTGTGAAATAGTAGTCTTATAATAGGTAACCTTCAAATGTCAAGGGATAGATGCGGCCCACTGGGCTTACGGAAACCCAAACACACACCTACGCCTCCACAGATACACAAACACACATAGTTACCCTTAAAACTACAGTATAAAATCCACTATTTAGTCTATCCTTAGCGTTTCCTGAGGTGCTCAGCAACAAGTTAACAGCAACTTGAGTTATCAGTGTTTTGTCTGTGGTCTGCTTGCTGTTTTCAGTTATAGTAACTTATGGAAAGTTTCTCTTTTTCTCTGGCACTTTCCACACAATTCCTTTGTTTAACATTTTTTTTTTTGTGAAACTTATTAGATATTTATCAGTTATCATCAGAGTTGGGTATAACGCGTTACAAAGTAATGCGTTACTGTATTCTAATTACTTTTCGTGACAACGCAGTAATGTAACTCATTACATTTAAAATAAATGTAATTTGATTACAGTTACTGATGTCAATAAAATTAAGTTACTTGCGTTACAAATGTATTGGTAAGAAAAAATATTAAAGTAAATAAATTAAAATGCATTTCTAATCAGGTTTTGGGGCGGCTGCGTCAGTTATTGAGCATGCGCTTTAATGAATTACTGGAGAACTCGTGCTGTTAAAATGGACGGAGACGACAAGTGTGGTGGTTGTTTCTTCAAGTGGAAATATAAACATTATTTTGAAATATAAATATTATAATTTGAGTTTTGTGATTGTAAAAACAAAAATATAGCTGTTAAATGCAAACTGTGCGCAATTTCTAAAGAACTTTCTACCGCTATTAACTCGACCAGCAATTTGTTGAAGCACTTGAACAGAGTGCATTCTACGACAAAACTCGTCGCCAAGGAAGATAACGTTACCTACGCCCGAGACGAGAGCGGTGCAACCTCGTCTAAACAAGCTAAGATTGGATTTCTGTTCAAGATCGGGAGGGAAGGTAACTTCTGGACAGGTGAAGAGAGCTGTAGCAGCGTATGTGGTGGAGGAAATGCTGCCCTTGTCGACTGTGGAATCGCAGTCATTTAGAGACTTGCTTACGATGATACCCGTGACGGACAGCTCTGTACCCTTGCAGGACCGAAATACATTTGCAAGGTATCTAGATAAATGCTATGCGGATATTGAGTATGAACTTAAAAAACATTTGAGCGTTTGGAATGTCTCCACAACCGCAGACATATGGACTTTTTACTTGTTCCCTACATTTTTAAGTCTTTTTTTGGCTAATGTGTAGCCTATAGCAAACCCATTTTTTTTACTTAATGGACATGCGTCAACAAATCTAATTTAAACCTAATGACAAAAGTAAGACTTAGCAAAAACCATAACAGAAAAGCTATGCTCTGAGATTTGCAAATATGTCACAAGTAACAGTTTCAAGAAAGAAACTTGCTGCATACATAATTGCATATTAGTACCCTGTAGTGTAGAATAAACTTTCACTTTGTAGTTGAAAAACAACTACATTTCAGCATTCAAATATGCAATGTTTTTTAATTTGTTTTATTTTATAAATACTGTTTTCAAGTGTTATCGATTTAAAGTATTTTTTCCTGTCTTTAATGCACACAAACACAGTTAGTACAAGCTAGCACACATATACAGTGCATGTTGCACGCAGCAAGGAATGTTGTACTTAAGACATACTGTATATACATTTAAAAAGACTACAGTTGTCATTGTTAGGCAAGTTTATGTTAAGAATGTTACGTTATAGAAATGCATTGGATCTTTAAGTCAAGTTGCTGTTTTCATATTTCTGTAATATTTTTCAGTCAATATTAAATTACGGAAAGAACTTTTCACTTTGTTTGTAGTGTTTTCTTGTAGGTTTAATAGGTTTTCAAAGTAACTTGAAAGTAAAGTAATTAGTAATCTGATTACTTTTTACATGCAGTAATCAGTAATGTAATCAAATTACAATTTTAGAGCAGTAATTAGTAATTTGTAGTGGATTACTTTTTTTGAGTAACTTACCCAACACTGGTTATCATCTAACAAAAATAATGTAAGCCTATTGTAAAAAGTAGCTTGTTTTAAACAATCAAATGCTTGTATTCACCTCTTAAAATTTGATTGATTTAAACTGTTTGCAAAAATTAAGGTCACTAAGTAATGGCATGTTTTTGATATCATCTATTTAATTAATATTTAATTTAGCAGTAATAAGTGTTTCAATTATTTATTATTTATAATGAACTAATTAAATTACTAAAACATGGTTTAATAATATTGATTAAATGAAGAGTTCATCTGCAAATGAATTAAAGTTCAAATTTAAAGTTCATTATAGTTGTTTATTTTTTTACACATTAAAAGTTTGGTTTTGGCAAAAGCAGAGAACTCCACATTACATGTTTCAGAGATAAAAAAACTTGTGTAATCTTTGTAATCGCCTCAGATGACAATGTAGACGCCAGAACTTTGTTGTTTTGATTACACGTAATACAGAGAACTTCCTCACCACTGTAACATGCTGCTTTAGCTAGGTTCTGTGAAATAGTTTCCCTTTTTTCATTTTCCTTTGACACCCCAAAGAAGATACCACGGCATGTTCATCAAAATTATCCATCCTCAATCACTTTTAGTCAGCTTTGATGAAACGCCTCTCAGCCTTGTCACCTGACCCGAATACTGTGTGCTGATTCGCTAAAAAGGATTTATTGGGTTTTGTTTACAAACAACAAAGGTGCTACTGCAAAACAAGAACTCACAATGCTTTACAATGGCCAAACACCGACTTTTGTGACAAAACATGTTTAGGGTTCAGAACGCTGTGGTGATGAACATTTTTGTGCCCTTGTTAGTGAAAGGTGCCCTCTACAATCAGTGACACTGTCCACAGAGCCAGACACAGATTATTTTACTGTATCTGCCATTTATTTTATTGAGGGTGAGATATATTACCTGTTAAGTCAGTCTGCGTAAATAAGGGACAAACAAACCCTTCTTTGTTACTGATTGTGATAAGATCAGACAGACAGAAAAGGCTAAACAGTTAAACAGGCCTAGAGCTATTGCAAAGACGTAGGTAGACAGTGAAAAAGAGAGACAAGATGCAAGAAAAAGAGATGGAGACAGTCCTGGACATGAGACTGAGCCAGTATCAGCTTTGTATTTTATGATAATTATCTCAGCTCTCCTATTTCCTGACGCAAGACAGTAAAGTTAACGGGACTGAAGGGCAGTACAAGGCGAAGATCTGGTGTCAACTGCTCTGATGACCAACTTATTATCAGTTATGTTAAACCACTAGCCAGACAAACAACAAAGGGGTGATATGATACAGTAAAAAATAAAGTCAGAACACAGAGGTAATCTACAGTGCAGCTACAAATAAATGCTAACAAAGGCTAACAGTAGTTTTAGGGTGCTCATTGACACTGTATTCACTGTTAGTGGTTAGTTGAGTTCACCTTTGCATCCAAATCACTTAACTAGCCTGTATACACTGCATATTTTATAGTCTAAAATTATGCCATTTTTATTTATCATAAATTAGCAACCCCTAAGTTTAGACACTGTTCTGTTTGATTATTAATACGGATGACATCTTATAACCCATTATATAATACGATGTTTAATTCAAAAAACGTTGTACTAAAGGGAAACAGATTACCAATGAGCTCCTGATTTCCCATAACACTGTGTCCTAACTACAAAAACACAAGTGTTTTTATCAGTCACGTTGTCATGATTAGGACATGGTGTAATAGTACATTTAACATGTTTTGTAAAATGTAATCTGTACTTGCAACAACACCTCAACAGCTGGGTAGCTCTGAATTCTGTGCTTTGTGGTGTTTTTGGGGGTGCTGTAACTGTAGGGCTTTGTTGCATTTGAATCACTGAGAGAGGACAGATGTGTAGATGTACTGTATTTCTTACTTGGATGTTAGACTGCTCTTCCTGTCTGAGTGGAAAGCCTGGTGTTCAAGACTGTTGTGTATTAGTGGTGATGGTGGCAGGCGATATCGGCCCGGGTATGGTACTACTGATGACCCTATATTTCCATTCATCTCCCACTGCTTCACAGGGGAACTAGTGCCATTCTTCTTCTTGCGAGGCAGGGTACCATGGATGGAGACTCCCTGGTACCCGCTGACCGGCATCTCAGCCATGGCAGGCCGTGAGCTTAGCAGATCCATAGAAGATGTGAGCGTACACTGCCGTCCAACATGCATGTTCCTAGGCAGACTAGAAAACCTCCCTTCTGCCATCATCCTTAGCTCTGTAAAAGATTAAAAAAAGGACAACATTACATGAATGGTCTACAAACAATACATATTATTTGATATACAGTAAAAACAGTGTTTATATTAAATATTATCTTTAGCATTTAAAACAAATGTTTCCATTTTAATCTTTTTTTTTCAAATGTAATTTTATTCCTGTGATGGCAAAGATGAATTTTCAGCAGCCATTATTCCCGTCTTCAGTGTCACATGATCTTTCAGAAAACATTCTTATATGCTGAATTGGTGCTCAAGAAACATGTATTATTTGTCAATGTTAAAAACAAAAAATGTTCATCATTCTTTGATAAACAGAATAATATAATAGTCTTAACTGATACTTTTGATCAGTTTTTTGTGTCCTTGCTAAAACATATAAATTAAAAAACACCAAACTTTTGAATAAATATATTTGTATGTGTGTTTATATATATATATATATATATATATATATATATATATATATATATATATATATATATATATATATATATATATATATACTGGCAGTAGTCTGTGTTTATAACTATTATTAACAACACAGATGTGATGAAATGTGGGTGTTATTCTGACTTTTTCTTTTTTAGGTGGTATCAACAGTTAGTGTTTATATGAAACCTCCTGCTATGTGTGCCCTGTAGCACAGGTAAATTGGAAAGCATCACAGTTTGATAGTCCTGAAACAAACAAACAAAACAAAGAGACATATATTTCACAGAGAGGGAACTCCGTTCAGTCTGACCGCAAGAGGCGCAGATAAGGATCTTCCCTTGTTGTCTCTAAGCGCATGTTTACTTCAGCATTCCAAAGACACACGGAGACCACTAATTGGTGCAGTGAAAGTGGAGATAGATTGTATGGAATTTTATGGAGCTAGATTTGTAGACATCACTCTTTCTGTTGTGTTTTCAAAGGAATAGTTAAAATCGAAAATAAAAATTCTGTCATCATTTACTCATCCATGTCACTCAATATTCATCCTTATTTTTTCCCAGTAACATGATGCTAACCATTAGCTGAATAGCTCCAAAAAGGACAACAAAGTATCAAAAAAATAAAAATATTTTTGTTCTATATTAAGGTTCTTCTAAAAACATACAATAGCTTTGTGTTTCCTTGTTCAAGGGAAATAAATCAAACATGTCTGTACATGCGTAAGACAATGGGAAGAGTATAAGGCTAATCTTTCACTTTACATCTTTCATATTTAAGAATAAAATATAATCTCTAAACTTAAAGTAAAACATCACCCCTGGCATCCATAAGATTGTGACTTTTGTATGTTTATTGAGGGGCTTCAAATCAAGAGAAAACCGTGGGTGTGTGAGTTCACTGACCCAGACGCTGGATGAGTGTGTGTGCATGTTGACCCCATTAAAGAGCGCTGTTAGGGTTATTCGGAGCACACATGCATGCAGCAGAGCTGGTGCTGCCATCACCCTCTTTTGTCTCTTTTGTGATGGATGAAACTCAATCTTGGAACCTGACAGCGCTTCTGTTTAAGGTCTGGCATGATCTCATTCACCTTATGGAGAGGGGGGAGCTGATTTCAAACTCAGACCCATTCCACACCACCATTCGCCCCCAAATGTTCTTCCTCTGCCACATGTACCTATGCATTTAATTCTGGGCCAGCAGTTTATATTGTTTGTGTTTTCCCATAATTTGCAGAGTAGCAGTGCATCCAGGGTCCAAAATGAACACTCGCCGAGCTCCCATTGTGACTGAAATTTGGCTTTGGTGAGCAAATAAAACATCTTAATTAATATGTCCAATATACTGATAGAATAACTCTCCCTCACTGTTTATTAAATTGTTAGGCATATACTGTATAAAGTGAGATAATGCACAGAGATTGATCTTTCTTTTACCATTATATAACACTTGTAACTTAATGTGTCACCATTCCTGACATTAAGAGCAACAAAATGACCAATTGTAATATTTTCAGTGTAATATTACTTTTGTGAGAGGTTTCACAGATTAGGACTCTGTTCCCATTATAATCGACAAGGCATAGACACCGGCTGAATTAGATTTATTCTGCAGTGTAGACAGCTTAGTTGATTATAGTGATATAGTTACAGGAACATTCTAATATTGTCATTTTGCTTATTTATAATTTATTACAAATTTTAATTATTGTTTTGTTATCTGCCAAAAGGGCTAATTTTAAATGAGGGAGTATCTTGATTTACTGATGAATAAAATGACAATAAATTGTTTATAAACAGAGTTCTTATTTTGAGAATAATTTTGAATATGTAGTCTATATAAAAACTATGGCATAGATGCCATAAATTAAATAAATATTTTAATTTAAATGTAAAATTTGAAATTAACAATTATTTAGAGAAAATAACTATGATTTTGTCATAATCATGCAACAACTACTGTGACACAATGACCTGTGTTTGCTGCAAATGAGCTACATTTCTTGCAACAGGAACACAAATATATTTTCCAGGAAGTAAAGTTAAATTCTGTTGTGTAGCCAGTAAAATATTCAGCAATGGACAGTGTGAGAAAGAGTTCATTTTGGTCCCTCGCACAAGCCTCTGTGGAAAGTGGAAAGACATGGAAACTCCCTGGTAATGCCATGGTGGGGTGTTTGAACCTGCAAACTAACCACAGTCACCTCCACCTCCACCCATCCACTCATCCATGACCACCAACGGCCTGAATCAGCTTTTCATGTGACTGTGCTCTTTTAATTCTGTTTTTTCAGTTTCCTTTTAGATTAAACAAACCCAAAGATAACAGTTGGGCTGGTTGTATAGCTTTTGTTTTTGTTTTTTTAAATAAGAAAATATATGCACTTAATCAGACTACGCCTGTCATACACCTATAAATCACTTTTTTATGTGCAATCATGTACCTCTTTACACAGTCTGGGTGTTCTGGTATGTAATGACTAGATTCCACTCAGTGGGATTTTAATGGTTTGATCAGGGCACTTTATAGTGTTATGAAATCCCACTATGAACACCTCAGCTGTATGTTTATGCACCTGGAGCACCTGTGCGCTGTCCTGGGGCCCCAAAACATGAGATTCCATTCACTGGTGCTGTTTTCATGTGGTGTGTAATAGCTAGAAGACATTAAAATCCACAGATCACTGTTACAGAGTTATCATACTGGCTAGTCAGGAATCCCCTGTTGGTTTCAGATTAATTTTTCTCACATGTCTCAGAGTGTGAGAGATAGTCATGCTCATCTGAGAAGGCAGATATACACTTCCTGTGTCAGAGGAAGTGAGGGTTCTGAGTCATAATACTCATATACACCAGTGATTTTAGGAGGGCAACTGTGACCTTTCTGAAAATAGGAACACAGAGTGGAAAAAGCTGGCATACTCATATCAGATTTTTTAAAGGATCAGATTTTAAAGGGGGCAGACCTTCCAGGTCCCTGAGGGAGGCCATTTCTAGAGGCATGATTATAAATCTTTCAGTGTACATATTTCACAGGTGATTGTGATTTTAAAGGTATAGATCTCAGAATAATGACAAATTCTTTCAGCATTTACTCACCATCATGTCTTTTAAAATCCATCTTACAAATATTTATTGTAAATGAAATGAGAAATAAAGTCACTCTGAATTATTGTACATATTTCACAGGTGATTTTGATTTTAAAGGTATAGATCTCAGAAAAATGCCAAATTCTTTCAGCATTTACTCACCCTCATGTCTTTTAAATATTTCAAATATTTAAACTTTTCAAATATTTATTGTAAATGAAATGAGAAATAAAGTCACTCTGAATTGTTCCTTAAAAATCTTTCCTTTCATGAAAAAATGAGGCCTTACTGAGGAACAAATCATGCTCATGTGCACTTAAATAGCCAATAAAATTTGTTTCAGTGTAATGGCCTCAGCTCTGGTCAAGAGGTATGATCAGTGATGAGAAAATCTCCAATCTCATTGATTTCATCAGTCTATTTCTTTACCATTTACTTTTAAATAAGTTTTTTTTTTCTTTTCTTTTTTTAATATTTATTTCAACTACTTTTGCCTTTAATTTTCAATGACACAGTCCCCATACTATAAACTAAGTATAATTTATTTGTATGAAATAAATACATATATATATGATTGTAGTTTTGAGAAAAATCCTGTCATATGCACATAAAACTGACAGTCACCACTTATAAGCTACTACTAAATATTGTAGAAACTTAATTTTCTGTTGCTTTGTAATGATTTGTATCGTAAAAAGTGCTATACAAATAAACTTGAAATGAATTGAAAAGATATAGCCAAACAAGCACCTTCTTATATTGTTTAATATAATAATAGCAGCAATGTGTAACATGGATAATATAATGTAAAATGTCACTGTTTGTAGCTCTTGCATAAACCACTCTGTGTAATAGGAATCTGAAACATAAGTGATTTCCCTGCTCTCAGCCCAGGTCAAAAGGCCACTGTAGGCTAACATGTTGTCTAAGAGCTCTGCATGGTGTAATTTTCAACATTTCAGCAGACAGTGAGGCAGAGAGACAGCTGTCAGCGCTACAGAAATGCAGGAACAAGCCCCCTGTGGCTGTGGATTACATATGCTAAACATTTTAACTGTTAACTTCTCTTCCTCACCAGAGGTCATGAATATGCAAAATACTCATTAAACGGTTCTTAATTAATGATTTGCTTTTCTGTTTTCTCTTTAGACTCCCTATTGATTATCCAGTTCTCTCTCAAGTGCCTGTTCTATTTTAGACTGACATGCCATCATATGACCTCACTCCAAAATGTCAATCACAGTATCCCGTTCTCTCTCTCTCTCTCTCTCTCTCTCTCTCTCTCTCTCAATCCTGCAAAGCACAGTTGGTTGCTGGCTGACATCATCCTCTTTATCAAACACATTTCTTTGCCTCTGGCCTATACAATGTCATGTTTGTTAGTGTCTTTGTTCTCCAGGAAAGCCATTATCTTATTATTTTTTTAGACTGGCTTATACACACACCATTCACTTCCATTCTATGGAAAACAGCAGCTTGAAAATGCTAGAAATGACTATTTGTGCACCACAGAAAACAAAAGACATAATCATGAGTAAATGATTACAGAATTTTCAATTGTGAATGAACTATACCTGTAACAGTTTTTAAAGAAATGTTTTTATTATTGTCCCATGTCTTGTTTTTGCAAATAACCTATTGCTTGCTCATTTCAAGGTGTTTTAAAGGATTATCCTGAGGCTATTATGCAAATGTATTGAAAGGGGTATAGATGTAAGAATTTTACTGGGTACAGTAACAAACAGAAACCAGGTCACACTGTTTTTTTTTGTAATACTCAAAATGTGCATGCAGTACAAACAGTTTTCAAAGAGCACGACTCTCAGACCAAAAAGCTTAAACGCATGAAGGAAGAGAATTCTCTGCGCATTTCAAAACAACAAGATGATTATTCTCACCCTGGCCCTTTCACCGTCCAGCCAACCCCCACAGGAGTTGGTGGGAATCTTGTGAATAATACAGGTCTCCTTTAAATAATTCAAACCTGCTTTTGGAACACAAAGACTCGAGTGAGAGGAAAGCAAGTGTAGGGTTTAAAGAACTCGCCCATCAACCATGATTACCTGAAGGTGTGGAGAACACATTCTGAAGTTTTCACATTCTCTAACAGAACCAACCATTGAATTGAAGAACCACAGTGAAGAATGGTGCTGTTTCAATACAAGTCAAGATGTCTGACATTGTGTAGATTACCGCAAAAAGTTATTCATTTTGTAAAGCTGTAAAATTGTCTGAATTGTCCTTTTAGTGATGGGATTATTATATGGAGATTAATGTCTGGTTATGTACAGACAATTCCTGTGGTCATGTCCTAGGTCACGTCCCTTTCTGGTATCCATGCATTGATCACATGAAAGTTACTAGGTGTAGTGGCTTTAAATTGTCATGACAGAAGTTGAAAAATTGGATTATAACTTTGCACAGACAAGGTAAGTACAGAATTTTATCACATTTCTCATGTTAATATGTAAGCCTTGTGACCGTATGATGTGACACTGAAACTGTATTGGGTCACCAGTTAAATGTCCAATGTAAAATGTACACTACAACTCAAATTTAGAGTCAGTAGGATTTCTTTTTAGAAGAAATTAATATTAAGCAGCACAACCGTTTTTACATTTACATTTAATCATTTAGCAGAGGCTTTTACCCAAAGCCATGACAAGTCTCAGTTAGTCTAGCACAGAACATGTAGCTGTGTGTGTGTGTGTGTGTGTATATATATATATAAATATATATATATATATATATATATATATATATATATATATATATATATATATATATATAAAATATATATATATATATATATAAAAAAAAATATTTATTTATTTATTTATTTTCAAGAATAGAATAGAAAAGGAAAGGTAAGTCAAGTGCTGGCAAAAAAGATGTGTCTTTAGATGTTTTTTGAACATGAGTAAAGACTCAGCTGTTTGAATTAACTGGTCATTCCACCAGCTGGGCACAGTCCAGGAAAAGCACACCGGCAAAAGTAATGATGATTAATGTGTCAGGGAATTTTGTTTTCAGATTAAGAGATGAATTCGGCGACACTGAATCATCTCCACAATAGTGGATGTGCTTGCATGCAAGTTACATAACATAAATTGTTAAAAAAATAATGTCTGTAAGGCAAGTATACACAGAGTTTCATGCTCAAGGCCAAAACGGCAGAAAGTGCATCCTGTTTGCTTCCTTTATTTTACAAAAGCGCAATGTTTTGTTGTTATAGTGAGTGCACACAAATAAACATAAAGGCGTTACAGATGTATTACTCTTCTTACTCTTATAGTACCAAAATGACAGTGTTTTTTCATTACAAGCAACTGCACCAGTGCCTCCATCTGTCATGCTGTGAGCGTGCTACTGTTCAGCTTTCACACTCTGCACAAACACTTGAATAGCGCTCATATTTCTAGGTTAACATTAGTTTGAGCAGCCAGGTAAAGTTGCTACTACTTACATATTTCAGATGCTAAGCCATATCTGAGGTTGATGAATGATAGGCGAGCGTTTGGATGTACTGTTTTTTTTTCACAAAATCCAGCTGTTAATGATCTTTTCGTTATGGACTGCGTGACCTCACCACTTCCTGTGTATTTTTTTCTGCAACTAATAAAATTTTGGTCGACCAAGCCTCTTCTCATCGACTAAAGGTTAGTCAACTATTAGGGGGCAGCCCTAGAATCATGCGAAACTGAAGACTGGAGTCTGTCATGAAATCCAGCTTTGCATTTAAAGGAATAAATATAATTTTAAAACATTTGAATAGAAAACTTATTTGAAATTGTAAAAATATTTCACAATATTACTGTTTTTACTGTATAAAAAGATAATAATACTGACACCAAAATTTTCAAAGTTAGTGTAGGTCTTGAAGCAAAACCACTTAAAACCATTGGTCTACATTTTGTAGAGTGAGAGTTCTAGCACTACATCACTGTGTTTGTTTCATTTCAGGGTCCCATTGTCAATGACAATAGCAATAAAGCAACAGGAGACCAAGAATGCACCATAGTTCTCCCAGTGTGCACAACTAGATAGGAACTAGAGAGGAACATATGGGCAACCATACACCAACATCTCTCCTCCACCCCAGCCCCCCCCCACCCCCATGACAGACACAGCACTTTCTGCTTCAAATCAAAATCCCGTACCAGTATTCAACAGCCACAAATCAGGCCTGAGTGGTTCATCACACAGTCCCAGCACTAAGGCTTATCAGGGTAGGAAGTGTGGAAATACATGCAGACTTGTGAACGCACCACACACCCATTCACTGAAGGCGTGGAGCCAGCGGTCACATCCGTCTCTCTCAGCTCTACGTGCTAAAAGTAGATCCTTTAACATCTTTCAGTCCAATCACATGCAACACGGATGCTCCCTAATTACTGTAATGAGCATGTTGAGAGGAAAACACCACAAACAAACAAACACCAAGAGCAACGTAGGGACGACAGAATGAGGCCAAAACAAAAAAGGGTCCCACATCTTCTGTTGGATATTTTGTTTTCTAAATACATGATTTTAGAAGTTATTAAGCATGTTTACATGGACAATCTACATTGAGATGTAAGATGACAAGTTCTTAAAGTCATGAGGTTCATCAGGTTCAGCATTTTTATGTACTTATTCAATGTGTGTATATTTGTGACGAGAAAGAAACCTATTTTTTTAATGTAAACATAATTTTGTTCTTAAATAATGAGCTATTTTTGATATAATAGTGCTTTGTTGTGGAGGTAAACACAGTCGTTGATAGCTGTTCTTGTTATATGTTAATATTCATAGCTTTCACTTGTACAGACTTCTATAGCCCCAAACCCCACCCCCACCCTACTACGATGTAACCCGCAGTGCTACATTCAGTCGATTTGTGACATATTGATCACATATTTATTAAAGTCCTCAGCAGTGGCTGCCATTTTTTTCCCTCATGAGCAACTCAAAAGGCAATAGATACTGCTGCTGCTGAGTGTGAGTGTGTGTTATAACACACACACACACTCACACTTTTTCACAACATCTACTGTCAGCTACCAAATGTAACAGGCAAAGTGTCATAGTTCGCAAGCTTTGACAATCATATTTAGCATTATTTGTTCAAAGAGCCAAAATGATACTTAAAAACTACAAAAAAAAAAAAAAAAAGATTAAAGTTTTCTTACCTGGCTAAAGGTTGCAGCTACTCTAAGTATGCAAAAACCTGAAATATCCTCCTTCTGCAGTCTGTTAGTATGAGTTTCTCAGTTCCACAACAAGCATAGCGACCCAGTGCACAGATTCACACTGACGGACAGCAAGTTGAGAGTGAATGACAATCCTGTAATGTTGCCACTGAGCTACCACTATGAACTGTGCCAGTGTTCCCCCAGCAGTCTTACAATCTCCTCCGAGTCCCTCTCTCTCTCCTTAGTTCAACCCCCAAGGGAGTGATTTAGGATTTCCCAGACACACCTTCTCCAGTGGGTGGAACTCAAGGAGTCATCTCACAACCGACTAGCTGGCCCCTGCCCCCAGCAGCTCTCTCTTCTGTCATGTGTCCAGTTCGCACATTACTGGTCCCTCTTTGTTCAAAGTTAACTTTTTGTACAAATATAACAAGCTTCTGTTATGTGTCAACTGAATACTGAAATTGTCAATGTTAAAATTTAAAATAATCTAAAAATAGACTCATACTTCACACCTTGTACGGTCAACAATGATTTACTTTAACTCTCAACCATTGAAATGCATTTTCATAAATGGCTAATCAAAATGGCTAAAGGTTTTTTCCCCTGTTGTCTCTGAGGAACAGAATTTCCCATCTCTTTGTCCTCGGATTCCTCTTCATTGTCAGTGGGACTATAACAAACAACAGAGGCAGAGTTCCTTCCCGAATGATTCATGCAGAGAGATGGGGTGTAATCTGACTAAATCGCACTGCAGGTGATTCAGATGTTTGTTTGTCACTCTCTGAATGCTGTGCAAAACATTGTGCAAACATCCAGAACCAAATCTATCCATTTTGTAATACATTTCTAGTAATGTTGGGCTGCATATAAATACCAAAAGTGCATAAGCACCAGTGCCACAATAATGAATTCACTACTAACAAAGTGTGTGCACAAGAAACACTGAAAAGGATATATCTGGATTGAAACAGTCTTCCTTGAAGTGCCCCATTATGCCATTTTGAATATAGCCTTTCATGTAGTGTGTAATGCTGTTTGTGAATAGTCTCCCAATACAAAGAATCAACTCTGAACAGCCTAAACGAGTCATTAGTCATTTCAATTCGCACTTCCTTGACGGCTAGACGTCACTGGGTAACACATTTTCATAATGCTCACCTATGTTCTGTTGGCCAGCCACGAACAACTTGACCCCACCCTCAAACAATGTACAATGATAACAATGTAACAATGATTACTGATTGAGTGACGTTTGATTAGTTTATATTTACTTTTGATTTAAGTGTTTATAAAGAAGATTTTCTTTGTTACTGTTTCCGTTGATTTATGGTTTCTTGTTTAATTCTTTAAATTGACTATTGTTGATTATTCTTTTTTTTTATTCTTTATTAATTGAATGTTTTTCTTTTAGTGCTGAGTGCCAGAAGTGGTGGTGTCGGTGTCCTCGGTGGTGGTGTCTCCTCCTGTGTGCTGTGTTTTTCCCTCTTGGTGTATTGAGTTTGGTTATTTTTTTGTGTGTGCTTATGTCTGATCAGGGAATCCTTAACCCCTGAGATCCCAAACCTTTGACCCGGTTTCCTCCACTGGTAAGGCCTCAGCACTCCCCTTTTTCTTTATTCCCTTTATTTAGTGTGAATGGAATTTTATTTTTGCTGTTCATTTTAATGGTATAAATTAAATTATTGTTGTTTTACTGGAACTACGTCTCTGGCTTCGTGCATGAATCGAACCTGTGTGTTTCTTTTTGTAAATTTGGAGGTTTAATTATCCAATTAATTTAACTCTACTTCCCGGGGTGAAACTCCCTGGGTGGCGTAGTCAGTCTGCTTAGTGCTACTCGCCACAATCGACACATCTCTACCATTACATAGCATTTACCGTCATAATTATTATTAATTATAATAATATAATATATATAATAATATACAGAATTATTTTCTTACAATTTTTTTTACCTCAATTTTGAGCTTGGTGAGCAATTATAAATCATGTGTTGAGCTATTTTTATGTATTTGTGCATCTGTTTCCATACAGGTACAGATACACATCTTGGAATGGAATGCATCAAGATGAATACCAGACCAAGTTTGTGTCTCTCAAACAGTCACAGGAAGTGTCCCTCAGAAGGGATATAAAGCTCATCTAATTATTTTCTGCCTCTCTCCTTCTACTGGATCCACCTAAGACTGAGTGTAAGAACAGGTGTCAAAGTATGAAATGTAATCTTGCCCATATAACATATAATAACCAAGGCAATGTTTTCAGCAGGACAATATGAATTACCTCTCATGAGTGATTTCTGAATAATAAAATCATGGACTGTAAATAATGTGATAATCATAATTTTTTCACTGACTTTTCCAAACTTTACCACCTGAAATCATATTTTAAGAGTCTTTAAAAATGATTAAGAGGGTATTTTTGCATGCATAATTCCTTGAAACCTTGAAAGAATAATTCAAATGTCTTATTAAACTGTGTTACCGGATAAAACTTATGTAAATATGAGACAAATGAAGTGCCTCAGCCTTGTCAGCTTTATCTTATAGGCTTTGCCTCAGATAAACATGATGTGGAATCTGCTTGTCATGGCTGGTATTTTCCAACACTGGCAAATAGCTGCTCAGCAGTGAGCATCACTACATATGACCTCTCAGTTTACAGTCTAGCTGTCATCAGTGGAGTTTATCTGTCTCTTCCACATGGTCAAGCACAGTCATATTGATGGACTAAGTGGCCACTGGTGGCTGGTTATCTGGTTCCAGCCCTGCATTCTTTCTTATATAAGTGTAACTCTATTCCAGGTCACTGGGTAAATATGGCTAGTGAAAGTAAATGATCTTTACTAGGAAGAAGACTTCTTATAGACTGTATTCAGAGTAGACTAGATATTTCATATTCAAATTCATATGTTGTTAAGCTCTTATTTTCACAATTAACTGGAGATTTTTTCAACAGGAAATTTATTAAGATGCATTCTACGATATTTTATTGATGGAACGATTAAAATCCCATATTTAAAAACATGTTTTGCTTCCATGTGATGTATTTCAGAGATAAACTGGATATTTAATAAATATTAAGGAAATACTTGATTATATACATCAGCATTGTAAAAGTGATTTCTATATGACAGGTGGTTGAAACGGAAATAAATAAATAAATAAGATGACTTGATGATTTCAGCCAAACAAGGAAAATTGTGTTGGAGGTGGAGCAAGTTTTGATTACACATAATCCAAATATTTTTTGTATTATTTTTTTTTTTTGACTTATATGCATTGATGAATCATTCGCAGTATGACCCGAAACATGCATTAATCAAGTAAAGGAAAAAAAGTCATTTTATGATTTCTTAATGTCCTCAGATGTACTTTTTCCATTAATGCATTTTGTGTTTATGCAATAAATCAAATGTGGCGTCTTTTATGAGTATAGTCTTTTGGGCAAGTTGGCAGAATATCAACATATTCCTCCTACTAACATTGTTCAGGAGAGTAACGGACACTTTCTACAGATGATATTTCTCTAGCAGACAAGAGCTTAATGCAGGTATCTCAAAAGCTTTTCACAGAGAAGCTGCAATGGCTACTTTATGTATTATCCATCATGATGGATATAATTTGAATATGTATTAAATTTCAAAACAGAGTTTTTTTTAAGAGGGGCCCAGCTGTTCATTCTGGCTGGGAAATGTGTTTACATTTATGAAATGCTGGCACAGAGCTGGATGTGACTGAGGGGTGAGGGAGCTGATGCCAGCTCTACTCTCTCACCCAGTGTGAGCACAAGGACAGAGAAGAGTTTTCCCACAAAACACCCAGAATATATCCAAGAGTCACCCTGGGCTTTCATATGACCGTGATGAGTTTTCTCACATTTTCTCACAAGGCTCAGCCCTGGCTTTAGAGTATTTCAAATTATGCTTCTTTTTTACTAATGCTAATGCTGGATTAGGTTTAACAAAGCACCCAAAAAGCTTAATGATAGAACCGCATAATTGGGATTAAATTTGAGTGTATATCCACTCTGTAATTCAACAATCGTCATGCTTAAAAAGATAATAAATAAAATAATAATGAACAAAATGATGAACCCCCCCTAGAGGGATGTATTGCTAACCTTGGAATTTATTGAGCTCAGAACTGCTTATGTATGAAATTTTATATACTGTATGGTGGCATCCCTTTGAATGAATCTGCAAACTGCACTGAGAGCATGGAAGGCTGTGTGCCAATCACCCTTTTAATATCATGCTTCATTTAATAGCATACTCCAGCCCTTCTACTAGAGCGGCTGGTCATCACTGAACATCACTGCAATGCTGTGCTGCAAATACATGTGAGTATTGTGTTCGTAATCATTGACGCACACTTTTCAACTACCCAAAAGTCACCAGATAAAACAAAGTAGTGCCTTAAGCCAAATGACTACAGAAAAAAAAATCATTATTTACTAACTCATGACTCAACTCATGAATGAACAAAAACCTGTATGTTTCTCTTTCTTCTAGGAAATACAAAAGAGATGTTTTGCAGAACATACAGTCATGCTATCTATCTATCTATCTATCTATCTATCTATCTATCTATCTATCTATCTATCTATCTATCTATAGATCTACACATATTTGTATGTAGTATAAGTTTTGAAAACACAGCTGTTACAATAATATTGCTCGCTGTCTTTTCTCATGAGATTAACACAATTTTTTACAGGCCAGCAGCAGTGGAGATTAAACCCTCTTTGCTCTGAAGAAGGTGGTCTATGAAATTGAAAGTTTAACATTTGCATTTCTCACAGGATGTGAGGACTACAGGAATTGAATGGAGACATTTTAGAATGGGTTGTTAAAGGTGTCGAACCCGGTTTAATCGGACCACCTATAGAGTTCTCAAACAGCCAAACCATTTCAGGAAAACAATAGTTATTGCTCTCAACTACGGGACCATGTCAGTACAAAGACCAGACGTCTGTTAACCACTGACAGGATACTGTTTTCAGACTGCTTGCTGTAACCCTTTGTTAGTTTGTGTTTCAGACTGCTTGTTTTGTCATTTTAAATATCCCTTGCTTTTGTTCAAAAAAGCTGTTCAGGACTTTTCCTATTGACTACAAAACATAAAGGCTGATCTAAGACATCTGATTCAACAGCCCATTTTCTGAAGTGTAAGAGTCTCTATAGCAGTGGAGTTGAGGCAGTATTTTATGCCTGGAAAACGAGCCTTGGCCTGTCATCCCTCTGTTTGTATGTGTGTGTGTGTCTTGACATGCTCTTTAAGGACTTAATTACACACAGTGGAGGGGTGCCCTCACACAATGCTAACTGCCGGGATTGTGGGACGGGCAAAAGAGTTTATAATCACCTGGCAGCTCCTGCACACAGCAGCATGTCTGTTCCTCCTCTACATAGACACGTGTCTGTGTGTAAGTTTGACTGAAGGGTAGAGGTGGCAGTGTTACCAGATTTTGCAAAAAAAAAAAAAAAACAAAGGCTAGAAACAGACACCTGCCACACTAAAATAAGCTACAAGTCAGTTTTTTGTGGTGGTGGTAATAGATAAAGTTAATACATCGTTTTTGTTAAGTTAATAGATTAAAACTGTGACAAGGCCAAAGTAGTATGTTGTTTCAAAGTATCTTTACAAAGATTGTGACTTAATGACTAAGTCCCGCATAAGTGTCTCTGGCAAGGAAAAAGAATGTACTTGTGCTAATTATTTCCTAGTTATAAGTATAATATGTAATCCAACTCGTGACACTAAATAAATGAAATGATACAATTAATATTAGTAAAGCAATGTTTAAATGGTAAGGATAATGATTAGTTTAGTTTTTCAAGTCCATGTTAAAATAAGCAGACGTGACAACTTTCTTGCCAAGGCTGTCTGTGTATGACTGTACGAAAGCAAGTCCATTCATGACTCACTATCAGCACTGACAGTAAATGTTTTTTATGTTCCTGAGTATTCTAGGATGAGCTATTATCTCCATCATTTCAGCACCCTGATTAGATGTGTATCACTTTCAAGGCTTTGAGATGACTCCTTGAAGATCTTGAGGATAGCATAATTATGTTTGTCTAAGTTTAAAACTTCACCAAGCTGAGCTGGCATCGCTATATAGACACTACTATTACACACACACACAATTCTCCATTGGGAGATCCATCCCACCACCCATTGCTTAGATTTGTGAAATATCTCTGTTAATTTTGACCCCATATGCATGTGTCCCTGAGCGTATTGTGCCTGCAGCCTTGTGCTGAACCACTCTGCCACCCTAAGTAGCCGTGCTGCGATTAAATGAAGCACTTCAGTGTCAAGCTCTACGCAATGGATAGACACAGTTACAGGCTGTCCAGCACAAGCAGGGCTCAGTGGGAAAAGACCGGGACTAACCTCTTTTAGTTTCACACTCCTGCAGCACTTGTATACTGGAGAGAATGTGGATGCGATGGAGATGACTTTGGACCCCCAAAGCCAACAGATCCATCTCTGTAAGGTGTAACAAATCCTAAAGAGAGACAAAAACACAGAAATGAAGTGGTGTGGTGAGAATGACAAGGGCTAGAGCTAATGGCCATCTATCATTTACACACTAAAACAAACATCAGAATATGGTTTAAGTTAACAGTGTGTCATTACGGCCCGTGCCTTGCCACTCCTCAAAGTCCAGCCTTGTGTGGCTTTCAGAACAATACATTCCTTCTGCTTCTGACACAACAGAAACGCAAGGCTATGTTTTAGATGGCAGCTCAGCTTTCATTGTTCCTGTCATGACAAAACAAGAGCCGTTTAATTAAAGGCTGTGTACTATTTTTTGCTATTTAGTATTTGCAGTGCACATGCCAAAGCATTCCTTCCTAAATCAACAGTAACAAGAATGCACTATCACAGCACACTAAGTTATCTGGGACTGAACACGATTACTATTTCATTCCCTCGATTTACTATTGCATTCCCTAGATTTGCTAAATCGTGCGCACATAGTAATCGTGTGCACATTTTAGTACATTGAGTGTACGAATTAGTAAATCATGCACACAGTTTAGCCTAATATTTTTTTCCTGCATGTCATGTGCGGGGCTCCATACAAATATATTGGTTCACAGAAAAAAACTAATTGTGCAGAAAAAACATTTATTTTTACTTAGAAATGGCTAGTAATTTTTTTAAAAGCATGTAACATTTAATTAAACATGACATTTTTAAGTAGAAAGACTGAAATCTTTTAAAATGTTTTTTTTTTATTATTATTATTTTTCAACTTCACTTTTTTACCATCTGTAAATTTTATTTTTAGAATATCTCAAAATTAATATCCACTTTCATGCATCAAATCCTAATATTGTGATGACTGAATATACTTATAGCATTTAAATGACCAATTAAAAGTTTTAGTATTTCATTTTTAATTAAGGTAAAAGGGCAAATACATTTTATAAGCTAAAATAACTGCAATTTTAATAATAATGTCCTGGAAATCTTAGTGCTGTTCATTCTAATTATTCAAAAATCTTTACCAAGTCCTTCATTAAGAGTAGCTATGAGGATCCGTGTGAAATCTGTTGTACTGAATGGTGCACCGAGGCGAAGCTGTGTTGACTTTGGAGACTTTGGAGAAACAGATGCATGTTGCAATGCTCATTTTGTGTGTTTTATCTCATCTGCTCCAATGATCTCATTGAATGGATTCTACCCAGAATCTCAAACATCAGCAGCGAACACTCTTTCCCACTGCCATGTCTCTGTGACGGTGGTGGACAGGCATGGACAGAATGGCAGACACAAAGAAAGTCAGTGAAAGACATAAAGCCAGAGTGTGGGAGAGAGAGGGGTGAAGAGATGGAAAACGAGGGGATAACATATAGTGGTGAGGGCCCATTGTTAATCTGCCTTCAATCCACAGCTGAATCTAACAAGCCATGACAAAGTCTCTGCACCTTCAAACTCTTTATTTACCATGTGTGGTCTCATATCAGTCTCTCATGCTGAGACTTCAAAAACATGTGTCTAAGCAGCTATTCAGAGACCTCACCTTGAGTGGGCAGGTAGATATACGAGATGTGCTACTTTGTTTTTTTGATCTTATGCAAGTGAGGTGGGTGCTTTGAGTCCTTGCATGTCTGTGTGCCCACAGATACTCATGAAAAACTCATCTAAACATGACAAGTTGCCCTTATAAAAAAATTCCATGGTACAGTGATGGTATCAGATGACAAAACGAAGGTACTTTGATATGATAACTATGATGATGGTACTACATGCATGTTTGTGCACTCTAAATTCTACTTCAATTCCTGAATTTTAATAAACAGGATGCAATTGAAATTTAAAACTGAATTTATGGATGCTATTTAGACAGGTTTTTGTGTGTAACTCAAACAGATTAGTCATTCAAATCAGTTATCAGTTATATATCACTGGTTTAAGTGCTAATGGATACATAATAGCTGTTTTATTAGTGCTGTTCTTCATCCATTCTTTACCCTGCACTCCATTAGTGGAATCACTGAAATACGATTCCGCATTAATGTGCATTACACAGTGTAATCAGTGAGCCTATAATGGTCATGTAGTCATCTCAGAGTCAACACTGCTGTTTCTGATCCACTGTTTATTTCTTTCTTGGCGGTTGTCTTTTTCCACATTTCTGTCCTTGGGAAACTGGTTAAATTGTAAAGTAGGTAATTGTGTGGAAGACAGTTACTTATACAGCTCCTATAAATGTTATCTGTGGAGCATAGATTAATTTTTTCAGAGCATCTTCTACGTACTTCTTTATAGGGCACTGAAAACTGTTTGTGACAAAACATGTGGTGATGGACATTTTTCCAGTACGTACAACTATCACGGTTCTGACTAGAATGGAAGTGAAAATTATGTTTTGATGTGCAAAAGCATTAATGTAGGGGTGCTGGATCCCGCTCCAGTAAGGGCCACCTTACTGCAGAGATCATTTGCAACCTGCTCCAACACAGCTGACTGGAAGTTCTTACTAATCCCAAGGATCTTGATTAGCTTGTTCAGTTGTGTTTAATTATATATGGAGCTTAACTCTGTAGGAAGATGTTTCTCAAGGAAATGCATTGGACAGCCCTGTATTCATGTCAATGAATGCCTAAAAATTGATCTGAAATGGAGTATTGGGAGTATTACACTTTGTTGGACAAAGAAAAAAATATATTTATTTTAATATATCAGGAAGTGAAGATAAACAGTAAAGTGCATGTGCAATGGACTTTAAGTGTAAGGCCGGCCACTGTTTAAAACAAGCAATCACAGCAGTTCTGGCAAATAATTCTATGTAAATGTAGAGTGAAGTTTAGAGTTTAGGATTATTTGTTTGATTAAAGTTTTTGTTGCCAGTGGTTTCAGTAGCCTAGTGCAGTTCAGTCATATGGTCAGAGTCAAGACTCAGCCACAGAAATACTTTCAGAATCTCCAGTTTACTGCTGTTCCTGGACACACTTACATTCCAGGTGGAGTGTGCTGCCAAGAGTGCATGGCTGAAAATACAGATCAGCTGGTCTAAATTCAGTGAAATGCTATGAACGGAATCTTAGCGTGCTTTCCCGAGTTCGACCACAGAGTTTAGATTTCACTTTTTGTAGTTTGCTGCTTTTCAAAGCTCACTTTGACTGAAAACTCCATCTGTTGTTTATGACAATAAAGACAAGCTCACAGACAGTCACTGAATTTTCAAATGACTGTGTTTGAATAAATGCATGGTACAATATAAATGTTGTAGTGTGGTATGCAGCTCTGTGTTAATGTGTGTATAAGTATGTGCATGTGTGTCTAAACTCACAGTGTGTGCTGACTTTACCTCCACTCCATCATATTCTTCATTGAATAGCGTGCAGTACTGAGGTAGCCCCAACTGACTTAGCCATTTCGAGATGGACATGTGCTTCATGATGGAAATTTATCCAAATGTTTCCTCAAAAATCCCTCCGTATGGAAGGCTAGAAGAAAAGTGAAGCATTATTTGCATTAATATTGTGATTTACTGAATACTGTTTCAAATTGAAACAAATAATATTTTTAGATAGATATTCCAGTGATACATTTTGGCTCATGCCCCACTGGTCCAAACCGCATCAGATTCTTTCCTTATAGCATGATGAGTTATCTGACACATGACATTTGAGTCATTTATGAGCCTTGCTTTCAGACACAAATAAAACAAATTGCACAGAATCATCTGACCTCTGATTTGACAGCTTATACTGGAAGCTACAAAAACATCACAGGGGTTGCAACATTCTGTCTGCACATGATTCTTTTTCAGTGAACCCTGGGGTCTGCAAAAAGAAAGTGAATTGTACTTAAGGTGAACAATGCAGTCCTAGCATGAGTGTGTGCATGTGTGATGGCTGGAGCACATATGCATAGATGCATACGTGCAATTTGGATGTGTGCATGCATGACTCTGGATATCCTCCCTCTAACTGACTATGAAACCACACTATGGATTTATGGTGTTGGTGTAGGCTTTAATCACTATTTGATCCAGCTTCGCTTAGTTTAACAGCTTATTCATGAACAGACAGCATTTCTACTCCCTGTCTCCTTCAAAAACTCTAAGTATGATTGGTCACATCGCCAGAAGTTTCTCTTCTAAAAGACATAATATGTGTGGTCAGTTATGCACAGATCAGAAAGATGTATATCTCCTATTTAAAGACATGAATTCTAACACAAACAAATGACCACAAAGATGAAGATGAATTGTATTATTAAATAAGTTGGATGAGGCAGCAGAGTATTTTTCAAATCTTGGCAAGAAATGTTCAGTCATTTAAAAGATCTCCTAGAGAGGAGGCCATTACATTTATTAGTGTGTGTGTGTGTGTGTGTGTGTGTGTGTGAGAGAGAGAGAGAGAGAGAGAGAGAGAGAGAGAGAGAGAGAGTACGTTTTTATACACTGTATGGGCTCCAGAAGACCCTGTCACCTTGCCTGAGAGAAGTACTTTTTCAAGGGTTACTCCTGCCAACAAAAGAATCCACTTCACAAATCATATCAACTATTCATACATTAGTGCCTCACCATGACAGGGACACAGATTCAGACGAGCAATGTGACGGCATATAATATCCCTCCTATACAACGGTTCAATAAACAAAAAGTAAATAATGAGCAACCGTGTTCCAGAATGACCCAGTGTGTTTGAATGAATCACTTGAGTGAATGATTCATTGACACACTCACTTATTTTATTTCTGGTTGAATCGGTGTGTTTCAATGAATGAGTTGAAGAAACTCACTCACTCACTCACTCTCTCATAAAAACACTTGTCATCACCTGCTGGTGTATTGCTGCACAATAGCTTACACACAGCACAAGCCTGATTTTGTGAACTGTATGTGAGGAGGCCTTATGTGTGCGCTTTGAGTGTGCATGAGCGCACCGTCTCTAGGAGAGCTAGCAAGTGCTGAACGGTTTAAACACTGGAAAGACTTAAAATGAAAATTCAAATCCAAATTAATTCAAATTAATAAACTATTAATTAACATATAAATGTATGTTTTGGGAATTTGTATAATGTTACATTGTATGTGTACATAGATTATGGTTAGTGTACTGGCATTTCGCTGTGATTCTAGTTTCCCTAAACGGGACAATAAAGTCGAGTCTGAGTCTGAGCTAATGAGATCGCCTTTATAGAGACTAACAATCACACTTGCCAAATCGATTATCGGCTGTTAACGTAGAGAGTATTAGCAATAAAAATAACAATGTTTTTTTTTTTTGTTTTAGTAAGCAGCATTATATAGCAAACATTTCCTGTTTGTTCTACCCTGCACTGATGAGACATCCTTGGGCCTGCAGTTTGATACCAAATTAAAATATGCTTTGGAGTGGGGAGGATATTTGTATCATTAAATTACCTTCCAGCTTCTAAACTCATCTGTCAGCTTCAACTATCTATTGTTTGTGAACCCTGCAGTACTTCATTTTGAAAATGCCGACATGTATCAGTTAGGAAGATCCTGACACCCCTGTTTTCCCAACAATAAGCTCTCATCCACTCTCACACAATTGGCAATAAAAGCAACTGTGCAAGTGGTGGAACATGGCTCATAAAGCACTGCTGGGGCAATACAGGAAAAAAAGTTGCAGTTAATCAAATATAACTCGCAGGCCCAGCTGTGCTCGCAGTAGATAGCCCAACCCTGGATTAAAGCAATCAGAGGAGTAGCTTGTACAACTGCGGGGAGGTTTATTCTTGCCATGAATGTCAATGCCCCTGTGGCCACATGGAGAGATGTATGGTGGGTCTCACACCTTAAAGGACAGGTTGATTGGACAAGAGAAGACAGCACTTAAAGCAAACAAATGCCTTTCTCTTTAATCAACTGGTTGATTCGGTTTAAATTATATTCTATCCATTAGCTTCACAATTTACATTATATTCAAGCCATTAGGTCCAATACACAGCTTGCTGTTTAGTTTCAATTCATTAAGTCTGATGCACTTGCCATTTGTACAATTAAAAACTTAATTAAACAAACTAAAAGTAGCTTTTAGCCTTTTTACTGAATGTATTAATTGTACAATTAAGCAAAAGAATTATAAGTAAAATGCAATAGTGTGATACAAGCATCTGAAATCAAGTAAACAAACAGCTTGTAAAGCATGTCAGTCTTTCAGTATTTCTTCCACATTAGCATACAAATAACATGTTATATATATACTTCATTATTATTGCCTTATGAATGAAGTTGAAGGTGGATGTCCTTTCTGAACCATGATGATGATGATGATGATGAAGCACAATTATTTGGCTGACATTCATCCGGCCTCATGCATCTGCATGATCTAATCTCCTTGAAAGCCATGTTGTAGATATATCCTGACATGGCCTAATCACATTTAGGGTTTAGTATGCACATGCACCCACATATCAATGTCATATATGCCTGTGAAGCTTTACCATCGATAGACTGCAAAACAAGATAATGTTCATCATATTCAACATATTCCTGCACTCCTTTAAGATTTAATCTTTAATCTGTTCTTTTACTACATGCTTCTGACTGCAATTCATTATGCTATGGCATTCACAGTTGCTGTGGTATCTAGATACTGTACATGGGTCAAAGACGTTAAGATGTCCGCATCAAAAGAAATGTACAAAAGTGATTTTGTGTCCATAGAAAGCACATTAAATGTAAGTAAAATGTCTACTTTTAAGGTTTCAAATAAGTTTTTGGAGAATAAAATGTCAAAATTTGGTTGAAATAATGTTACATTGTCATTCAGTGTAACACAATATTTATGCAAAAATTCAAACAACATGGTCATTCTGACGTGTACATATTAAAATATCTAAAAGAATAATGGAGCATATTAAATTTTATTGTGTTTTAAATTAGTAAAAAATTCTTACTGACAAATGGGCAAAACCTAGGATAGTGGCAAATGTTAAAAATGTAAAATTACAACTCATTAGTATTTGGGGTGAAAGTAAGTAGTCTTTTAATATGTCATAAGTTGATTTTTGTTGTAAATATGCCTGACAAGATTGTTACACTGAATGACATTTTACTGGGTGTCTTCTGTAATTCTGTAAAACTACAACAGTTCAAAGCAGTATTACACTTTTTTTAATGCTTACATTTTTTTTCGTCTTTGCCCCACATACTAAGTCCAAAAAAGCTCTGATGGTTAGAAAAGCATGCAACAGGAACTAATTACTGCACTCTGCGGGCTGGAGACACGTGAAGACGCACACTGTGTTGCTTTGAATATCCTGTTTGGGAAAGAGAAGCCCCCTTCCTGTTTCCTCTGTTGTGGTAGCAGAAACAAGAGACTGCCTGGCTCCTTGGCACTCCAATGACTTTTAAATTTTAAGTTACTTCTATTCAATTAATTGAATTTTATTTTTATTATTTTATTTGCTTTTATGTTTGTTATTTTAAACTGAACTTCCCTAAACTAGAAACTTTTAGAAACCTATTTAAAATAGAAATTTGGGTGAAACAAGGATTTTTATCTGTTGTTTAGCAGAATAACCATTACTATGAATATGTTCCACTAACATCTGAGAAACAGTACATTTACAAATGCAGACTATACTGAACAGTAAATCTTGATTTAATGCTTTTCTCATATAAAACAACTAATTTGTTTTTTTTGTTGTTGTTTGAAAATCACTCTTGAACTTAAATGCCACATGGTTTTATATTTTTTCTAATGCAATGACATTCAGACATTTTCAGCAGTGCTTTTTCGAATAAAAAAAAAGAAAGAAAGAAAGAAAAATACTTTTTTGATTCAGTGTATAATACAGATAAATTCTTGAATTTGCAACATTTGCCAAATCTAAATATTACACTAGCTAAAAAGCTAAAAAGTGCTGAGTAAAGCTGAACTGAGCTATTTTCAATCTTGATAGCACTGATTAAGAATGGCAGTCCATTATGAGATGACAAGATGTGATTCGAGGTCAGCACTGAACTGTCAGATTTCAAGATAAGTGAGGAGAGGGAACCCAGATTCAGTGACATCATTGTTCTGAGTTAAGCATTCCAGAATGACATGTGGGGGATCTTGCAATTCAAGAGCGTGTACATGTGCATGCATGTGTTTGTGGTGACCAGCAGGGTTGTGATTGTTACATATGTGACCTGCATGACTTGAATATGTGGTTGGTGTACAGTATATACAGTCTGGTTGTGTATATGTGAGATGATATATACTGTATAACGTGTCAGTTAAAGACTAGAACACCCAGATGAAGCTGCAGGCATTTTGTAAATGTTTTGCCAAATTTTATCAGCATAGCTAGCTGATAAATTGTGTGTGTGAAGCCCAGTGACCAAGAAACTCTTGCTGGTTAAGCTAAAGCCTGATGGGACTCCCAACATCCCATGCTGGAAACCATCATCCAAAACACTAAATATGCTGGTCTTTTCCCCAGGGTTGAGATATGTTACAACACTTTAGCCATCAGTCAAGATAGTGTAGCCAATTTGTCAGCTCAAGTGAAGTGTGTGAGCAGATGTTTTGTACAAAATGCTTCTGTCCTGCTAGTCCTCTCTATCTTGTGTTAACGTGACTAATAGTTGGGAGTTTAAGAGGAGGCAGGCACCACTTTCTCCCCATCCACCCCTCCTAATCTCTGTTTTTACCATGAGGCAAAATTAATAAATTTTAAATGCAATAAAATCACATCTTTTAAACATCAGGCGGTCACTATCAAACTGCTTGTATTTGAATAACTGCGGAGTGAACCTATACAAGCTTTAAGATAAACAAATAATATGAAAACTGAATATTGTATCAGTATGTTACGATTGGGTTTTAAATCAAGAAAACCAAGCAACAAAACTTCCAAATATGAATAGCAGCTACTCTAATATTTACAATGTATTAATTAAAAGTCTCTTATCACTTCAATGAGATTAGTTTTGATGATCTAATGTTTCTTTGCTCTGTACTGCCCCGTGCTGCTCAACACGCTCCGTTTCAAAGTTCTGCCTGGCGAGGAGGATGCTCTTCCCTGATTCACGGCATACCAGCCGAGCCTGAAGTCCTGAGCTCACGCCACAGTTAGGCCAATAACATTCCCTGGCAATGCTTGACTCATCCTCTCAGGGAATCTGCCAGATTCTTTTGCCATTACAGCTGTTTGGGACAGAGTAAACAGTGACTAGAAGCCTCCTTCTTCAAAGTGTTGTGAGAAATCTTGTTCATAGAAGTCTATAAGCATAATGCTTTTCATAATGCCTTTGATTTTAAACATTTAAAATTGTGGTGTAGTGTAAACTGTCCGTAGTAACTGGGTTCAGCTTTATGAAATGCAAAAGATGCAGTTTCTATAGTCACCACTTTTCTGTGAGTTACTTTAAGATACTTGTTTGTGTAGATTTATGTGCATTTGTTATACATTGCAGAGATTAGAAAATACAGACTGTAACTTTAGAAATGCAGAAAGGTCAGAGGTCAAGTGGGACATTCTTACTCCAGAATTCATTAAAAGTTCTGTCTCCTCAAACAGGCTTTCTGAGGACAGTTGATGAAAACTCATAAAAACAGCACGCTGTGCACACAGATTATTAAAAACATTGTGGTATTGATTAGTTTCCTCAAAGCAAAGATCCATTAAATTTAATTTAAAGCATGAAAAATTATTAAGTCTAGTCATTGTGCTTCTACACAAAACCAAGATCACTCATTTGAATAGGTTGAATGAATTTTTGTCCTATCGATCATTTCTTTTAATTGAAAATTATAAAGCTAATTATTTATTGTGATCTTAAATGTAGATTACCTTGGATGCACACATTAGTGAGAGCACAAAGAGCATAAGTAAAAAATATTACACAATTATACACAAACATTTAGTACAACCTCTATTTAGCTGCACGCACCTATCTGCCCTGTTGTCAAGAGTTCATCGTCCCTCAGGCCACTGCATGATCAGAGCATGCTGGGTTCTAGCCTTTTTTAAAGCATGGAAAAGACTATTGCTAGACTGTCTGAAAAAACTAAGATGCCAGATGCACTGCATGCCTTCAGAGGCGTTTATCAGGATGTGAACAACCACATAAGAAAGCATTCAGTATGCCACAGTAGTTTATGGTGGGGTTGGGAGCTAAACAATATCAGGGCTCAACTCTTTCTCTCTCTCTCTGTCCTTCATGCGTCTGGTGCAAAAAGTCACACTGAAGCCAAACAACTTGAAATAGGTTCCAGTAAGTTGCACAAACATATTTTAATTTCTTTAATGGAAATTTGCTGAAGCAACGTGACCTGAATACAATTTGTGTCTAATGTCAAAACTTTGAGAAGGGCAAGCACTGATCCAAAAAAGTTTTAAGAGGATCTCTTAATTGATAGAAGAACCCTGAGTTTCAAAGCACGTCCAAACTGAACTTGTGAGACATTTAGTCAGTGTCAGGAGGCTCAAGGTTAGAAGTGTATTTGCATTGTTTTTCATTCTTCATAACTCAGTGATATTAATTCTGCATATAAAGGCTATTATTTACTAGACACTATCCCAATAGTTTACACCCAGCTTTACACCGTGTCCTAACCAGACGCGACGCGACAAGATTAGCTACAAGCAATTTGGCTGTCCACGAGACGCGACACGATAATGCGTCCGTCATGTATACGACGCAATTTTATCATCTAATTCATAAATATTAAACATTTTAACATAATTAAAACTACATTCAGTGACTGATACCATCTTTGTCATGGAAAACACTTGTTGGTTCACACTGAGGTCGCAATTTCAACATGTTTGCTTTAATTTATTTTCAAGATCTGAGGTAAGATATGTTGTTGCTTTCAGAATGGCTACATACAGAGGTCACACTAAATGATATTCAAATCACATTAGACACTTTTTAATAATAGAAACAAATAGAAACTTCGCGTGTCGCCGTAGCGGCTGGGTATGACAAAACCTCAGATTAACATGAAAAAGATTCATCGCTTGTCGCGTGTATAGTTAGGACACGATGTTACTAGCTTTATTAAAATAGCTATTATGACTAGTCAGTGCATATGACAAAGTTGTGACTAAGTGAATAAATAATAGTCGCTAATGGAAAAAATATAAGTAACATAAAAATATATTTTAATGGAAAAAACAAAATGGCTATACCATAAGTTTGCACTTAAAAAGAAAATAAGAAAAAAGCCAAGTTTTTCATAATTCCTTAACTGCTTTATCAATTGGTATAGGCTCAAATCTGTTGGTCACGTGTTTTATGTTAATTTGTAAAAGAATAAGCTAAACTCCAAATATTTAAATATAAAACTCACCTTGAAGGTCGCGCAAACTTTTTTACTTCAGTAGATGTTCGTTTTTCAGTCCAAAATAATTAACTCCCTCATAAGGCAAACACTCATTCTGCATGAATTGTGTCTGCTGTTACTGCGAACCCCTGTGATGAAAACGGAATGATGCTGAGTGGTGACAAATCCCGCAAGGATGCGATTACTGCGCGCCTGAACGCGCCTGAACGCGCTTTCACTGGAATGCGCGCCGGGATGCTGCGTCGCGTCGACTGTCTACACTCCACTACGCGTGGCGCATACTGATGTTACTGATTTCATGCGGTTGTTTGAGCCCCAACAGTCCCTTGTTTGAGGTCTCTAAAACATTATGTAACAAAAAGTAGCGCGTGCAGAAAGCAATACAGAAACAAACTTATATTATTATTTTTTCTGCTTTTTTCTGCTCGCATGGATAACCCTGGTTTAATATTTCCAACGTGAAATCGTTGCAGCTTGCATCAATTAAATTATTAAAAACTGTTTTTAAAGTAGACAAACATAGATAAATATTCCTAAAATGTGCTAAACAGAAAAACCTCATAGATGATAAGCTTAAGGACCAGCAGCACTTAAAATATTAGACTGCTATATGGCGCTCTGCCAACACTAATTCAGCTCTGAATAATGTCTGCAGGAGATCTGACCTTAGGCTGTCATTCCTCCTCCTGTATCATAAAGCTCCTTGCCAAATGCCAGTGAAATATCCGATGCACAGGGATACATTAATATTTAAAGTCAGTTTCCAATTAATATATAATTTCCTGTAAAGGATCAATAAAGTATCAACAAACAAACAAACAATTACTATTTATAGTTGTATTTATGATGCACGTGATAACAAAGCTATATATTTATTTATTCTATAGCTTTTCATGTATATATATATATATATATATATATATATATATATATATATATATATATATATATATATACAGGGGCGTAGTTTATGGGGGGGATGGGGGGAGGTAACCCCCCCAATATTCAAATCCATCAGTTACAACCCCCCCAATATTTCAACATGAAAATCACAGTAGATCAAATGAAAAATATAATATGAAAAAATAGAATTCATTTATTTTGTAAAAATAATTTTGTTCCTAATCAAATATGAGTATGTCATAATAAATCCGACAAAAAATACTCCCCCTCCATTGAACCGATTGGTAACGCCCAACCAATGAGTCGCACTTTCACCAAAACAAGCGAGTGGTGTTTGAATGGGAGAGCACACGGTTAATGTTAACGCCAAAAATGAAGAGAAGCGCTGCACAGCGGACTATATTTAACTGCTGGTCAGAGAGGGATGCAAAAAAATAAAGCATGTACTGAGAATGAGGTATGAGAATATTGTGTAATAGTTAGTACACACCACATATATTTTAGCTAGCTAATCCATTGCAATGTATTTAGCTATAACTATCAGTATAACAAGTTACCAAAGCAGCTGTCTGTTTTGCTAGTATATTTTTCAATAGTGTCTGTAATTATCAACGACAAAAGTATTCACATCGGTGTTTGTTTTCTTACTAAATTAATCTGACTTTTGAACGAATTGGATGAATTAACGATTTAAGTGGCTAACTCATTAAAACAGTGAAACACTGCCGCCTACTGGCGGTTTCAATACTTAATTTCTTTCTTTTGATAATCTCTACTATGTTAGAATTTTATGAATGATGATTATACACAAATTTCATAACGTTATGAGGTGTATAATCTCTTAACATGTTTTTATAACAGATTCGAGGTAAATATAGCTGCAGGGTAGAAAAGTCAGCAGAGGGAGAGGAGGAGCAGGTGATCAGGTAAAGAAGATGCCATTCAATCAATAAAATAAAATAAAATAGGAAACAGTATAGAAAAACAGCAGCTTTGTAAAGTTAGGCTATACATTAATGCCTTTAATGTTTTAAAGATGTGTTTCCCTTTAGAAAAAAAATTAAAAAGCATTAAGGTGGAATGTAAAAATTGTCTCTTTCATATTTGTATATGTTGAATTTATAATCAGTTAAAGCATGTTGCCAGATAGATAGATAGATAGATAGATAGATAGATAGGAAGAAATAAATTATCCAATAACAATACACATAAAAAAATTTTTTTTGAAAAAAATAACGGGCAGCATACAACGTTCAACCCCCCCCAATGTTCAAACCAAATCTACGCCCTTGTATATATATATATATATATATATATATATACATACATACATACATACATACATACATACAGACTTTAACTACAGTTTTCGGTTAGATTCTGATGGCCTGGCACATCAGTGTTTTCTGCTATTTAAAGTGTGGAATATGGATTATTATGGAGATATGGATTACAATATATATATTGTAGTATATATATGAGAAGTATTTTTTTTAATCTTTTTTTACACACAAAATAGGATGGAATGAAGACAATAGAAACACTTAATTGCGATGATATATTGAACCGTTTTATGTGTGTGTGTGTATATATATATATATATATATATATATATATATATATATATATATATATATATATATATATCAACTAAATGTGTTTTAATTATTAAACATTTATTTTCAAATCTTAGGGGTACTTCAAGTAAATATATTATGTGAAAGAGGTTCAGATGACAAAAAAACATAAACATTCTGGTAATCCCTGCATTACATGTAAATAAAAAATAGCGTGAATTTGTGCATTTTAATTTTAATGTGTATATATATATATATAAAGAATTGAGAGTGCAAATTCTGTGGTGGCTGAAATTTATAAGGAATTTAATTTAGCCTTTGTGTTAATAAAATATGGTTGAGCATGTTATTTAATGCAGTCCTTTGATAATTTGATATTAAGATGTCTAAAAAACTATTATGGGATGAGTTGCTCTGTTGTCACCATCTAATGGCCATCCCCTGTGTGAAAAGATGAGAGCTTTTGGCTCGGCGTCTCAAATTTCCTTTCGATTCCCCTGCATACCCTGGCAGGAGCACTGAGGCATGATGATTACATGAGTGAACATAATCATGCTTTCTCTCAGCCATGCTCTCATTAGTCAAGCGGATGACATGACTGGCATACCCATCTCTTATATCAGAAGGAAGGGCGGCACAACCTGGGGGATGATTCACCCATTGTGCCAGGAGAAACTGATGGAGAGATCACCAGCAGGCACACAATGAGCTCTGTGAGGTGCAAAACAAACGCAGTATTGTTTGGGCTACTGTTTGTGATGGGAGCAAGTTGCACCCACACAGAGCTCTGGAGCTTCTGTCATCTTTGGTCCATACCACCAACCTCAAGACCTACTGCACTGTTTTGAGCAAGCAAAAAAATTATTTGATCAATGCATATGAAAAAAAGAATTTATTTTATCACACAATTAATAATCAACATGTACCTAAAGACATCATGTTTATTCGTCACACACACTGGCAGTGAATGTGGATTTAAAAGTGGATAAAAGGAGGAATGGACTATTAAAACTAAATATAAAATCCCATCTGCAAATAAATGATAATACACAGTTCTCAGAAATAACTTTTCAATTATTTTATCCAACTTTTATCTATTATTAACCATTATCATATTCATAAAGCTTGGACAAAACTTTTTGTTTTCATTTTGAACAATTTATATATATATTATATATATATATATATATATATATATATATATATATATATATATATATATATATATATATATTTTAAACCTAATACTGTAAACTTTTTTAAACATTTAGTGAAATGTTTTGATTGAAACATACTTGTACTAAATTTCTTTAAAATAAATGCCACTTGTTGATATAGAATGCAGAGACATTTGTATATTTTTGTATTTAATACATTTTTAAAAATATAATTATGAATACACATAATTATATAAAATGTAGATATGTTAGTGAAGGGTATATATTGTGTCTGGGGGCTTTGGGTTTTTGGGGTGGGCCTGTCTGTCGACAAACAGAGAATCCAGTTTGCTGTTGCCCCTGGACTCTCCTGCCCTGACAAGTTAAAAAACTGCACCATGGGAAAAAGTACTAATACTTTCTCAAACCAAACATTCTCCAAATCCCACAATATCATTTAGGCATCATCTAATAATCTTGATAATATGGTCACATTGATGTTTCCAAAACACTCACAAAACATATTCATACGACCAATGATAGATTTATGATAAATCCTTACAGATAAAAACACTTAACCAGCATGTTGCGTGTGTAAAGCCTGAAAAGTATCTTTACAGGGGCACATTTCTCTCACAATGATAAACAGCAATCAAAACTGTCCATACATGCAGTCACTGGCTGTCCAAACAAAGATAAACAATGAGAGTGATGTCACTCCCTCTGAGTGCAGCAGAAGATGCCTGCTGTGTGTTGGTGTAGTCTTTTCACTTCGTTTTTGTAAAGGCCACAGATTTCACCCCTCACCTGCTTCCCGCTGGATCAGATCTGTTTGACCCTGCTGTGAGACAAAGCACAGATTATTGAAAACTAAGCCTGCACACAATGACGTCAAAAGATGATAAATGACACTGATGATGAATTAATGTCACAATAAGGTCATTGATTCACCCAAGCCTAGCTGAACAAAAGGTCGGCTCGAATTGTGACAAAAGTGAATTGCTTGGTTCTCCACTGGCCAGACTCTGTGTGTTGAAAAGTGTCAGCTCTGTTTCAGTCAGCTTATTATAATTCAGCATCGAATGCTTCTGTGCTGCAGTTTTAAAAATCTTTTAAACAGAGAAAGCCTATAGGGCAAGACGTGAAGTGCACCTGTTTTTGTTCTAAGAAAATATCCTTGCCTCATATTGGTAGGAATAGCACAGTATTATTTTGCCTCAGGTCATGTTGTTCGGCATAATTAGTACAAAACATGTTAAGCTAAAAAATAAAACACTAAATCACTTGAATACAAATAAAATAATCAAATACATAGTACTTTATCCTATAATTTTCTCTGACACTTTTGTCTAAAGTATCATATAGTGCACTTATAACTTATAAGGGAGACACTTCTGGAACAATCTGCATGGTGTTCTCTGTCTTGCTCAAATGAACAGTAGATCCTACTGAAGTTTAATTCAAATACAGTCCATTACAAGTGTGAAAAATTATACTTAATTTCTTAGGATTTTCTGCCCCCTATTGGAGAAATATGCATACAACGAGTCGAGAAACAGAAACACAGCAGGATGTTTTCCCCACTTTGGGCTCAGAAAATATCGCCGCCTCTCAATCCACATTAGTCAGAGCAGTAAAACAGGAAGTAGAACAAAGCGATAGATACAACTACACGCTAAAAAGTGGGTATTCTGCCTTTGGCGCCATTACAAAGTAAGCAAAGACTTTTTGTTAGCCAATTTAGCTAATTTAAGCTAAAATGATTTCAACCAGAGCTATAGAAGCCTTTCATACGAATGTCAGGTATTGCAAATATGTGTAAGATGTTCTGAATTGTGTTTTTAGTAAATCCTATAGACATGGCTGACAGGAGTCCAGCTATCGTGGTGGTTGGCGCTGGAGTCGCAGGACTCGCTGCAGCCAAGAAACTGAAAGAATATGGATTTAATGACGTCACGGTGCTGGAAGCGTCCGAGAAGGTCGGAGGAAGAGTAGCTACTGCAACTCTAGGTGAACAGCCTTCATTATATCTCAAATAGAATGACAGTATTAAGGTAATATATAGAAAATGTCATTCAATATTAAAAAGGTATTTAATAATGTAAAACAATAATTAAATAACATATTATTAAATCAAAGTATTATTAATAATTGTAAAGGTTTGTTCTTTTGTCAATTATATTTATTATTCATAAAACTGTTTATTATATGATCATTCTTTTAACAAACAGACAAATAAATGTATGGTTGTGTGTTAGAGGAAACTGTTTTGGGAAGCTAAAATCTGTGAACCCATGGCTTGGTTTCACTTCTATTAAATATATATATTTTTTTTGCCATGTCAGCAGATTGTATCATGTGATTTTAAATCCAATTTGTGATGGGACCACAAACTGACCTTTAATGGCATTTTTAAATTTTTTTACTTTTATGTGGATATATTTTTATAAACACACAGTATGTCTTCCATTTATGCTAAAAACTCAAGTAATTGAATAAATCCAATAACATGATCAATACACACCTGTCTCCCCTATCATAAAAACATAAAACAAAAAATATGTTTTTTTTTGCATATTTTAAATATCTTTGGCCCTGGTTAATTTCTGACACTGCAATGCAGTATTCTATGCTGTATTAATATTTAACAATACATATGTCACTTTCTTTCTCTTATTATTTGAAAGGTAATGCATGTGTTGATACCGGAGCACAGTACATCCATGGGGCGTCAGAAGAAAACCCAGTTTACAGTCTACTAAAAAAGTCTGGCCTTCTAAACCAGATCCCTGAGATGGGCGAAGAAGCATTTTATAGTAACAAGGGACACAAAGTAGATGCAAACTTCGCCAAAAATGCATATGGAGCTGGGGAGAAAATCATTCTATACCGTGGCTCCAACACAGGAAAGAGTTTAGGTGAACACTATGCAGAAAAAACCCAGGGGATGATTGACAGCTTGCAAGACAATGACAAGAGAACGAGAATGCAGAGTGTTTTTGCTTTGGTCGGAAAAGACATGCTGATTGACGTTGGAGCTTCAGACCTCTCCAAGATCTCTCTTGACTCCTGGCAGTATTATATCAACATGGGTGACAGTCTCAATATTGCAGGGTATGATAGGTTGAGAAGATGATCTGCATTTGTTTGCAATTATTGCTCATTAAATTATTCAATAAGTGTTAAATGTTGTGTATGTATGTCAGTTTAATGTTTCAGCTTGTGGATAAGCTGCTGGAGGACTTTCCTAAAGATCGTTTGCTGCTGAAAAGAGAAGTTAGTAAGATCAAATGGGATGGATCCTTTTCTGTTGCCCCTCCTCATGATGAACCGCTCCTCTCTGCTCACACCGAATCTGCTTCTGAAGAAAAAGTCTGCCAGTACCCAGTTTGCATTGTCTGTGAGAATGGAGAAGAGATTCTAGCCGATCATGTAATTGTGACCATTTCATTAGGTATGTGTTGATGCTGTCTGAAGTGAGCATTATGTACCTGGTTAAGAGATACATTTTGCAATTTAAAATTGAGAGATCTGTGTGTGTGTGTGTGTGTTTTGAAGGCTGTCTAAAAGCACAGGCATCCAGCCTATTCATCCCCAGTCTCCCAACCGAGAAAATGGAGGCCATCGAAAAGCTGTGCTTTGGCAATATTGCCAAGATCTTTTTGGACTATGAAGAGGCATTCTGGGAAAGTGATCTTGGTACTATCAGCCTTATTTATGAAGATGACACCCCTGCCTCAGTATCCACCAATAAACTGCAGTGGCTCAAGAACATGCAGAACTTTTCTGTCCTGAGACCCAAAGAAAGGTTAATGTTGTATCAAACTACAGACATTTTCAGTAATAATAATACAAATAATAGGTAGTATAAGTAGTAGTAGTAACATTGTTATTATGACTGTTAATGGTGCAAAAAGCTGTATTAACATTATTAGGTTACCTCAGGAAAAAAATATAATATGACACCTTAAACATTGTGACTTGTTAGGGTTTATTCATCTTTAATTCTGTCTTTTGTAGGTTTGGCAATATCTTAATTGGCTGGTGTCCAGGAGACATAGCTGACCTGGTTGAAACCATGACGGACGATGAACTCTCAACTGCGATCACTGATCATCTCAAAATGTTCTTAGGTAAAGAATTCTCTTCAGTAAATATACATATTACTTATTTTGGGTCTTTGCTAATGTGTAAGTTACGAAACTTAAAGGTTTTTAAAAGTTCTACAAATATATATTGCTGAAAGGTTTTTCAAAAAGATCTTGTGTTTTTAATATTTTCTGTACTTTTAAGGACATTCAAACATTCCTCAGCCAAAATCCATACTCTGCACTAAATGGCGCAGCAACAAGTTCATAAAAGGAACCTACGCTTTCCTCCCCGTTGGTGTTGATGGGAATGTTATGGACACACTGGCTCAACCACTAGTGGGCAGCCAGCATCCTAATAAAGTATGTGATTTTTTATTTATTTTTTCTTAATGGATTATCATTTTTATTTAAATATGCATTTGGTTTATGGGCTATCAAGGAGAAGGTTTTGATACAGAAGTATGTTGAAAAGATGGTTAGGGTTAAGCCCTCCTTCGATTTCTTTTCTTTGTCAGTGTATTAAAGTGATTTCTCACTTCATATATTTCAGGATCTTCAGGTCCTGTTTGCAGGTGAGGCAACGCTGAAGACTCTTTATGGCACAGTGCAAGGAGCTCTACTCTCAGGACACAGGGAGGCAGACAGACTGGCAGCACATTATAAGAAGACATTGGCACCCACTTCTGCTACCTCAGTGGACAAACAAGTTTAAAGTGTTAATCTATAATAAATCTAAAATGTATTATTTGGGTGATTGTGTCCAATAACAGGGAAATTACCGAGAAAGGTTTTTGACAGAGGACGTGATCGCAACAAGCCTGCCACCATGGGGCTGCTCTATGTAATAATAATAATAATTGTAACAGTTTTCTTTAAAGGGATACTCCACCGTGTTTTCATATTAAACTATGTTTTTCCCTTACCTAAGACTAGTTGATACATACCTCTCTCGTCTCAGTGCGTGCACTCAATCGCTTTGGCGCGGTGACACTTTGAAAGCACTTAGCTGAGCCCATTCATTCAATATGGGCCAAGCAGAGAAGCTACCAAACACCTCCACGTTTTCCCTATTTAAATACAGTTACTCGCGTAGTGTAACTCGACCTAGGATGGTAACACAAAACAAAACGTTGCGCTTTTCTAAGCGTGTAAAATGGATAACTATATTGTGTGGCGGAATACCATGGCAAGTGCTTGTAAGCACTTCGTCTTGGCGCAGTAATATCTTCACTAGAGGGAGCGGGGGCCGGTGCGAGGATTTTTCACGAGTGAAGATATTACTGCGCCAAGACGAAGTGCTTACAAGCACTTGCCATGGTATTCCGCCAAAGCTAAGTGCTTTCAAAGTGTCATCGCGCGCCAAAGCGATTGAGTGCACGCACTGAGACGAGAGAGGTATGTATCAACTCGTCTTAGTTAAGGGAAAAACATAGTTTAATATGAAAACACGGTGGAGTATCCCTTTAAGAGCAGAACTATTTTAATTAAAAAGAAAAAAAGACTGAGATTTTTATTTTTTACTATTGTATACTGTACTTTTTTATATCATATTCTATGCATTTTATGTTTTTTTTGACGAGCTAAACATATGATCAAAATTTCAAACTATGTTTTTTAAATAAAATATTGCATGCTAAATTTTGGTTTGATTATTGCAGTTCTAAGCTGATGGTTTGCACGAATCTATTTTATTTAGAGGAACAATAACAGCTTCTATTTCTCAATGTGAACCGTGAACAAAAATCCAAACAGGACGGACAGCGGAACTCTTGGCAGTTTCAGCACAAGTTTCCAGGCGGAGCATTTTATGCTGATACACCTCCATGCAGTTTGTTAATGGTGACCTTCTTCATTCTGTGGAGTTCTGTCATTATGTTCTTACACTTATGAATATATCTACTACATAGCCGTGTACAGTGTTTCAAATTTTATGGTCATGGCTTTAAATACAATTCGTCAGCCTTGCAAGAGTATATTCAGGTAAGTATCGCACATTGAGTTCTCTCATATTTGGTATAGTGTGGCAGTTAATGTATTTTCGTGTTTAGGGTTATGTATTAGTTATTTTTAAGATATTTTTGTTCCAATTCAAAATATATTGATCTGCTCGCTTTCTTAACTAATGTTATTTCCTTAACGTGTCTCTAAAAACCGTCAATCGGTTCAGATAATTCAACTTCCGCGTTATTTTTCATTTTAACTACAGCTAACGTTAGCTAAAACATCTCTATTGATGCGCAGAAAAGTTTAGATTGTGAATTTTCTTTTATTGATTTTCTCCATAGGTGTCTTCGGGCTGTTGTCTCCCACAGATGCTTGCAGGCCACGTCCACATTTCACACCACAGTCTTTCAGTCAAACTCCAACAGAACCTGTGTGGTCCGCTTCGGGAGGCAGAAGTATGAGCGGATGTATCCGGTTCTGCTGGTGAGACCTGACGGGTCCACCATCAACATCAGATATAAAGAGCCCAGAAGAATAATGAAGGTTAGTGCTGTATTCTAGTTTTTTTGTTGTTGTTGTTGTTAAAGGTACACTTCACCCCAAAAAGAAAATTCTCAATGCCATGTTGATGTAATAATTTATTTTTCAGTTGAACACAAAAGGATATTTTTTTGAAGACCTGTCATACAATGACAGTTCAGTACGTCATCAGGTTTTTAAAAAAGGACCTTAGGTTGGTGTTTTGAGTCAGTTATCAATAGTTTTTAAGTTTTTTTCCCCCCTATTAGATGCCTGTGGACATCACCACCCTCTCAGAGGAGGAGAGGAAAATCAGAATGCGGAAAAGAGAACCGAAGAGGGCAGCAAAACAAAAATTGGATGATTTTGAGGATGATTTCAAAGTTGATGATTACAGCAAATTCTGGAAGAAGAAGTGATTGGACTGATGCAGTTGAATGCCTCCTTCATACTATTTATATTGTCTCATGTACAATATTGCAATTTTGTTTTGTATGTCACCCTGCAATAAAAAAAGTCTTGGTAAAAATATTTGATATCATTCTCTGCCTTTCCTATTTGGGGATAAATTACAGCATTAACTTTTTTTTTCTTAAGTATTCATATATATAATATATTAGTGGTGGGCCGTTATCGGCGTTAACGTCTTGCGTTAACCTGAGACTTATCGGGCGATAAAAAAAAAATATCGCCGTTAATCTATTCTCAAAGTTGGGTCGAGAGCTGGGTCTATACTACGCGAGCTATGATGACTTATCACACCTTGATATTTTAGCGTGGATGTATACCTAGCTGAATCTGTAGGGGGCGAGAACGAGTATTCGAACCTGTGAGTATTCGAACCTGTGTGTATGTATTGTGAAATTACCACATCAAACGTGACGTGCTAACATGGATGCAGCTAAGATGCCACCGGGTTTGCTTCAGGGGATTTTTTTTTTTTTTAAAGAAGCTTCTCAATGGTAACCTCGACGAGACGCACGGCTGTTTCACACATAATCCGTCTGCAGTGCGTATGCAGTCCATGTGCATTTCATATCTGTTGCAGAAGCAGCACGGACTCATACTCATTGTGCTTTCACACAGGACGCGATTTCACACTGCAAGTCCGCTACTCGGCACGTAAACGATCGCTGCACTGCTGCAGACGCACTGCTCCTGGAATGCACTGACGGAATGCAACCGCGTGAATGCTGGAATCCGTTAACATGGGTGCATAAAAAAAACAAAACGAAACGCATACGCACTGCAGACGGAGTATGTGTGAAACAAGCGTAAGGTTGTTTGCACCTTGTGCAATGTGGAATTAGTTTACAGCTTTCTCAAGCAGTTTGTGATGCATTTTGCAAACAGGAGATGAGCCCCTGGTCTAATGCACCACCTGGCTTGAGAAACCCATTCTCAAAGACTTAACGTTACTTTTAGTCATTATTTTATTTGGGTAGCACACATATTCTGAATGCCTTCGGCAGAATTCAAATGAGCCATTTTAATCTAGATTAATTCCAAGATTACAGTGAGATTAATCTAGATTTAAAAAATTATCTATGCCCACCACTAATATATATATATATATATATATATATGTGTGATGTGTGATTTTTCAATTAGTTGAAATTTTCTGTCGATTATGATAATTTTAACAAAAATAAATTCTATCGAAAATGTTAATAAATGAACAATTATTCTAAATAGCATCTAAAGTATAATTATATTATAATAAAATATTTACATTTATAATATATATGTGATAAATTATAATAGATATTATTATATAAATATTTTATTTTCTCTATAGTTACTAGATTTCAATTTATTCGATTTTGTTAAGTTAAACATAGGAAAACATATTTCAAAGTACTTTTTAAGTGCATTCAAAATGCTTCATTCAAATAATTTGTTTAGTGAGAAAGAGCCTATAATGCTCCTGTACAAACAAATAAAATAAAAAAAGAATGCAAAACCTATTAAATATGTTGACTGCAACAACAGAGATTACGGAGCTACAATGATGTTCCTCTTGTCCTTGATTTGCTAATTCATTCTTTCTTTCCTTGTAATTGTGTTGTAGGTCTGAGAGGTCTGATGATCGCTGTAATGATGGCAGCTCTCATGTCCTCTCTCACCTCTATATTCAACAGTAGCAGCCCTATGTTCACCATGGACATATGGCAACGTATTCGGCCCCGGGTCACTGAGAGAGAGCTCATGGTATTGGGCAGGTAGTCTGTTAAATGTTTTGTGGAAAACGTACATTTTGAACATAATTTTCAGAAGTAAACTGAAGTACCTAAAATAAGTGAATGCTGTCATTATATGCATACAAACTAGTTCCAACGAAAGTGGAACCAGTCCACCACCAATTCAACCAAGTGGTTTAACCACATCAGGGTTGTTTCTCTCCTTGTTTTGTTGGGGCAATAAAGACACAATTTGAACTTTGCTATGAGATATACAAACTGTCAGTGTCTCATGGGTCTTAATTGCTGTTGTTTACTTACATCCACAGGGTGTTCATTTTATATAGTGGCCCTGATTATTGTTTGGATTCCAGTGATTCAAACAGCTAATAGTGGACAACTCTTTGACTACATTCAGTCAGTCACTAGCTTCCTGGCACCTCCCATCACCACAGCGTTCATTATGGCAATCTTCTGGGGGTGAGTAAATGAACAGGTGAATTAATAAACTTTTTCTTTTGTGCCCATGCAATAAAATGAAAATTAAACGGCCTATAACACTTGATGCATTTATTTTAAAAAGTTGTAAAAGATTTTCCTTTATCTTGCACAGGGTGCTTTTTGGGGTCTGATGGTGGGACTAGGTGGGCACTGTGAGGATGGTAATGGAATTTGTGTACATCTCCCATCATGCGGAGAAAAAGACCTGTGTCCTGCCCTGCTGAAAGATGTCCACTACCTGTATTTTGCTCTCATCCTGCTTGCACTGACAGCTCTGATCAACACAGCTGTCTCCCTCTGCACTGCACCTATTCCAGAGCAACATGTAACTATGGATTGCAATCCAAATACATACACATTTAAATAATTCTTTATCAATTTCTATACAAAACTTACAAAAAGGAGATAAATGCTACATACCCAAAGAGACTTTCATTTCTTTATTGGCATTAAAAACAGGAAAGAAAGAATGTGTGATGTATTATTTATTTATATACTGGATATACTTTATTTCGATATTCCACTTTAGACATTCTACTAAGTAACTTTGCAACTAATTCTTAAGCAGGGGGGAGTTATAACTATAGTTAGTTGAAGGTCTAAAGTAGACTGTCAAAATAAAGTGTTACCTACATATTTATATGCACAAAACATATTATTTACTAATACATAATATTTATTATATTTTTTTAAACAGAAACACACACTGAATTGAGCTACTATAACCCTAATATTTCATTTTAGCTCGTTCGTTTGACCTAGTGGTCAAGACACAGTAAGAAGGAGCGTGTAGAGCTGGAAGACCCCTGGGCTAGAGGGTCCCAACCAGCAGGCTCTGCTCCGAGCACTACAGAGTCAGAGGGGTCAGATGAGGATACGCCTGCATGGTGGAAACGTGCTGGAATGTGGCTGTGGTCTCTCCCATGTGGCTAAACAAGAGATGAGTGAGGAGGAACAGAAGGCTCAGATTTTAATCACTGTCAGTGTCTTTCTTTGGGCGTACTTTGCTTTAATAGTTTCCTTTAAAAAATATATATATTAACCTTTGATTTTAAAAGTTTATTAAAAGCAGCTTGATGTCACAGGATAATAACTAAACATATATACTGTAATAATGAGTGCTGTGTCATAATGACAAAGCATAACAGGTAAGATGGCTCTTAATCTTTCTCTCCCGTGGGCAGGGCTTCACTATGCTGCAATATGACTTAAAATTCTATAATTATTTAGTATTATTTTATTATATGTTGATTATACGATAATAATATAACATTTTTTATTTTATTATAAAATAATATAACTTATTAAAATGTTGAAACTTATATATTTCTTATTTTAGTTTGTATCCTCAATTGTTTTCATTGATGAAAATGAACAGATACTTAAAGTACTATTTGGGATTCTTATAATTCACTTCTTGTCTCTATAAATAAACAAGCTTGGAAGCAGCTTTGTTATTACTGAAGAATGGGGTCCTTTGAATATTGTGTTGGATAACAGCGGCCTCAGAAAGCTTTAAATTAATCATCCGATCCACTTTGGGCTGATCCTTGCCAGGTTTTCCATGTGTGCGTGAAACTCTGCTCTAACCTCCTCTCTACTTGAATGAACTACAAGTGCAAAGTCATACTACACTGTTTAGTGTACTCGAGAGAGAGAGAGAGAGAGAGAGAGGGAAATTGTACCCGAGGATATTCTACGGTTAATTATTACATATTGACAACACTTGTTTCTAGTCACCGATTTTACGGAGCAATGGAGCCTCATGTAAATGCGAAGCTGCTTTTTAATCACGCGACAACCCTGAAGCTTCACACGGGGAATTTAGTCAACCGCAGTCGACTTAAGAAGAAATGTCCGTCTTCACCTAGCGAGGAGGTAAGTGACATGAGTCTGCGGTGCTCAGTGCATCTTGGTCCATTTTGGCAGCACATAGCATGTTTTATAGTATGATATTGCTCGGTGGAGGAGTTTAGCCACGGTCACCCCAGTATTTATGTTAATACGGTTGTCGTTGCTTTTGTGAGGTCCGAATCTTTTTTGAGCATCCGCTCCGGCGGACGGTTCATTTACCAAACCGGTTTTTTTGAGACGTCACTCGTGTTCTTGGACGTCTTCATATTATATACGAACGCTTAAAAACAGTTCATACGTATGTTTTCAATATAGGTTCTAAATTATGGATTTTGTGTACACTTGTGTTGTATATGGATTTTGTAATGATTAACCATATCCTCGATATAGTCATTGCTGTTCGAAAAAAAAATGGTGATATGTTTCTTTATGTTCCGGCATGACTCCCACCTTACAGTCGAAAGCTTTGGAATCGGTTCAGTTGAATCATTAAGATCGACTCGGCTCACAATAACAGATCCGTCTTCTTCCATTATTGACGTCAGTGGCTCGTTTGCCTCGTGCTGCTCATGACATGCCACTGTAAGCAAAATGTGGTATGAGAAATTGCAATGCATTGCACTGTTTTTGCATTCACGTTCAAATGATCAGGGTTGTAGTTGCATGCAAGCAATGCGTCTGCCTAGTAACACTTAATAATAGAGGTGTACATAATTAACTCTGACCTCACCTGACCCAACATGCTGGAATAAAGGATGATGCAATGTCATGCTTTTCATCAGAAAGTTTTCGAATCTCAGCAGATAACTAACAAATTACTGTGCATTTTATATTCACAGGCATTTTATATTCATGTCTGAAAAGACATAAAAATGCAGCTTATTGTTCAAGCCCACACAAGTTGATCAGTAATGTTTAAACGTGTATGTGAAGATAGTATTGTAAGATTATAACTAGAATATGTTAATGATGTATTGATGGGACTTTTTTTTCCCTCTCAACAGTAGTGTATATAACTGGATATTTCTATATTTTTCATTTTATTTCATGTTACTTTTTTCTCTTTATGAATTTTGCACACACACACACACACACACACACACACACACACACACAAACACACTTTTTATAATAAAAAGAAAACAAGTAGAAAGAAGAGAGAGTGCTTGTGTTTGAGGGTCAGGTGTAAATGGAAGATATGTGTTTTTCAATGCCTTGAATTTAATGCACTATTACCAGCTATTGGTAGCCATAATTAAATGATGCACTTTTTTTATTTTTTATATTCAACTTTTCTGAAAAAGCCTACAGGGCCAAAAGTGTCTATGCCTATGAATATTAAGAAATGGTTAGTGAAAGCTGCCGAAATGTTGTTTTTATGTTTCATAATATTCGAATTGTAGCCTGTTGTAACGTTTTTTTTTTTTTTTTTTAATTTTGAATTCACAGCTTCAAGACTGCATCCAAGACACATTGAGCGAGTGGTTTGCCACAATGCCGTCATCTCTTGATTCTGTAAGAGCTTGCATGACACTCAATGAGAAAGTTAAAAAGGAAACCGTTTTAAGCTAAACAAATGCCATTTTTGACATGTTAAAGATTTGCATGAAGTAATCAGACCCCCTGAACATAAACAGTGGAACACTCTGTGGATTGTGGGAAAGCAAAACGTCTGGCTCTTTAGAAACCATCAAAGTATATGTATGCAGTTGGATAAAAAGACTGTTGTTCGGGTGATTGTTAATGGCAAGGGACCGCTGTGCCTCTGCTCTGGCTCTTTCTGCCATTGTCGGTGAATCTGCCTTAGAGCTCAGCGAGTAGAGAGTTAAGGTCTAAGCACGCAGAAGGCGAGGCTTATTGATGCATTCCTTTCATGCAGTCCATTAACAAGGTGTGTAATGTTTTGAGGTGCAAAGTAAAGTCCATTTCATAGACACAAGATTGCCAAAAAAATATGGAACTATAATGCATAATCCAGTAACTGGATACTTTCCATGATAGCAAAGTTTTGCCATTCTGTTTTTCTTCTTCAGGAGCTTCCCAGTGTTCTGGACTGTACTGTTTCAGAAAACACAGATGCCATCACTCCGGAGGAGAGAGAGGAGCTGAAGGTGTCTGGTGAGGATTACTGATCCTTAGTGCATGAAATAATGCTATTGCAGTGCATGTGCATGTTATTAAATTTGTTTAAATGTCTTTACAGTAAAGCTTTTTCTCACTGAGTCGGACCGTTCATCCATCAGAAGTGCAGTGGACATGGGTAAGTTCAGCTTAATGTGATGCCATATACATTAATATTATTATGTTTAAATAGTTAAAACTGTTCATGTATATTAACTTTTTCTTGCCTTAAACTAACTGAATTGATCATACCAAGAGTGTATTTTAGACGTTAAAGCTCTAAGAAATATATGAAAATTAGTAGTCTCTAAACAAAGGTATCACATTATATGTTAATTATGATCCATAATTAATTAATATAATAATTTGTAATTGTATAATTTGCTAATATATATATATATATATATACAGTACAGACAAAAAGTTTGGACACACCTTCTCATTCAAAGAGTTTTCTTTATTTTCATGACTATGAAAATTGTAGATTCACACTGAAGGCATCAAAACTATGAATTAACACATGTGGAATTATATATGGAATTATATACATAACAAAAAAGTGTGAAACAACTGAAAATATGTTCATACTATAAATACGGTCATATTCTAGGTTCTTCAAAGTAGCCACCTTTTGCTTTGATTACTGCTTTGCACACTCTTGACATTCTCTTGATGAGCTTCAAGAGGTAGTCACCTGAAATGGTCTTCCAACAGTCTTGAAGGAGTTCCCCGAGAGATGCTTAGCACTTGTTGACCCTTTTGCCTTCTGTCTGGGGTCCAGCTCACCCCTAAACCATCTCGATTGGGTTCAGGTCCGGTGACTGTGGAGGCCAGGTCATCTGGCGCAGCACCCCATCACTCTCCTTCTTGGTCAAATAGCCCTTACACAGCCTGGAGGTGTGTTTGGGGTCATTGTCCTGTTGAAAAATAAATGATGGTCCAACTAAACGCAAACCGGATGGAATAGCATGCCGCTGCAAGATGCTGTGGTAGCCATGCTGGTTCAGTATGCCTTCAATTTTGAATAAATCCCCAACAGGGTCACCAGCAAAGCACCTCCACACCATCACACCTCCTCCTCCATGCTTCACGATGGGAACCAGGCATGTAGAGTCCATCCGTTCACCTTTTCTGCGTCGCACAAAGACACGGTGGTTGGAACCAAAGATCTCAAATTTGGACTCATCAGACCAAAGCACAGATTTCCACTGGTCTAATGTCCATTCCTTGTGTTCTTTAGCCCAAACAAGTCTCTTCTGCTTGTTGCCTTTCTTTAGCAGTGGTTTCCTAGCAGATATTCTACCATGAAGGCCTGATTCACACAGTCTCCTCTTAACAGTTGTTCTAGAGAGGTGTCTGCTGCTAGAAGTCCGTGTGCCATTGACCTGGTCTCTAATCTGAGCTGCTGTTAACCTGCGATTTCTGAGGCTGGTAACTCGGATGAACTTATCCTCCACAGCAGAGGTGACTCTTGGTCTTCCTTTCCTGGGGCGGTCCGCATGTGAGCCAGTTTCTTTGTAGCGCTTGATGGTTTTTGTGACTGCACTTGGGGACACTTTCAAAGTTTTCCCAATTTTTCGGACTGACTGACCTTCATTTCTTAAAATAATGATGGCCACTCATTTTCCTGTACTTAGCTGCTTTTTTCTTGCCATAATACAAATTCTAACAGTCTATTCAGTAGGACTATCAGCTGTGTATCCACCTGACTTGATGGTCCCAACACAACTGATGGTCCCAACCCCATTTATAAGGCAAGATATCACACTTATTAAACCTGACAGGGCACACCTGTGAAGTGAAAACCATTTCAGGTGACTACCTCTTGAAGCTCATCAAGAGAATGCCAAGAGTGTGTGTGACGAGTGGGGCGGGGCCGAGGGACATGGGAGCGAGGCCGGTGGAGTGATTGGAGATGAGCTACACCTGTTCGACCCACCGGTCTCGAGGCCCACGGAGGAGATGGAAGGATATAAAACTGGAGCGACGACAGTGAAGGACGAGAGAGGACCAGGCCTGGGCTTTTAGTTGTGTTTTGGTTTCATTTTATTTGTGCGCACCAGTCGTCCGTGAGGGGCTGGTGCGCTGTTTTGTGTTTATTTTAAATTATTAAAATGTTGTTTGATTGTCCGCCGGTTCCCGCCTCCTTCTTCCCGAAGATTACGAAGCTTTTATCATTACAGTGGTGCCGAAGCCCGGGAGAAGGAGGGACGCGCTGCTGAAGATCCCTCGCCGCTGTGGTGAATCCGCGGTGCCAACGAGCAGGCGAGGAGTGTGCCGCCATGGACGCTCGAGGCGGTGGGCTGGAGCGAGTTGCCGGGGATGGGCGAGCTCGCTACCGGCCGCCCACGATAGGGAGGGGCGGCTGCCGTCCGTGAGGGAGCGGAGGAGAATGCGCCGTTCGCCAGGTGGCCGGAGCCTGCTGCCATCTGCCGGAACGGGGAGGAGCAGGGAACGGGGGAAACCTGCCGGCTGCCCAAAACCGGAGGAGCCGTCGCCGTCCACCGGGCGGCGGAGGAGTGTCGTGCCGTCTGCCGAGGGCCGTCCAGTGCCACCGCCAGGCACCGCGGAGGAGATCGCCCAGCTGGTGGAGGGCCGAGCAGCGGTGCGTCTGGGAACCGGATTTTTTTTTTTTTTTCTCCTCTCTCGTCTCTGTCGCTCCTCCTTCCATCTCCTTTTCTCTCGCCTCGCCTGTCCTACCCCCAGGTTCCCGCAGGTCCCCGTGAGCGGTCCCCGCCGGAGGGAGGAGGGGGGGGGGTAGAGCGCAGTCTCGGGAGTACCCCCCGGCCTGCGAGGAGCGATGGGGGTATGTGACGAGTGGGGCGGGGCCGAGGGACATGGGAGCGAGGCCGGTGGAGTGATTGGAGATGAGCTACACCTGTTCGACCCACCGGTCTCGAGGCCCACGGAGGAGATGGAAGGATATTAAACTGGAGCGACGACAGTGAAGGACGAGAGAGGACCAGGCCTGGGCTTTTAGTTGTGTTTTGGTTTCATTTTATTTGTGCGCACCAGTCGTCCGTGAGGGGCTGGTGCGCTGTTTTGTGTTTATTTTAAATTATTAAAATGTTGTTTGATTGTCCGCCGGTTCCCGCCTCCTTCTTCCCGAAGATTACGAAGCTTTTATCATTACAGTGTGCAAAGCAATAATCAAAGCAAAAGGTGGCTACTTTGAAGAACCTAGAATATGACATATTTTCAGAATATAGAACAAATTAGGAAACTCCAAGGCACTCTCTTTAAGAAAAATTAAAAAGCCTTTATTTTATGTCTTGGTCATCATAAACCTTTAAAAACTCTGACGCCTTTCGGCATACAAGCCTTTGTCAGGGAGTCAACAGTTTCCAAAACAAGAGTCCTTCTTATAAGTCTTCACACAACCAATCCAAAAACTCCATTTGGCAGAGGTAGGTTCAAAGTTGTAGGATTAAAGAAAGAGCACTAGATGTCCTCCTCGGTACTTAATAGATCAGGATTTTTGTGGCTACAGACCAAGGTTACATACAATACATGCATCACCAAAGTACAGAAAATATAAATACAAAAAATAAAATAAAATTGTAGTTTTAGAGAAAAACACTGAGATCAAGTTCTTCATTCAGGCCTGGATATCTAGTCGCCTGCAGTTTATCAATCCAGAAACTTTCTCTCTGGTTTAGTAGTTTTTGCCTGTCTCCTTTCCTTAGTGACAATGGGATATGATCAATTCCACAGATCTGTATGGTCGATGGATCACTATTGTGGTGTTCCCCGTAATGTCTCACCATAGGATAGTTCATGTTGCCCGTGCGAATCGCATATTTATGTTCAGCCAATCTGTCCTGAAAGCACCTTTTTGTTCTTCCTATATAAAACACTTTACACTCAGGACATTCCAGTCTATATATAACAAATATTGTTTTACAGCTTATAAAGTGGTTAATGGTAAACTGTTTTGGGGAAATAGTATCAACAAAGGTTTTAGACTGCAAAACATTTGTACAATGATTGCAGTGTTGACATTTATAAGACCCTTTGGGTTTAGATCCCAACCACGTATATTGGCCTTCTGATTTCAGATGGCTCCGGACCAGTTTATCTCGAATAGTAGGACATCTCCTGAAAGCTACCAGAGGTGGCTCAGGAAACAGCTGGCCGAGCATCTCATCGCTTTCAATAATACCCCAATTTTTTCTAATTATTCTCTTAATTTGGTCTGCCTCTGTACTATACGTGGTAACAAAAATGGCTCTATCTTTTGTTGGCTTAGGTGGGTTTCTTTGAAGAAGTGATACCCTATTTGCAGATTTGGCCCTGCTATATGCTTTATGGAGAGTTGTGTTTTTATAACCCCGTTCCTTAAAACGTGACGTCATCTCTTTTGCTTTACACTCAAAAGAATTGTCTAGGTCACAAATTCTCCTAACTCTCTGGAATTGCCCATAAGGAACATTTTCCTTCAACCATTTCGGGTGGAAGCTTTTAGCATGCAGAATAGTGTTCCTGTCAGTAGGTTTTCTAAACACTGAAGTGTGTAGGGCACCATGATCGTCTTTGAAGATGCTTAAGTCAAGGAAATTAATACAATCTTTACTATATTCCAAAGATAGTTTAATGTTGGGGTTAATGTTATTCAAAAAAACGTGGAATTCTTTCAAATCTGCCTCTGAACCAGACCAAAACAAACAAACATCATCAATGTAACGTCCCCAGCAGATAATGTGTTTGAAGAAGGCATTCTTTTCCTGGTTTAAGACAAAATCTTCCTCCCATTTTCCCAAAAATAGACCTGCATATGATGGACTATAACAGGCCCCCATAGCACAACCTTTTATCTGTTTAAAAGTCTTATCCTGGAAGATGAAGATATTATTATTCAATGTCCATTTAGTTAAGGACAATAAAAACTCTGTGGGTGGCATTTCCGACTCAGGTCTCCTACTAAAAAAATGTGTCAAAGCTGCAAGGCCCTGCATATGTTCAGTGTTGGTGTACAACGCTTCTACATCCATAGTGACTAGAAATGTATCAGAGTCTATGTTTTGTAGTCGTGTGATCTTATTCAGAACATAAAGTAACGAAAGACAGGGTTTAATAAAATAATCAATGTACTTAGAGACTGGTTCAGTCAGACTATCATTCCCAGAGATGACAGGTCTCCCTGGAGGGTTATCAACACACTTATGGATTTTGGGTAGCATGTAGAATGATGCCACTCTTGGGTTTTCATTCCACAGGAAGCCAAGTTCAGAATCAGAGATCCAGTCATTATCTTTGGCCACATACAGTAGTTGTTTCAATTCCTCTTTGAGAGACTCAATGGGGTTAAATGTCAGTGGTTGGTAAAACTCTTTGTTGTTCAATTGATGGAAAGCCTCTTTTATGTACATATACTTTCCCCAAATTACTATAGCACGTGCATTTTTAATTACTAGATCCCTATCTTTGGATAATGCTTCCAAAGCCTTCTTTTCGTTGTAAGACAGATTACTCTGCTTAAACAAATTTTCAATATCATAATTCACCTTTTTAGCAAATATATGTAATGCTGTACTCTGAACCAGTGGGCAAAAAGTTGATTTAGGCTTAAAAAGTCGCCTATGGAGAAAAGAGACTGTCTGACCTGTGTCTATGGAGCTTGCAGAAGTGGCCTGTGGCTTGTACCAGGTCTTGAGGTGTAGATTCCTGTAGAAGTGGAAGAGGTCGAACCAGTATTTTCAGTTGTTTCACACTTTTTTGTTATGTATATAATTCCACATGTGTTAATTCATAGTTTTGATGCCTTCAGTGTGACTCTACAATTTTCATAGTCATGAAAATAAAGAAAACTCTTTGAATGAGAATATATATATATGTTTCAAATATATGATGTTCTTTTGAACTCTCTATTAATCAAAGAATCCTGAAATAATGTATCATGTTATATATATATATATATATATATATATATATATATATATATATATATTAGTAGCAATGTAAAACTCTTTACATTACACTTGTAATGATAACACTTATCGAATTAATGCACCCTTGCTGAATATAATTTCTATATATATAAACAAATTTTTTACTGAGCCCAATTGAATGGCATTGTTTGTGAATATGCAATTGTTTTGACCATAACCCCTTCTCCTCTTCTCTGTGTTGTTCAGCTTGTCTTTCATTAAGTGTATCTCAGTTGGATTCTGTGATCATTGCTCCACCTCCTCTCCCCGAGGGTGAGGCACAGATGCTGACCCACCTGCAGCCGCTGTGGGAGGAGCTGGAAAGTCTTGTGCATAGCCAGAAGATCGCTGCCATCGGCACGTCGGACTTGGACAAAACTCTCTTAGAGCAGCTCTATAACTGGGCTCAGGTCTTCTATGAGTGTTTTTTTTTCTTCACATAACAGAATAATGTATAATTTACAATGTATTTGGTGCTCTTTCATGCTATGCAGGTAAAGCCGAGCAGTAATCAGGTGAATCTGGCCTCGTGCTGTGTGATGCCTCCAGACCTCACTGCATTTGCTAAAGAGTTTGACATACAATTGCTTACTCACAATGACCCCAAAGGTGTGTATTTTATGCTGGTTCATTGCGCTCAATGACTGTGCATGAACAGACTCTGCAATTTAATTATAAAACAGCATGAGCAACAGCACAGGAAATCTAATGATGCCAATCTTTCTTTGTGTCTAGAGCTAATCAGTGCAGCATGCTTTCAGGAAGCAGTGCAGGGGAGCAGTAAGGACCTGCAGGCGGCCAATTGGAGGCTGGAGTGGGTCTTACGGTACTCTATCATTGTCAAGAGCAGAGGCATCATTAAAGCAAAAGGCTACGTTGTTCATGCTAAAAAGAGCAATGACCATTAACATGTCCAGTTTGAACACGGTTTTTTTTTTTTTTTTGGTTTACTGAAATTTATTCCACTTAATTCAGAGAGCTACTACATCACTGATGGATAATTTACAGGTGGTTTTCATTGTTTCGAATGAACAAAAAATTCATCCAACTCATTTTCCCTCATGGTTTAGAATATTTAGATAGCTGTCTGTTCTTGTAAATAAATGCAAAGTGCCTCTTTTGTCAGATTTTTTTTTTTTATTGTATTTTTAATTTATTTATTTACCTTTTATGACCTGGCCTGGTTTAATTCTTGGTATTTATCAAAAGGGTCAAAATTTAATATAAAACAGTGGTTGATGGGACAGCAGATTTAGATGCTTCACATACCAAAAGTTGTTTTGTAAATCATTGCCCCTTTGATTTTGGTGAAGATTTTTTATCTGTTTAATTTTAAAATGTTAACCGCATACTTTTTAAAGAGTGGTCCACATAGTTGTAGATTTTTCTTACTTCTAAATTGAATATCAAATATTAAGCCCTGCTGGTGTTTTAAGTTTATATAATTTATTTTGATTGATGCTTTGCTTGGAATGTTTAGTAAATGTTTTTACCTGTTGTCAATGGTTGATTTGATCTCTACCATCCCTTTGTAAACAAAATGCTTTGCTTATCTGATAAAAATTACATTTTCAAATATGTAACTGTATGAGAGGCTGTTTTCATGCATGGCATGAACAACATTAATTCATTGTATAAAAAATACTGAAAAATTCCACACTTGAAGGAAAATAATGATTAGTCCCAGTATTTAGCGAATAGTCAGAAAATATATATTTTTACCTTTGTTATTTATTAATTATAATTATGATTGTTCTGTTGGAACCAATCATATATGAGATATTTTCTTTTATGTACTGTACATGTAATTACTATTTTCCCATATTGTGTTAAACATTTTAATGTGGTTTATAAACTTAGGAATTGAAAACTGAACATGGACTGGCATTGGATTTCATTCATTTCAGTGTTTATACGTTAGTTACACAATATCCTTAGCGAAAACAAAGGTTTTTACATTTCGATTTTTGTATAATTATTATTATAAATGAATGTATGAATTAATTATTTTTTATAGTGTCTGTCAAGAGCACAACTGGTTAGAAGGTAAAATCAAGACATAAATCCATATCATCACTTGCGACTCAAATCTCACACTCATAGCTGGGGTCAGTTGAATAAACCGCTTAGACTAGACTTAAAAAGTTAGTCATATACAAAATGTTTTCTTCAAAACTGGTCAGTCATTACCTCTTGGCTAGCTATTATTTGATGCATTTAGTTCTTAAGACACAGTTTTAACTCAGTGTCTGTTTCTGCACCTGGTCCCTGCTCAGCGATGCTTTCTTGCATCGATTAGTTGCGCCTGCGCATTCCAGTAGCCACGCGTCTCGAAAGCGGAAGTGCGTCTAGAGTCATTATAGTGGCAAGATGGTGGCCACCAGGAGAGGAACACGCGTGGGCTCCCCTGTGAAAGATACTAGCGATGAAAATTCTGGAACCACGGTATGTAACGTTAGGGTTATAAAGTAGGTTAGTATTAGTCCACATATTGTCCGCAAGCGTCAGTGTGGGCTTGTAATTGCAGCGTTGTATGTACTTTAATGCAAAGATGAGTCGCCGCATGTGTCCATACATGCCCGAGCAAGTGTGTGAAGCCTGTTGGACTAACAAATCACGTTCATATTCAATTAGATAATGGTGTCCGTTAATATTTTTATGTCGCCTGTTTTGCATTCTTCCTCGACTTGGCACTTATGTTACTAAACAAGGCAGGCTGCACGTGTATCTTTGGTCTGCAGTCTCACCATGTGTGATGCTCCTGTTAGGAAGAACATCTAGCCACCCCCCGCCATATATGTTAGAATTATGTTAGTTTTCTTTACAATGACCATAAATAACGTCACTCCTTCTGATAAATATTTATGTCATTAGGTTATGTAGAACTGTTAAAGCAGTATCCCTGGTGGAAAAAAAAACATAAAACCCAGAATATGTGTGATTAATATAAATATTTTAAAATATGGTTAAATTCAGGGTAGGTAATTTGGTTCAAAAGCGTTTTAGTTATGCTGGTTGAAAGTCCCTTCCCAAAAAGTTCTAGCACTCGGTTCGAGGTCTACGATTGGCTGCCCTACCTTGCCTATCAATGTATGCATTTCCATACTTTTGCGCACCAGTGTTGCCAGACGTACGATAATTATCGTATTTGTACGATAATTTTAACCTCTGTACGATCAATAATGAAAAATAATCCCGTAATGTACGATAATTTCAGAATTTTATGAAAATTTAAATGATGGTTGCAGTCATAGGGCTTCTTTATTCATACACAAAATCGGCTCATTACAGACACTCTAAATGCGTTCGTGTGCACCTGAGGGTGTGTTAAGAATGCAGGAGAGTGCCCTGCTTTAAAGCCAACAAGCACTAGTTGGGTCCAAGACAGCAAGAACTTCTTCAACATCTGGCAACATGCAGGTTTCCGATGACAGTGGCTCAGATGTGGAGTTAACTGCACCACGCAGAAACAGCTAAATTCCTTCTTCACTGGACGGGACAAAGCAAGTGTTAAAAATAATTTTAATATGATTTAATATGCGCTGCGACGCAGACAGTCACTGAAAATAATGGGATAGTATTTTGTCTCACTGCTTCCGTCCAACAATATGCCTTGTGGTAATTTGCAGTTCGTGTCAAAATGTTGTTGGTTTAGAATAGATAAATAACTCTTGACTCGTGTACGATAATTTTCTTCCAAATACGATAATTTTGAACTTCTGGTACGATACTTGGACATTTCCAACCTGGCAACACTGTTGCGCACCCTGTTCGCGCAGATATGATAGGTCACCAGTGCGTTCCATGACCCCCTCACAGTTGTCATGAAGGGCAAAATTAGCTATATAGACCAAAATCATTTTTTGAACCAGGCTGTAAACATGCATTTTATGCTCTAAATTTGGACATTTTAACATGGGGAGTCTATCAGGGGCGTAGGAGCGATTTTGAACCTGGGGGGGACAGTAAATGCCAGGGGGGTTCGGGGGAAATCCCCAGATTTATATATATTTATATATAAGCACTTAAATGCTCATTCCTAATGAACATTTGTTTTCTAATTTATTAAATATTGATGAGAATAAATATAAAGTATATATATATATATATATATATATATATATGTAATGTAACCCCTCTCTCCCGGGTCCTCTCTGACGCTCCTCGCACTCGCGACGAGTGGGGCTCGAACTCGAACCTCCGGTAGGGAAGCGGACGCACTAACAAGGAGGCTAAATGGCTACAGCCACTAGCGTCTGTCGCTAGTGCGTCTCTTGAGATCAGGGAGTGAGGTTTACCTGCACAGCACTACTCGCATATATATATATATACCGGCTTTATATTAGCCATCAGCCACCCTGCTCTCTATGATTTCGGCATCGGCCATCAAAAAGCCAATATCTGTGGACCACTACAGTAAACGCAATGCAGTAAAGGTGGAAATATAAAAATGGAATCAGCTGTTAAATGCAAAATATCACAGAATTGACAAAATTGGAATAAAAAAAAAAGGATTTCAAAGGGCCCTTTGTAGCTTTTCATTATAAAGCTTCAGCAATAAACTATTTTTACATTTAAATATATACACTGTATTTTTCGGACTATAAGTCGCACCTAAATATAAGTCGCATCAGTCCAAAAATACGTCATGACAAGGAAAAAAACATAAGTTGCACTGGACAATAAGTTGCATTTATTTAGAACCAAAAGAAGACATTACCATCTACAGCCGCGAGAGGGCACTCTATGTTTTCAGTGTACATGTAGACTACAGGAGCACTGAGCAGCATAGAGCGCCCTCTTGTGGCTGTAGATGGCAATGTTTTAACTTGATTCATTTCTCTTGGTTCATGTCAAATTAATTTTGATAAATAAGTCGCACCTGACTATAAGTCGCAGGACCAGCCAAACTATGAAAAAAAAGTGACTTATAGTCCGGAAAATACGGTAATCATAACAACAACTAGTTAAATTAGTTGGACACAGTTCCCATGTATTCTTTTATCCTACAAAAATTAGCATTCTGTCATATTCCCATTACCCGTTTCTCACTTGGACATAACTCTCCCTGTTCTGTGGTCTCTTCATCTCCTGTCTAGGAAAGTAACATGTTTGAGGACACAGAACTGGTTTCAATGCAAACTCTGATGGCCTAATTTTACTGATCTAAAGTACTTTTACTATGTGAATTTTAGAATATACTGTATGTAGCTATCCATACAACTTACAAGCTCATTCTCCTCTGTCTTCTTCCTCTCAAAGTATTGTAGGATACTTATCTGTATGAACATTTTGACTAATGTTACTTCTACATAGTTTATGGACACGTATCAATGGCACATTGAATTCACATTGACTAATTAGCTATCATTTGCCTGTTTTACACAACATAAAATAAAATAATTTGCTTCTAAGTAGGCTAAATTTGACAGTTTTTAAAAATACAATAAAACTAATGATCAAACTGATCAATCTCCCTCAAATACAAAGTGCGTCTGTGATTTAAAATTGTTGTTTAACGGTAGCTGTAACGTGAAAAAATCAACCGTCCAAATCTGTTTGGCAGATCCAGCTGATGTATTCCAGCCCAAAAACTGTTCAAAAACCGCCAAAATGCACACAAAACCACCAAAAATGTTATCACTGATCAGTATTTATTTCTGTATTTTTACTTCCACGTTTTTCTTTTCTACTATGTTACGGTTGGTTACATTTACATACAAGAAATAAACACTGGCTGCTGAACCATACATAAAATAAACCGTTTTATGTGCATTAGCTCCACCTTTTGGACTGGAGTGTTGCCCTCCTTATAAATAAATGACGCCATCAAAACCTTACGGCGAAATGACAATATCCTTCACACACTCGTTTATAAGACGGCCTCTTGTATCTTTGCTAGTCGATTTTATTTCATCCAGTGACATGATGGGTTTTAACTTCATTCAGGAGATTTTGGGTAACTGCACAACTGACAGACTTTGAGCGCACCGCCAACGGTGCATGTGTGTGTGTGTGTGTGTAACCATAGCGACAAAACGACCAACTTTCGGAACCTGCACTTAAGCCTATAATTTTGTTTAAAAAAATTAAATATGCATTTAAAAGTTTCAGAATGGATTAATTTGGAGACTCTGAAATCGGCAGAGATAAGGCAGGCAATGCAAAACAAAATCTGACATTGGGAAATAGTGAGGGGGACAAAACTCACGTATAATGGCTCCTACGCCCCTGGAGTCTATAGGATTGACTCCCTTTTGCAGCCAGCTGACGAATTACAGTTTAAGTCCCTTCCATATGGGCTTCATTAGAGAGAGCAGAGCTTTCCGCTTGATTAAACAAACCTAATGCAAGCTTTAAATTATAAACTGTCAGTCCATCACTGAGCAATGTCTACTTTTATTTCTGTATTAAGTTTCTTTTCATTTTGTAAATAATCCAGCTATAACTTTATAATGTTTGTTCACTAAATAGTAGGGCTGGGACAACGCGTCGAGGTCATCGATGACGTCGACGCAAAAAATAAGTCGACGCAAAATATGCGCATCGATTCGTCGACCTGTTTTTATTTCTCTAAAAAACGTTTGCAGAACGTTTACCTTATGTGCGCTGAATATACGCGATGGCCGGATCAACATTCTGTCCAACGTTATATAACCAATCCAGGGGTTTTTCTGCATTGATCTTTTTATTTTGGCGGCTGTCAAAGCCTTATTTGATCGGTGAGTGACAGGGTGCGTACAAGAGAGAGCCCCGGCTGCGCGCGCACTCACAGTCTTCAAACAACTAGTGATGGGAAGTTCGGATCATTTTACCGACTCGGACTTTTGAGTCTCGTTCAGCAAAATGAACGAATCTTTTTTCGAGTCATTTCGTTCATTTTAGCAAAATGTAATGAAAATGTTATGTGTTACTTCCCCAACACATCTAGTACTTACGCAAACGTTGATCCCACTAAAAACAATACAAAACTAAAATGCTATAAGATACAGAAAAAAAAATTCCTTCTTTACCTGGGTCTTCAGTCTGTGATTAGCTCACTTCACCTCTTATCTGACAAGAGTCCTCGGGTTTAAGTCATTCCTTAATCACGTGACAGCCACATACGCAAAACTAACGCAGTCTTGAGTCGGAAAGAGAATTGATTAGTTCATCTCATGAGTCTTTCGGGTCTCGGGTCGAGTTTGACTCATTCCTTAATCACGTGACAGCCACATACGCAAAACTAACACAGTCTTGAGCCGGAAAGAGAATTGATTAGTTCATCTCATGAGTCTTTCGGGTCTCGGGTCGAGTTTGACTCGTTCCTTAATCACGTGACAGACCCATACGCAAAACTAACGCAGTCTTGAGCCGGAAAGAGAATTGATTAGTTCATCTCATGAGTCTTTCGGGTCTCGGGTCGAGTTTGACTCGTTCCTTAATCACGTGACAGACCCATACGCTATTTCTGTCACTGTGTTTTTGTTACTGTTTGTTGAGGATCTGTGTTTTGTTATTATTTTATAAATAAATAAAACCCTGTTATAAATAAAATATTGATTAATTTGTCTTTTTGACTGTCTATCGGTAAATAAACACTAGGCTATATAATAATATAATAATTCAAGCTTACAATAAAAAGTATTTATACTAGTTTGTTCATTTTTACTTCAATTTGAGTTTGCTAGTATAATAATTGCTTTTCCTAGGCAGACTTGACATATTGGTGTAATATATGTATAAGAAGATTGCTCAAAAAAGGACATAATGACATATACATTAAAAGCAAATAAAATTTTGAATTTGAATTATTAATGTTAGTTTAAAACATTAAGGTTATGATAACTTCAGCTTTAACAGTTTTAACCCAGCTCAGAGTGAGGAGGATACTTCAGATCCTGGTGCTACTGCCAGTGCAGGGGCCATGTTTTGGGAAGACTTTGACGAGAGGGTAGCAAGCTTGAGGCCTTCTGCTACCTCTTCTAAGACCTCAGATGCTATAAAGGTGCAGGCCTACCTTGCAGAGCCACTCTTACCCCGCACATCAGACCCTCTGGCCTGGTGGAGGAGATGTTCACCAGTATACAAAAGCCTTTCTGAAGTCACAAAGACAAGACTTTGCATTGTGGCCACATCTGTGCCATCTGAAAGAATTTTTTCTAAAACTGGGCAGATTATCTCAGATAGAAGAAACAGACTCAGCCCATCCAAGGTCAGGGAGCTTGTTTTTTTTTAATGCAAACATGCCTTAAAGCAAGTCCTAAAAATATAGCCACAGTGTGTTATTTATTTTAAAGCTTATTTATTTTTATTTATTTAGAAAAAGACTAGCTTGTTGTGCAATATTTTTGTTGTTGTTGTTGTGATTTTAAAGGTAATTTGTTATTGTTATAAGGCTCCGTAGCTTTAGTATCTCTTCATTTTCATTTATTTTTATTTAAATGGTTTAAAATTATTTGGGGAATAGTTATACTCTTTGATATAAAGTTTTTATTTTGGCACAAAAGTGTTATTTATTTTAAAATGTATTCATTTTAAATTATTATATAAAAAAAAGCAAAGCTTGTTGTGCAATATTTAGTTTTTCTTTTTTTTCTTTTTTTATATTGTACTTTTAAAGTTCATTTGTTAAGGTTATTAGACCCTGTGGCTTTATTATCTTTTAGTTTTATCTTTATTATACTTTTTTTATTATTTTGATTTATTTTGGAATAGTTGTCCTCTTTGTTACAAAGCTTTAATGGCACAAAAATAAACAATAAACAACAATTCAAAAGTATGTACACAGTGTTTTTTAATGTTTATAAAGTGTCATATGTTACAAAAGTATGGTTTATACAGACAATCTGATTTAATAATTACTCTAGCCAAAAGAACGAACAACCCGAAGAACCGAAAGATTAACTAATCAATTCTCTCTCCGACTCAATACTGCATTCTTTTACTGTCTATGGTTTTAGCGTACGGGGCTGTCACGTGATTAAGGAATGACTCGACCCGAAGACTCATGAGATGAACTAATCAATTCTCTTTCCGGCTCATATTGCATTGGTTTTAGCGTATGTGGCTGTCACGTGATTAAGGAACGAGTCAAAAACCCGATAGACCCGAACTATGAACTAATCAATTCTCTTTCCGGCTCAGACTGCATTGGGTTAGCGTATGGGGCTGTCACGTGATTAAGGAACGAGTCAAAAACCCGATAGACCCGAACTATGAACTAATCAATTCTCTTTCCGGCTCAAGACTCCATTGACTGACAGGTGAATCCATAGACATGTATGGTGAATCACTACTACTAGAACAGAACCTATAGAATAATGCGCATGCGCGACTGAACGAATCACTCCCCGAGACGACTCGTTCTTCCCGAGTCACATTAAAGATTCGTTCAAAATGAACGAATCGTTCAAGAACGACACATCACTACAAACAACACGAGCGCTTCTTGCTCTCTCCCTCCCTTGTGCATATTAATCAAAATCATTAAACACGATAGAAAAAGGGCGAAACACCAAAGTTGCTCGCGCACTCACAGTATTCAAACTACACGAGCGCTTCTTGCTCTCTCCCTCCCTTGTGCATATTAACCAAAATCATTAGACACGATAGAAAAAGGGCGGAACGCCAAAGTTTCACGTGGAGTATTTGGATTTTTTTTTTCTCCATGACAGGCTGCTGGCTCCCACTGTTAATTTTTGATTTGTTTTGTAAAAGCACTCTCTGTATTAGCTTAAAGCCCTCAAGTTTACATTTACATACTGTATTCTTTCAATTGCTCTAAAGTTGTTGTTATTTTCATCTGAAAGAACTTCCTTTTTCAGTAAGCTAGGCCCTATGTGTTCAGTAAGCTTGTAAGCTATGTGTTTTCAAGGTTTCAAGGTTTTATTGAATGCTATCTCTATACAAGTGCAAAGTAATGCATTCTTAGTCAGTCTTTTATTTTGTAATTTTAAGAGCAATAAACATATATTGCAATGTTAAGGAATTGATGTTTTTTTCATTCAGATATGTAAAACAACATGTATAAATTGTTAGTAGTCAATTAATGGGGAGATAATCGAAATCAAATCGGTCTGAAAAATTAATCGTTAGATTAATCGATGCATCGTAAAAAATAATCGCTAGATTAATCGTTTAAAAAATAATCGTTTATCCCAGCCCTACTAAATAGCTATTATTCTAACTTAAAGTAATATTACAGATTGGGTTAGTAAATTGATTGGTCGTGTATGATTAGTATTTAAATTTTAGTGCATATCAATTCAAATATCTATAAAAAAATATTCTTAGAAGAAGTCCTTGAACAATCCGAAGCAAATGTTCTTGTTCTCACAGCGGCCTACTCCTTCAACCAGAAGCACACGCCGAAGAACGCTAATGGAAGAAAATCAGTCCCAATCCGAATTTGTTGGCGACTCCCAGCCAGATGAGCTGAAGGATGACGACACTCCCTCTTCCTCAGCAGCAAGTCTGCCAAAGTGTGACATTAGAAGATCCACACGTCTCCTTGCTGACAAAAAGCAACCAAACTCTACCCATGAAGCTGATGTTTCTGAGTCCGAGTCCTGCTGTTCTGTAGTTTCTGAAGTACAGGGGACACCTAGAACTCGACGGGGAACTGCGGTCAGGGGGAAGCCCACGGTACAGGACGAGGCATCAGAAGTTGAATCCTGCTCATCTGAGGTGTCCATAACCCATTCTCGCAGAGCTCGGCGCAGCCTGAGGAAATGCGTTCTGACAGCAGCTGCAAAAGAGGCCACAAAGGATGATGATGATGATCCCTCAGGGGCTGAGTCGTGCAGTTCTACTGTATCTGTCACTAAAGCTATGGACACTCGTCCAATAACAAGGAGCCATCGGAAGACTGCTGTTCCTTCCACAGAAGCAGATTCATCTGAACCAGAGTCATGCTCCTCCAGTGTTTCTGGCCTACGTGGATCTGTAGTCCGCAGATCTACACGAAACCAGAAGGTAAAACCGACTGAGCCGATCCCTTTGAGCTTTGAGGAAACCACAGACACCCCTTCTTCTCCAGTGTCCAGGACGAGAAGCCGTAGGCACCAAACGGTAGATGATGAGAAAAATGACTCTGATGGATACAGGTCTGGTCCCAGCATGAGTCCGTGGAGATCCACCAGGCGTCAGCCCAAACCTGACACTCTGGTTGGTGAATCTGATTCAGAATCTGCAGCTACTGATGTCTGCACCTCTCAGGGGAGCCCAAGCCATCAAAGAGGAAGGGGGACTCCTTGTAGTAGCCGAACTGGGTCTGCAAGTAGTAGCCGTGCGGTTCCTGTAACCAGGACAAGAAGTAAAGCAAAAGTGGCTTCAGATGTAGGTGACACCATTACAACAGCTGCTGCCATGCCTGAGGAACCAGGTGAGGGGCTTAAACCTCATCATGAAAGTATTCCAGTACCTGAAAGAGAGAAAGCTGAAGACACAGTAGATCAACTGGACAGCACCATGACCATGGACACCAGTGAAGCTCAGGAGTGCACCATGATTGAGGAGGGAGCTGAACATACCACTGTAGTTCTTGATCAGGTTGAGGCCATTGAGATGCAGGAACCCCAGAGCAGCATGCAAGATGTTGAGCCGGTGGAGGACAGTGGAACTGAAACACTGACACTCCAAGAGGAGGGTGTGGTAGAACCCACCCTAGAAGATCCTGTACCAGCTGTGGTTGAGCAGCATGAGGACAAGGTTTATTGTGAAAACAAAGGTGTGATCGTTTATGAGGAAGCTAATGACACCGTTAGGACAACCGAAAGTGACTGTGTAACATTGAAAGACCTTGAAGGCCCTTCTACAAGCTCACACACTGAAACAAATTTGACCATCACAGAGGAAACGTCTAAGAAATCTCCTCCCCAGAAACAAATGATCAGTTTACTCGACAGCAGTGACGATGAAGACAGTGCTGATGAAGGTCTGTCTTCAGAGGAGGAAGGCTGTTCAAATAAAGCTGAAGATGTGCAGAGTGATGACGATGTGATGTGCCCCGATGGAAATCAGGTGTCAGGAGAAGCAGAGGCACACGGTAACGGACTGTTTGTTATAGACACTAAACCTGGACTACAGTCTAAGGACCAGTATTATGTTGATTCCAAGCAAACCGAGGAAGAAGATGAGGAGGATTTTGTTGATGAGGATGAAGATGACGATGATGACGAAGATTCAAAAGTGCTATTTGCTCCCAAAAAGCCTCTGTAAGTTGTTTTTGTTACTGCTGTTGTGTTGATTTTGAATATATGTGCTTAAATATTTGTTAACTCTTCACTCAATATATATATATAATATTTAAGTTATATTTAGTTTGAAAATGTCAAACTGTTTTTTTTTTCTTGCTCAGGATGCAGCTGTCTAGTGCCATTGACACAGGTCTGAAAATGAAGGAACTTGGTGGTTTGTACATCAGTTTTGATGGCAACAACAAGCCAAAGAGTCTTTCCAAAAGTTCGAAAAGCCAGAAGGACCTGAACGATCTGGATGAGGTAAATAATCATTTATTATTCTGGATGAAACATTGGTTGTATTTGATGACATTTCAAAGCTTTCTGTACAGCTGTAATGCTTATTTAAGCTAAAGGGCATAAAAAAATGTTGTATTCATTGTATAGTTGCTGAAGAAGAGTGTTATCGTTGCGGATTTTGAGAAGAAAGATGCCGTGCCTCCATACAGTGAATCTAAACATGCTGCTAAACTCAAGCGCAAGGTGGGTACACCAGTTCATGTAGTAATTTATGGTCTCATATTTTGTGTCTCCTTGAAGGGAAAGCTGTTTTACACTTTTAATCTTTAATTCATCTTGAAAACTTACAATATCGTTGAAAAGTTTGGGGTCGGTAAGTAAAGTAATTTATAATGCTACAAAAAAGGTCTATTTAAAAATGTATCATGGTTCCCAGAAAAGAAAAATATTATGTAACTGTTATACAAATGTTTACACATTAGAATGATTTCTCAAGGATCATTTGGCTTTAAAAATCGGAGTAATGGCTGGTGAAAATTTCGCTTTGCCATTGCAGGAATAAATTACTTTTTAAAATACAGGAACATAATTTTAAATGATAATATTTCTCACCATTTCTATTATTTTAGTATTTTTGATCATAAATGTAGTCTTGGTTAGATAAAAACTTGAGCGGTAGTGTGTCACTTTAAATCTTTAATACTCAAGCAATGGTTATGATTTCTGATGACATCAAGTCATTATAGCAGTAGTGTTAGCTAATGAAATTTGTAATTCTCATGCTTTTGATTAAATCAGGAAGACTTTATTAGCAATGTACTAATCTTATTTGTGTGATATTTGTCATATACAGGCGGAAAGAGAAAAGACGACTGGTGATGGCTGGTTCAACATGAGAGCTCCTGAATTAACAGAAGAGCTCAAAAATGACCTGAAGGCACTTAAGATGCGCTCAGCCATGGACCCAAAGCGCTTCTACAAGAAGAACGACAGAGAAGGATTTCCCAAGTACTTTCAGGTTGGTTGATGTAGGACTGGACAATATGGCCAAAAAAATCATATCTCTGCATTTTTTGGCTTAAATGTGATAAAGTATATACCTATTATATATCTACCTTTTGTAAATATCTATTTTCTAATTGGATTAAAAAATATACACATTTCACTATATTTGTTTTCAGTGCTTTTATAGAAACATTGTTTCATTGGACAACATTGGGCAGGATGTTTTATATTATTATTTTTAATATGCTGCCCAGTGTTGTCCAATAAATCAATGTTTATATTAAAAGCAGTGAAAACAAATGTAGTGAAAGTAGGTTGTGTAAAATATGAACTAAAATCACATTACATTCGAACATTACAATCCAAAAACAAAATGATTTTTAAAACGGCAGTTCAATTCACTAACTAAAAATAAAATGAATACAAGAGCATAGATTAATTGCATTATATTTTGATTACTCCATTATGATTTCTTCATATGACTCAATTATTGCGCTCCTATTCTATTGTGCTCTCTGTTTGGCGCACAAATCTTTTTGCTGAAGTCTGTGAAGTTTAGCGGAGGATCGCAGGCAGGAGGCTCCTGACAGCAAAATGGAAATATTTCCATGATTTTCTAACATTTACAGACTGTGAAATGTAAGTTATGCATTGAGGAAAAGCATACATCTGTCTGTCAGACTGATCAGACTACTTTTTGATTGCTTTTGATCTAACTCCTTTACAAAAGCCTTCCAAAGACAGTAATAAATGGATAACTCACTGATTTATAATTCAAATATAAATGGAGGTATCCGTCAGCAGTTGATGCAATGTTTAAATACTGAGAAATGCTGGTCTTTGTGTGAATGTCCACAAAACTGGAAGATGTATATTTAACTCACTGGCCACTTTATAAGGGACACCTTGCTAGTACCGGGTTGGACCCCCTTTTGCCTCCAGACCTGCCTTAATTCTTCATGGCATAGATTCAACAAGGTGTTTGAAACATTTTGGTCCATATTGACATGACAGCATCAAACAATTGCTGCAGATTTGTTGGCTGCACATCCATGATGCGAATCTCCCGTTCCACCACATCCCAAAGCTGCTCTATTGGATTGAGATCTGGTGACTGTGGAGGCCATTTGAGTAAAGTGAACTCATTGTCATGTTCAAGAAACCAGCCTGAGATGATTTGAGCTTTGTGACATGGTGCATTATCCTGCTGGAAGTAGCCATCAGAGGATGGGTACATGGTGGCCATAAAGGGATGGACATGGTCAGACACAATGCTCAGGTAGGCTGTGGCATTTAAACAATGCTCAGTTGGTACTAAGGGGCGCAAAATGTGCCAGGAAAATATCCCCCACACCATTATACCACCACCACCAGCCTGAACTGGTGAGACAAGGCAGGATGGATCCATGCTTTCATGGTCTTTACACCAAATTCTGACCCTACTATCTGAATGTTGCTGCAGAAATCAAGACTCATCAGACCAGGAAACGTTTTTCCAGTCTTCAATTGTCCAATCTTTCTTAGCTGACAGTAGCGGCACCCGGTGTAGTCTTCTGCTGCTGTACCCTATCTGCTTCAGGGTTTGATGTGTTGTGCGTTCAGAGATGGTATTCTGTACACCTTGGTTGTATCGAGCTGTTATTTGAGTTACTGTTGCCTTTCTATCATCTCTAACCAGTCTGCCCATTCTCCTCTGACATCAACAAGGCATTTTCGTCCTCACAACTGCTGCTCACTGGATATTTTCTTTTTCTGAGAAACCTCTGTAAACCCTAGAGATGGTTGTGCGTGAAAATCCCAGTAGATGAGACGTTTTTGAAATACTCAGACCAGCCTGTCTGGTACCAACAACCATTCCACATTTAAAGTCACTTAAATTCCCTTTCTTCCCCATTCTGATGCTCGGTCTGAACTTCAGCAAGTCGTCTTCATCACATCTAGCATCACATCTAGCCATGTGATTGGATGATTAGCAATTTGTGTTACCAAGCACCTAATAAAGTGGCCAGTGAGTGTATATGCAGTAGGTTATTTCAGAAAGGAATATTTTAAAGATAAAAAAGGCAATTAGGGAGAAAAATGTAACTATAATTTGATTAAATTAATTCTAATTACAAGTATTTTTTGTATTACATGCAGTTAGTTACTAGTCAGTGCTGGTGTAAACTATCTTATGAGTTATCTTAAAACTCTTAATATAAAGCATGTCTTGTATTTAGGACAAATTGAATTATGCTCTTTCCCTGCTGTAGCTCACTCTGTGTCCTCTGCTATTATAGAGATGCGCTCGTATCAAACTACTGTATATCAATGTAAACTTTGCTGCATACCACTTTGCTTATAAAAAATAAATATGGATCTATCATACAAACTTGATACACCACCCAGCCCTGGGTTGGAGAGTTTTTATCAGCAACAGACTATTCCCCTCAAGCAACTTTTCAAAAAGCCATTGTTCATAAGACGAAAAAAAAAACAATTGAAAATGAAAAATGAGAATGGTTATCAAAATACTGACTTTGCAGTTAACCACAGGCATACATGTTTAAAGAAAGCAGACAATGGCCTATTGTTCTATTCTTTTGAGTAAAGTTTTGCTCTTTTTGTTTCAGGTTGGTACAGTGGTTGACAACCCAGTAGACTTTTATAGTTCAAGAATCCCTAAGAAACAAAGGAAAAGGACCATTGTGGAAGAGCTGCTTGCTGACGCAGAGTTTAGAAGGTAAGAAAACTGTGGCTGATTAGCTTTTATATGAAGTAAACTAAGGCTGAACGATTTGGGAAAATAATCTAATTGCGATTTTTTTCCCCAATATTGCGATTGCGATTTAATATGCGATTTGTTTTGTAAAGATTTTTTTATCCTCTTTTTTCCCCAACAAAACGTAATGAATTATTTAAATATGACCAACACAATATTAGATGCATTTAGTGTGAAATGTTCTTTCCCATAGGCTGGGCCTATTTGTTATAATTAAATTAAAACATGTATGACTTGAAATAAATGACATTTTTATTGAACTGCTCGTTGCAGAAACATCTATGGCTTTGCCACTGTGCATTTCAATAATTTAAACAAAGGTATGCGCACTTTGTAAACACTGTGTGCAAAATTTACAGTCTGAAGAAAAAAATAATTAAAAATAATAATTATCTTACTGCTCCAAAGTCAGTAACATTTCACACAACTGCAACAGCATTTGCTTTGAAAATATTTAGTAAAATCAAAATAAATAAAGTTATAAATAAAAAAATGGAGAAATGCACTTTTAAATTAGACAAAAACTATTTGAATATTATAATTTGGAATAGATCAACCTCACTTATCAAGTACACAACAATAACACACCACACAGACTAAAGTTCACTACGAGTATGGCACTGCCAGCTATAATGATCCAACAGTTTTGTTCTCAGTGGCTCACAGGTTTTTTGCTAAGAAAACCAGAATATTGACTTTTGCTGGCTTCAAGGATGAGCGAGTGCAAGTCACAATATTCCCTCCTGTGCTAAAAAGACGCTCTGAGGGAGCGCTTGTGGCAGGTACACAAAGATACTTGCGGGCCATGATGCACAACTGTGGGTAGCTGATCTTGTGCACCCTCCACCAAGCCAAGGGATCATCTTCTCCATCAATGGTAGGAGTCATCAGGTAATTGTTTAACTCTGCCTCTGCGACATCTTCAACAGGCAAAGAAGGAGAGGCTGCACTGGTCTTGAAAAAACTGCCAAGAGACCTCTTCGCCTTTTCCCCCAAGGGCTGTGCACTTTGAGGCATCTGAACAGTTTCAGTACGAGACCTCTTCTCCTATTAGATAAAAACAACAGCCATTAGTTTTCCAGTTAGATTTTACAGAAAAATTGTGTTTTTGTGAAATACATAATTATCATTTACCCGATGATATGTACGCTGTGCTAAGTCTACCATCTCTGTCTTCAGTCGGGTCTTGATAGCAGGGATGTTGTCAGTACTGATGTACTGTATTTTGAACCTAGGGTCCAGGAAACAGGCAACATCCAAAAGCTCCTGGATGTTTGGGTCTCCATATTTATTATTGAGGTATGCTAGGACTTTGGTTTTTATTGATTTAGTCAGGTCAGTGTCCTCAGCATCTTCAGCCAGGACTGATGTGGCAAAAAGGTGAAGAACTGGCTTGAGGTAGGAGATGCTCACATACTCCTCTCCAGAAAGAGCATCAGTAAATTCCAGTAGAGGATGCAGTGCCTTGTGAATCGACTCCAACACATCAATATCTTGCCAGGTTGGGATGAGGGAGCGTGCATATCGATCTCCAGACAATACCTGAGAAATGGCTTTGGCCTGTTCAAGCACTCTAGCAATCATCATTTCTTTAGATCCCCATCTTGTTGGGCACTCCGTTATGAGGTTGTGCTCAGGGAGTTTGAGCTCCCTCTGTGCCTCCATCAGTGCTGCCTTCTTCTTCCAACTGTGGGAAAAGTGTCCCACCAGCTTCCTGCACAGTGCTGTTGCCCTTGACACTCTGTCATCTTTGAGTGCATTTTCTGAAAGAAATAGAAAGTAGTGTATTACACACAATTAAATTTGAGTTTTGTGATTCAAGGCTATCACTATTACACACTCACATTCTCTGTCATTCTAAAATGCACACATCCACACCCCTGTCCTCTCTCTCTCTCTCTCTCTCTCTCTCACACACACACACACACACACACACACACACACACACACACACACACTTTTTGTGTTTATTTAGAACATGTAAAAAAACAAAAACAAACAAAAAAACAAAAATGCAGGTGGCCATTCCACAACAGACATAAAATCAAAACATAATATTTCAATTTACATATTAGAAAAGGAGTGGGAGGAAATATTAATTTAATGAATCCCCAACTACACATAATTTATATATTTGTATCCAGCTTATTACTAATCGACGCATCTCTCTCTTTTGCGCGCACGCACACACACACACACACACACACACACACACGCGCGACATAACTTACCAATGGCAAGATGTAATCTGTGCCCAAAACACTGGAGCCTCGTCCATTCATTAAGCCGCGCAGCCAGAACCATATTTGACGCGTTGTCCGTCGTGATGCAGACGTGATTCTCCTCGTGGAGATCCCAGCTGGCAAGCCCTTCTCTCAGGCCGGCTGCAATATTTTCCCCTGTGTGGTCGTCTGGGAAGTAGGTAGTTTGTAGGCAGCGAGCTCTGAGGTTGAAATCTTCATCAATAAAATGGACTGTAAGACTCTGGTAAGGCTCAGCTGTGCGGCTTGACCACATATCTGTAGTGCTAGCAAAAAACTCCACCGTTTTAACCTCCGCGGCGACTTTCTCTTTACACTTTTTGTACAGCTCCGGTATGGCAGTCTGACTGAAGTATGTACGGGAGGGTATATTGTACCGTTTATCAAGCGTATATGTCAATGCCACGAATCCAGGCTTGGTCATCGTGCTGAGAGGCATCATATCTTTGGCTATGAACTCGGTTATTGCCCGAGTGATTTCCCCGTGCCGTTTTGAATTACGTTCATACGGAGTGACACTTTCGAACATTTCGGTCAGTGATCCCTGTCTTGAGGTATTTGGCCTGTCTGGCGCACTGGTGCTCGGTATTTTGGTCATACAACTGTCATACATTGATTTGTGGTATTTTTTTAAGTGCTGAAACAAGTTTGTAGTGTTACCCCGTGAAGTCGCAACGGGAGCACGGCATGCTCTGCATAACACCTGAAGCTGTGCAGCATCTTCTTTTTTGAAACCAAAATAGTTCCACACCACCGACGTGCTGTTCCTCTTTGAGATTAAAGTCGCAGCTGTGTCAGTTACTGACTGTTCCGTCGAGGCAGAGGCCATTGCGCTACAGGTTAAAGATGAACTGACAGGATGAAAAGTTGTTGCAGCCGAGTTCTCCGCTCTTTCGCTCGCGTCACGTGCCCACCTCAAATCGCGCACGTAGCGATTAGAAAATCGCATTTTCTCATATCGCGATATTATCGCAAATGCAATTAATCGTTCAGCCTTAAAGTAAACTGAGATAAATAATTCATAAACATTTTTTATTGATTGTTCTCATTATTGTTTTAAATGAATTGTCATGTTATGAAATGCCTCTTTTCTTTTCAGCTACAACAAAAAGAAATACCAAGAGATCATGGCAGAAAAAGCAGCACAGGGCGCTGGCAAGATGAACAAAAAGAAGCACATGTTCCACAAAAAGAAGATTAATAAATAGTTGCATAACGCAAATCAGTTTTTTTTCCTGTCTTTCCTGAACAGGAATTGTTTAGCCTTTGTAAATAAGGCAACTATATATTTTTTTAAAATGTCAATGGATTGAAAATGCTTTTTAATTGTTATAATCTTTTGCATTGCATACGAAAAAACATGCAACTTGTACAGAGAAAATGATTTTATACTTTGTAGAGTTTTTTTTTTTCATAAATGGATCGAGATTGATCATTCCACTCTGACTGTGGATTCACAGTAAATTAAGTCAAAAATGTAGTGTTTTTCTTTTTTACTATTGCTGTTATCATTATGGAAGTAAAAAAAAAATGTATTAAACATTGTCAAGCTTCCACCACCCATACTGTTTCCTGATTTGATTTACCAGACATATGCAAAAACATTAAATGACTGATTGAACATATCCATGGTCGTCATGTTCAGGTGCTTTGTCCTGGCTCTGATGAGTTTCTGTAGAGTTTCTTGTAGATCTTTCTCAGACTGTCCTCAAACAAAGCTCTCGGGGGCTTTCCTGTGTATGCAGCCGCTCTGTTAGTCCAGAATGTTCCATTGTCTAAATGAACAGGTGGATAAGCCTGCAGTATGGATAGGACACAATGTTTATGGAATGTCAGATAAAAGTTTATAACTGCATGTTCCACTGCAACCTTAACTATGACAAGCTCACATTTTCAAGGCTAGCAGGAAATGGCTAAACATTAAATTCAATTATTTATCCATAACTCGTTAATAGTATACAAGTCTCACTCTCAGGACAATATGACATTATGTTCCATTGATTATGTGTTGATTTATAAACGTTACATGTGGAAAACATACCATAATATTTTGTAACATTACATTTTATTTATATATATATATAATTTCCACTGCATTTCATTGCTATCATTAAAGGACCTGCTGAGATGATTTCTTGTTAACGTCTTGGTGAGAATGTTGACGAGCACAAGGCTGGAGATCATTATGTCAGGCTGATTGGGTTAGAATGGCAGACTTGACATGTTAAAAGGAGGGTGATGCTTGAAATCATTGTTCTTCCATTGTTATCCATGGTGACCTGCAAAGAAATGCGTGCAGCCATCATTGCGTTGCATAAAAATGGCTTCACAGGCAAGGATATTGTGGCTACTAAGATTGCACCTAAATCAACAATTTATAGGATCATCAAGAACTTCAAGGAAAGAGGTTCAATTCTTGTAAAGAAGGCTTCAGGGCGTCCAAGAAAGTCCAGCAAGCGCCAGGATCGTCTCCTAAAGAGGATTCAGCTGCGGGATCGGAGTGCCACCAGTGCAGAGCTTGCTCAGGAATGGCAGCAGGCAGGTGTGAGCGCATCTGCACGCACAGTGAGGCCAAGACTTTTGGAAGATGGCCTGGTGTCAAGAAGGGCAGCAAAGAAGCCACTTCTCTCCAAAAAAAAACATCAGGGACAGATTGATCTTCTGGAGAAAGTATAGTGAATGGACTGCTGAGGACTGGGGCAAAGTCATATTCTCCGATGAAGCCCCTTTCCGATTGTTTGGGGCATCTGGAAAAAGGCTTGTCCGGAGAAGAAAAGGTGAGCGCTACCATCAGTCCTGTGTCATGCCAACAGTAAAGCATCCTGACACCATTCATGTGTGGGGTTGCTTTTCATCCAAGGGAGTGGGCTCACTCACAATTCTGCTCAAAAACACAGCCATGAATAAAGAATGGTACCAAAACACCCTCCAACAGCAAGTTCTTCCAACAATCCAACAACAGTTTGGTGAAGAACAATGCATTTTCCAGCACGATGGAGCACCGTGCCATAAGGCAAAAGTGATAACTAAGTGGCTCGGGGACCAGAATGTTGAAATTTTGGGTCCATGGCCTGGAAACTCCCAAGATCTTAATCCCATTGAGAACTTGTGGTCAATCCTCAAGAGGCGGGTGGACAAACAAAAACCCACTAATTCTGACAAACTCCAAGAAGTGATTATGAAAGAATGGGTTGCTATCAGTCAGGATTTGGCCCAGAAGTTGATTGAGAGCATGCCCAGTCGAATTGCAGAGGTCCTGAAAAAGAAGGGCCAACACTGCAAATACTGACTCTTTGCATAAATGTCATGTAATTGTTGATAAAAGCCTTTGAAACGTATGAAGTGCTTGTAATTATATTTCAGTACATCACAGAAACAACTGAAACAAAGATCTAAAAGCAGTTTAGCAGCAAACTTTCTGAAAACTAATATTTATGTGATTCTCAAAACTTTTGGCCACGACTGTATACACACACACACTCACATCACCCAAAGAAAAGGTTCTTTAAATTTTAATTTAGGCTAGAAATCCTAAACAATTTGAAATGAGGCGATGTTTACCTGTGCTTTGACAGCAGGCTGTCAATCACGGAGTCATGTGAGTGGAAACACATGAACTGTTTGAACCCCTCCGCCTCCTCACTACCAATAGTATGTTCCTGCACAACCGGAGGCTGCAGTTTCAGGACCGCAGTTCTAGGACCCTAGTTTTTCGTGACAGCGCCATTATTTTTAAATGTGATTTTTGATTCAAAATGCAGCAGAGGTTAATTACTAAGTGTGCTTTGAGTCACAATTGTACATTTAAACATGAATTTACACAAAAATATAAATTAAAAATGTATATCAATATTAAAACAATTGTAAAAAATGGAGAACCTTAAAAGTCTTAGTCTCTTGAATTATACAGTATATTGATTAACCTCCTTAGGCCTAAAAAAAAAATTTGTTTGGTTCCGGTTTCCGACCGACCCTGTCAATTTACGTGCGACCCAAATTTATTTTATGAGACTGTGGAAGAACGGTCTTTCACACATCGTTAATTAAATTACAGTTTCCTTTAAATGCTGTTTTACACTTAAGTAATCCGTTAAAAACCATTAAGTATTGCATCAAAACCCTTTAACTGTCAATTCCTAAAGTGAGCTATAACTTAAGGTTTGGAAATCGTAACATTAAGAGAAACACGGGGGAGTCAACAATATATCGCGGAACAGAGAGGGCACTGACAACATGCTGACAGACAGGACATTAACATTACCAGCTTACTTTTAATATGAAACAAAGTCTCATTTGGTTATTTCACCTTTCAAATGTGGTCATTTTTTAAAGAAATGTAAACAATAAATACCGTTTTGTGGCTCTTGAATGTGTCGAACAGATCGCTGTAAGTTAGATCATCAGTTAAAACTAACTGATCGTCTCTTGCTTCTAGTTAATTTATAGCATCAAAATCAAATAAACCACATAAATGAACATAACAAAGAATGTTGTTTGACTACAAAAAGATGTCTGTACACTCCGTTTTTCAAGTTCAAATCCTCCATGTTAATCTCCAATGAGATCGCCTGTCAAACTCCCGCGAAGGCTTTTTGTGTGTGTGTGTGCGTTTTGCGTGTCTATGGCAACAACAGACTTTAAACGGGAATACAGAATCACTGTCGTAAAAGTACCGGTACACACATTTAAAATCAGCGCGCGCGCGTGTGTGTGTGTGTGTGTGTAAAACTGCCACTGGAGAAAAAAAAAAAAAATGAATTAAAAAAAAAAAAAAAAATCCCTACCGACCAATGACCTCAACTGACAACCAACCGGAACCAAACTTTTTTTTTTTTTTAGGCCTTAAGGTGAATTAGCTCATTATGAGGTAAGTTAAAGTTGGAATCAGCGTATGGAGTCACTCAATTACAGCCGATATTTTAAAGGTTGTTGAGAGGCAAGATAAGACACGAATGATTCAAGAATATATATATATATATATATATATATATATATATATATATATATATATATATATATATATATATATATATAATTTAACACTTACGCACTGTTGGAGTTTTCGAGAGAGAGTCTGCACGATAACTGCACGATTGAAATGGCTCTCTAAATGGGTTCTAATCTTGCTCAACTTTGATGGGTGGAACAAAGCTAAACTACAGAACGGGCAGTGAAAATCCTTGTCCTTGCAGCATGTGGTGCATCTCTTCAATTCAGGTAGGGATCTCCCTTCTTGGATTGTTATATGCATCTTGAAAAAGAGAGTGCCTACTTGTTAGAATATTTTGAGAAAATGAAAATATCCCTAGTGCCTTTTTTATAATTATCTGTCCTACAATGGGCCTAACCAAATCCATAAAATCACTTCATATTGGCCATGCAGAACATGACAGAAACTAACACATGATAACAATGGACTGTATGTGGAGTAGGCCTGCAGATTAGGCCAAATTGTAACAAGCTATTAAAACTGCCAAATGCCTCATTCATCATTGCAAAACAATGCCAAAACAACAGGCTAACACATCAGTCAGCGCAGTTCAATTATGAAAGATATTTTATACATAAATATGGTAACAACGACTATTAAGCCAGTATTCACACTAATACATTAAGCTGCAGGTAAATCTTACAAACCATACATCAACCATGCTCTTGTCATCGGATAAGTTTCATTAATGTGCTGGGTAGATTCACTTATAATACTTCGTCATTAAAACTCAACAAGGATTTATGAAATCATGGCCACGAATTAACGTCGTAGTAAAAACTAGCTCACAAATTCTTAATTTGGTGGGAATTAATTATTAATTCAAAGTTAGCAGTTCTCAGTATGTAAACTTCGCACCGCTTAAACGTTATAAAATAAAACTTAATTAAATATCGGTACTCACAGTCTGATTGCTGTCCACGTCGTCCATCTTTAATTAGTGTTGATCCAGTACGGTACTTCTTCTTCTTCTTTGTTTCGTTTAATGGCGGGTGGCAACCAGCATTATGGTGCATTACCGCCACCTACTATGTTGGAGTGTGGGCCAGAGTTTTCCTTCCCTCGAGTAAAAAAATAAATACAGCTAATAATAGTAATAATACTAAAAATATTTCCTGTCCCTAAATTCTATTTATCAGTCCAGTTTCTCTCAAATAACAGAATAACTTCCCTACTTCAAAATCAAAAACATTTTTTAAACTTAATTCTTCCTGATCAAACTTTCTACTTTCCTCTCTTAATACTTCCCGCTCTCAATAGAATTTTTGACAGTGAAGAATTACATGCTCGACTGACTCCTCTATTTGGCAGTGTTCACATACTCCTGAAGGGTGCTTATTTATTAAGTGAAAGGTTTTATTAAGCCTAGTATGTCCTACCCTTAGCCTTGTCAAAATGTTCTCCTCTTTATTGTTTCTTCTGGTTATCCTTCCTGTACCCACATTTTGCTGTAATATATAGAGATGTCGCCCTGTGTTTCCTGTATCCCAACTGTTCTGCCACTCCTTAATGATGTTTCGTTTAATTATTCCTTTTGCTTCAGACTTACTGAGTGGAACACACAAGACCTCCTCCTGCATCAGCGCCTGTTTTGCTAATGTATCCACATCTTCATTTCCTTGAATCCCTCTGTGTGCCGGAATCCACATAAATGTTACCTGCATGTTCATATTTTTAATTCTATACAATATTTCATAGATCTCATTTACTATATCTTGTCTGCTGTTAGATGTAAATGACTGCAGTGACATTAATGCAGAGCATGAATCACCTACATATAATAACTTTTTTAATTTGTAATTCTTCTACCTTCTCTAATGCTATTACAATTGCCAACATCTCAACTGCATACACTGATAGATGATCTGAAGTCCTTCTCTTACCAGAAACATGTAATGTAGAAATACTAAAACCAAAACCTGCTTTCCCTGTATTAGGATCCTTATATATTTGAACATATGTTTGATATAGTGTTTGTATTCTATCTTCCACCAGTACTGCTATATTTCCAAATCCTTTTTGACCCTGCATTTTTTCCAGGAAATATAAATCTACTGACACTGGAGGAAACAACCAAGGTGGTTTCACTGATAATGGCACTGTCGGGATATATCCACCTTGATTTAATGTCATGTCTTCAGCTATTTCTTCACATCTCCATGCAAAGCATCCCCGTTTAGCTCTTTCACTCTCCCAACATGGGAGAAGTATCTTAGTTGTGGGATGTCGATCCCCAGAATGCCCTTGTAAATGTATCCAGTAGTGCATCATTAACTGCTTACGTCTAATGTGCAATGGCATTTCCCCCATCTCAACCTGAAGAGCAGCCACAGGAGTTGTTTTTATAGCCCCACAGCATAGTCTTAGAGCTTGAGCTTGCACCACATCCAACTTCTTTAATGCCGTTTTTGCTGCCGATCTATAAGCAATGCACCCGTAATCTAATACTGATCTTATCAATGCTATATACACATTTTTACTAGCAGGCCTACTTGCCCCCCATTCTGACCCTGTTAAGCATCTCATCACATTTAGTATCTTTTTACACTTGGTATTTACCCTTCTGATATGTTCATTCCATGTTAACTTATCATCAAACCACATACCCAAAAACCTAAAAACTTTTACTTGCTCTATTTCTTGCCCATACATATCCAGTACGGTAGGTGGCGCGGTCACACAAAAACTAGGGTCCTAACGCTGTGGTCCAAGAACTGCAGTCCTGAAACTGCAGCCTCCGGTTGTGCAGGAATACCCTTCTCCCTCACGCTCTTCATCCTAACACACACACACACACACACACACACACACACACACACACACACACACACACACACACACACACACACACACACTTCAGTCATGAAGATATTCAAATCATCATCACTAAATAATGCAACAAACCAATGTTTAATTATAATACGGTGAAATTAACACAAAGATATGTAGCACTGCCAATAATCCCAAACTTATGAAATAATAAATACATTTCATTCCTTTTCTCTTTTTAACTCTGGAATGGATTACACCGTTCCCTTCTCGAGCACGCACCGCTTGGCACCCAGCTGTGCCACTGTGGCATCTCTTCTCTCTCTTCTGTCCTTTAAAGGATGAGGCTGTAACAGTCGTCATCCTGCAGACATCCATCCTAGTGTACATGTGCTCTTTTTTCCTCTTAGGGAGGATTTTGGGAAGCTTTAGAGTAATTAGAACTCTGTTTTTTTCTTTCACGTCAGGGTGTTCCAGTGAAACACAGCGTGGGTGGTGAAGCGTTTAAGCGACTCACGACTCGAGCGAACAGAGAAAGAATGAGCACGTAAGGTGATTACCTCGTTCACTTCCTGGAAGACAGTGGTGGCACATCCTGACACAATGGATGTGAAGAATACAGAGCGCCTGACAGAATCAATGGAGGATGTTTGAAACACTGACATGTGCCGTAACAAATGTTTTTGAGAATGCTTCTGCATGGGTTAACGTGCGCATAGAATGACAGCATTGATGTTTCGATCTCAGGCGAGACGTACAAAAGGAAGCTTCTCTGCACTCATTTCTAGATCTCCTCCGACTGTGACGGACTGGATGAACTCTGGACCCTGAAGGAAATGGAAAACATCAGGACTGAAAATACAAATCAAAGGGACCAAAGTCTTTAAACAAATATGAGCAACGCAGTCTTGGGATTTCACAAGAAAATCAATTACAAACGACTGGTTAGAGGCAACAACTATAATAAATGAGCTAAAAACTAATAATTTCTTTTATTATTATGATTCTATTATGATTGACTTTTTTTTAATTTTCTTTTTTTAATTAATGTGATATTTTATAATATAAATATATAACATTCTATATATAAATTACATAATATAATATAAATAATTAAATTACTATTTAAAAATTATAATATATATATACCCAGTACAGACCAAAAGTTTGGAAACATTACTATTTTTAATGTTTCTGAAAGAAGTTTCTTCTGCTCATCAAGCCTGCATTTATTTGATCAAAAATACAGATAAAAATGTAATATTGTGATATATTATTACAATTTAAAATAATTGTTTTTAAATTTATTATACTTTAAATTATCTTTTGTTTCTGTGATGCAAAGCTGAATTTTTAGGATCATTATCACATGATCCTTTAGAAATCATTCTAATATGATGATTCATTATCAAAGTTGGAAACAGTTCTGCTGCTTAATATTTTTTCAGAACATGTGATACTTTTTTTTAGGATACTTTGATTAATAAAAAGTAAAAAAAAAAAGAGAAAGAAGCTATGTTTTTAAAATATAAATATTTTGTAATAACAATATACACTACTGGTCAGTATTTTATTTTTTTTTTTTAATAAAATCAATACTTTTATTCAGCAAGGATGTGTTAAATTGATAAAAAAGTGATAGTAAATAAAATATATTATTAGAATATATATTATTAGAATTTTTTTTTGAATAAATGCAGTTCTTTTTAACCTTTTATTCATCAAATATATTAGACAGCAGAACTGTTTCCAACACTCATAATAAATCAGAATATTAGAATGATTTCTAAATGATCATGTGATAGACTGGATGTTACATGTGACACTGAAGGCTGGAGTAATGATGCTGAAAATTCAGCTTTGCATCACAGGAATAAATTATTTTTTAAAAGTATATTCAAATAGAAAACTATTATTTTAAGTTGTAATAACATTTCACAATATTACTGTTTTTTCTGTATTTTTGATCAAATAAATGCAGGCTTGATAAGCAGAAGAAACCTCTTTCAAAAACATTAAAAATAGTAATGTTTCCAAACGTTTGGTCTGAACTGTATATATCTACACACACACACACACACACACACACACACACACACACACACACACACACACACACACACACACACAAACAATTTAAAACATTTAAATACACAATTTAAAACATATATTTTTATTTTTCAGATTGTTTCATGTATTGCTTATTTATATATATATAAATAAGTGTGTGTGTGTGTGTGTGTGTGTGTGTGTGTTTGTGTGTGAGAAAAAAAGTTAAGAATTAAGAATAAAAATTTAGTTGAACAAAAATGAAAGAGAAACCACAATCTATACTGATACAAATACCAACAATCCCAGCTCAGGCCACTAGTCTGTGCTGTCGCCCTTACATTGGAGCTCTGTCATCTTGGGAAATACGACTTGAAAAAAAAATTCGGACCAGTTAAATCATGAAGTTAAATCACAAATACACATACATTTATCTCCAGCCCTGTAGCAAATGCTGATATTTTCTTTTTATGTATCTAAATATGCCACGAGAGAGAAGCTCAGATGAGGAATTACTCAAACGTTTGAGCCATGTCCTTGGGTTTACAATATCAAAACCAGTGCGTGTATAAACTAGCAATATATTATTAATTCACGGAGCTTGTTAAAAAGATAGAAGAAGGTTATTAATTCGAATTTTTATTAAAAGACAAAAAAAAGACCAGCAGATATGTAAAGAAGGTCATGCATCACTTGTGGTTATTTATCTTTAATGGCAATAACGCACGTGGGCCATAAGATGGTCTTTATAATCACCATATAAGAAGGCCAGTGAGGGCCAGTCTGAATTTTAGAAACCATCTTTCTTTCACTCCCCCCATCAGCAGCTCAAAAAGACGTGCCTGATCTCACATTGGCTGAATCTGCGGAGCGAGCCTTAATCTCTGGGCCTGTGACTCCGGTCATGCTTTCAATTGACAGAATAGTATCACACATTTCCCACTATTTACTCTCAAGACTTAGATTGTCTATTGATTTGAAATGTTTGCTCATGCTCGTGCGGGAAAGGCACTGGTGGTAGAGAGACTAGCAAACAAACAAACAAACATTTGCCGGTTTCGCGGCCGATGTTCAGATCAATGACAAGGGTCTCTCAGAATTTATTTAACTGTGCGTCAGGTCAAACGCATTAGATCTCACTGAAATCCAATGAATAGCATTTCCCCTGGTTTTCTTAGAAGCTTTTCCCCCTTCTCATAAGTAGTGAACAAACATGACCAAACATCAGATTCTGTCATTTAAAGGTGAGGCAGTAAACTCATCTTGTCTGTTGTGTGTGATCACAATATGGATTTGTGGAATAGATGCTCTGTTTACTGGGCTTTGTTTTTATGAGCCGCTCATTTAGTCAATACCACATAATTGGAAATTCACAGGAAAGGGGCGAAGGGGTAGCACTAGTTTCACTCGCTGCACCTTTGTAGGTTTGAGAAAAATGCATATCATAAAATATGGATTTTGGCACAAGCATGACATAATAAACATATGGAAGCATAAGTAAGTATAATGCTTATGTATGTTGGTCCTGATAAAAAAATAAAAAAATCAATCCAATGACAAAATCGAACAGGATGACAAGAACAAAGGGCAGTCTGTGTTAAATTGCTTTGCAGCAAACAGTGTAATTGCAGAATAAGTTGTGTTAAATGTACCGTTCTCTCAGGGATGAGCAGGTCAGGACTCTGATCTCGGAGGTGGAATGATTTTTGGGGGATTTATTTTGAGAAATTCTGGGTGTCTGCATGGACGCCGCCCCAAAGATATAGAGGAGAAAACACGGTCAGAAAAGACAAGGATTCCCATAAATTAATTGAACTGTAATTTGTTCAAAGCAAACATTTTGTAACCTACATGTGAGGACATTGATCTAGAGAAGTTTTGTGAGAAAAAATGGTAAAATGCATCCTTCACAACACTCAAAAAACACATATGATAACACTTTATGATCAGGGATTGGATCAAATTTTTAAAAGAAGGATTTAAAAGGATATCTCATTTAAAAATCTAAATAATTTACTCACCGACATGGCGCTCCAACCTGACTTTTTTTCTTCTGCAGAACAAAATAGAAGGTACACTACTGTTCAAAAATTTTTTATAAAGATTTTTTAAAGATTTCTTTAAGACTTAAAAAAAAAAGGTTTTAAAGAAGTTAAATGCTCACTAAGACTGGATTTATTTGATCAAATGTAAAACAGTTTATAGAGTAAAAACAGTAAATTATTGTGAACTATTATTGGTGTTTTAAGCTGTTTTCTATTTTAGTATATTGTAAAATCAAATTTATTCCTGTGATCAGTGCTGGAAGTGAAAATAAAAGAAGTGCCGGTACTCCCCCAATTTTTTTTTCTTTTAGAAAGTCATACAGATTTGGAGCAACATGAGGATGAATAAATACCACAAATAGATATGTAAAAACACAAATATTACAGTGACCTGTGTGGTCTGTGGTGTAGCTCCGTGATTGCAGATGTAGGGGGCTTCTTTCAGTAGAGATATAAGACACATGAAGGATTCCATCAGAGACGTGTTTGGGCTTTGGAGAACCTGCAAACAGAAGATGCAATCAGCTACAGTGCCCATTAAAAAATAAATATTCGCTCATCTGATTTAGAAGGTGAAGCGACGTGCATCAACACTCCATTGACTTTCATTTCAGACTTAAACACTTTTCTAGGAAGGTGAAAGTGTGGAGAGAAACTCCAGAGGGAAGTTACTCAGACTCAGGTGTCTGTGTATAAACGTAACCCTCAGACATCAGTTAGTCCATTCAAACTTCATTTAAATAGTAAAGTGACCAAGCGAGTTAATGAAACAAGCTATTTGGTTTTCATGCAAAACAAGTTTGCCAACTTTAAACACACATAAACAGAGCGGGCTAATCTGCTGAAATAAGAGGGAAAAATTTGCTAATCATGGCCTGAGGTTAATTGTAGCCTGGGGATTTGTTTGAAAATGCTACCCACTTTTTTAAAATGCCTGTGACAGAAAATGCCATGATGATATCAGACACAAATCCAAGAGCTGCCTTTTATGCCATGACAGCTTTGATATTTGCACCCCAGGATGTACTGTTGTTTTAGAAACGTGTCACTGTGATCATTAATCAAAGATGAAATGTACACAATAAACTCTGCTTGTATTGTTTCATCAGTCAGTATGACCCAACACGAATGGAGCCTGAGGGAGCGTCTCTTTTTTAAATGTGTAGGGCCCTTGTTTGAGGTGGCTGAGTCGTTGTCTGGCCTCCTCAGACAGTTGACACATCTTGCTTTGGGTGTAGGGTGAAGGAGCGTGGTTTTGGGATGACACCATTGGCTTTTCATATCCACAAGATGGCGGTGTGTCTGGCTTCTTCTTCTTCTCCGAGTCTGCAGGGCATGTTCTCACAATACAGGGCTTAGCTGAGGAACAACCGCATGACTGGATAGGAAAAAATACATATTCACTGAATAGAATTCATAGCTGCAGTGCTACCATTAACTGAAATTAAAACTAAATCTATCACAAAATTGTTTTTGGTAATGAAATAAAGATGAAAAAATAAAATTATATATATCTGATGAAATAAGTAAAAAAAAAAACCTTATGAAAGTACTAAAACAGAAATATAAAAAATTCGAAGCTAAATAGAAGTATAACAACGAGAACTAATAAAAATGACAAATGCACATAAAACTAAATGTAACTAAAATGTTAACAAATTAAAATGAAATTGAAAAAACAAAAGCTATATCAAAATATTAAGAAATACTACAATAGTATGTAAATGATATTAAAATAACACTAGTTGTAAATGAAATATGGTCAAAAATAATATTTTCAATATATTTCAAAACTTTCAGAAGCTCAGAGGCAACAGAAAAATAACTACATTTTGTGAAAAAAATGTCAAGGGGTATTATGGGTGGTTGCTAAGGTGCTCTGTATGTTTATTTGCATTTTGCAACACGGTTGCTAAGGTGTTGTGTGGTGGCTATTCATGTCTGTAGCACAGTTAAACATTAGTGTTTAATACTTAGGGTTAGGGGTTTGTTCAAATCCCTTACTATAAAAAAATATTAATATTAATGCATGGCCTCTGTGTGTTTGGAAAGAATCACTATTTTTCTGTCGGTTGCCACTAGCAATGCAGAAATGACACTCTTCACCTTTGAAACAAAAATGGAAAAGAAGATCCCAGAGGAAGAGAGTATAAGGTCATGCTTTATTGTAGTGATATTGCGAACGTCTTTCTGTCCGTACCGTGCTAATCCACTAATTTCCTTGTTATGTACACGTGTAACCTGATGTACACCCTTCCTCAGTGTTCCAATCTCAGCTATGAAGGCAAATGACTTCAATAACTCTAATCTCAGCTAATATAATTCTGAGCCCCAATAACTTTGTTCCTGCAGGCGCTGCCTGGGTAAATACGTTTTTAAAAATGTTAATTGCATTTGATGGCCAGTCTCAACCTAATATGATAATGGCTTTGCATGGATATAAAAAAACAACGATAATTTAAATGCTAATTGGAACATCCTGGCATATTAAGTCATTTTTAAAAAGCAGAGGAAGAAAAAAGTAAATCCTGATAGCGATTGACGATTAAGGAGTCGAGATTTAATGAAATTAAACTAAGTGGCTTTTTCTCCTTTTATTCTTCTCTCCTCTCTCTTTTTCCTTTTTCTTTGGACGGAGGGACAGAGAGGCCATTTTAAAGCAGGAGTTGCGCTTGTCTGATGTGATTAGTGGCTCGGCTGGTGTTGGTAATGGGAGATAAAGCCAGATGTCCTTGAAACAACAAAGCCAGCACCACAAGTAGCTTATTAAACAAGAAACAAGCGCCGCTCAAATGCATGCAAATCACGCCGAGAACGCTTTACAGAATGCCGAGTCAAGTCCGAACTAGAGACATCCACAAGGGGAGGACTTGCACATGAAACATGACCGACGAGAGAGTCAACAGCAGAAGCCGTCTAACGAGGGTCTGAGAAACTTGACATGAAGGATACAGACTCAATCAGCGAATCTAAACTGACTTAGAGGTCTGTGAGCTTTTAATGGAAGAAACAAATTGGACCGGTCAAGTCTAGCTGATCAGCACAGACGGTCTGAGTAGAAACAAGCCAATTCTCTGTAATTACCTGCATGGTAAAAAGAACATCCTGAAAGGGGGCGAGCGGCCACTAGAAGAACAGCAGAAAGTGGCACAGATGGCAACAGACAGTTTGGTTGACAGGGAGACCATTCATACTCCTACATACATCTAAAAAAAAGTCTTTGTTTGATCATTTTCATTTAAACCTCAGTGCTTCTTTTCATATAGCATCACAAATAATTGCTCTGTTCCACACCATAATGGGCAGAAGCATCATGCGGCCGTTTCAGAAAGCCAGGCGCCTATGAGGCAGAGCACTAGCTTTAAGAACGGAGCAAATACCAGCTGCAATATAATGGCAATAACAAAAACCCTGAGACTCACAGACGTGGCAAGCTGACCATGTTTAACAGCACACCCCTCAATTATAGACGTCGTTGAAAACTTCACATGGGGAGAGATTTCCTGAGGGAATGAGACAGGAGAGATAGAGAGCCGGAAAAAAAAAACGCATTACAAAACTTTTAGAATCATGAAAAGACAGAGGGCAAATGCAGATAATAACACTCTTGGCAGATCAATTTACCAAAACAATCTACGTCTTCAAGCAAATAGCAGGAAAATGGGACTGGCTTTTAAGATGCATCAGAGATATGACAAAAACGCTGAGAGGAAGACACATGCAAGGGGAAGGAGATGGATCTCTTCATCAGAATCTCTCTCTCTCTGGGTCAGGGCTTCTGGGAGACAAACGGAAGCCTGGATAGAGAAACTCTCGGGTGTCTTCTTCAAACGAGGCACAGTCAAACAGAAATACATGATGAAATGGTAAAATCGGTCAGTTTTTCTTAACAGCTCTGGGTAATCAATATGTTTAGGGCCATTTAAGAGGTTTCTTTGCCATTTTAAAGCAATAATGCAAAAGAAACGAATGAGTGTCAGATTGTGTGCCAAAAAAAAAAAAAAAAAGAAACCCAAGAGACCTCAATTGAAAGCAGAATGATTTATGCATGCTTTAATGAGAGTGCTCGGTCCAATAATGTATGTATTCCCCTACTGATGTCGGTTAATTTTTGAAATTATACTAGCAGGTCTGAGAATTCAGCCGTTGCATCGACTGAAAAAGTTAGACCCTTCAAACAAATCTGAGCTCAAATGCAATGTTTTCAGTTTACAGCACTCAAATATCTGTCAGTGTTACAGCTGGAATGGATGTGAGATCTTACCTGGAAGAATGAGCTGAATAAGCTCTAAAGATGTTGTATCATCTGCAGTGGAGAAAAAAACATGATGGAAAGGTATATAAGTTTATTGATCTGAGGTTTATGAAAGAACACAGGACAAACTGAAGACAGCCCAAAGGATTCTTGCTCAGCTACAGCAGCCGGTTCAACTGATCCAACAAAGGTCTGGCGAAGAGAATGGTAGAGGAAACAAAACAAAAAAATCTGATAGTAAGATAGCATGTGTCACAGGTTGAAATTAATTAAAGCCATTTTAATAAAGTCTTACCTTCACAAAAAACATTTTTTCATGTAGCAGAAGAGGGGAAAACCGGAGGGACACACTTGGACTTCTGATATTGGCCCATTATCCGAACACTCACATAAATGTCTTCTTGGCATGGTAACACCACCCCTGTACAATTATCTATGGGGGAAAAACACTAACATGTGGACCAATTTGTTATACTATTATATTCTATATCAACTTTCACATAGAATGCCAGTCTTTTGAGCTTTCTAATTATGACAACAGTATTAAAATAATCATCAACAAATCCTGGAGATCAGAAGATACCTTTCCCCATATTCATGATGCAGTATAGGAAAAATACACGCTCTGTCTGAACCTTATATTACGTTAGTCTTTGGTCTGGCCCCAAAACTAACACATGCTAACAGCTTGGCTGAAAATGCAGGGGTTTGCATTTGCATTGCTTCAAATAAGCACATCGGAGGCTGGAATGAATGCAAGAGAGTTTCTTGGCATGTCTCTGCTCTTCGCAACTTTGACTGATTGCCGATGGCCCGATTCAGTCATCCGTGATAGCCACTTGTTGCTAACAGAATGCTAAAATGATAACGTATAACACGCAAACAGGAATATTTGTGGTGTGCAGCGAAAAAGGAAGAATGGGACGTGGCCTGATTCACAGATTGGATATCCAACTCGACAGTGCATTTTTATGTTTTTTTTGTCTTAAAAATTTTAGTTTTATGGATTAATCACCTATTTTCATTTGCTGCATTTATATATATATATATATATATATATATATATATATAAAATTCATGTACAAATTGCATTTTATTACATTTAGAAATAATAACGGCTGGCCTAATAATGTTATCATGTACAAACAGGATATATTTAGTTCCCTTCACTTTACAACAAATCCTTTAAATTTAACAAATATATCAGAACAAAACAAGAATTAAAAATATAGAATTCTAATGGATACATATAATTGCAGTATATAATAATATAGGCTTAGCTATAAACAAACAAAATAATAATAATAATTTAAAGCTAAGCATAAGGTAAGGTTGGGCTTCTCATTCTCTCACTCGGGAGAAATCCGTTTCCATATTCGTGATGTTGCCCATTTGAAGCTTAAGTATTATTCATGAGGTAAAATAGGCTTTGTTGTTCACGCGTGTTTCAGTATCGATGGAAAAAAAAAATCATAATTAACAATATGTGGAGTAAGTGGACCGCTGCTAACGCTGAGATTTGGTGAACGACTGCTGTTTCCAGTGAATATGTGCACGAGACACCAGCGCGATCAAACAGCAGAAACAGAAAATACTCTATTTTTGGTCACACATAAGGCATAATTCAAAAATGCAAAGTGTAAGTAGTTTGAAAAAAATCAAGAATAAAAACAGAGTTAATAATAATTATTGCTAAATGCTGGACTGTTCCCATTTCACTCTGCATATGGAACCTGAAGATTTTTTTTAAACCAAGAATGAACCGAAATGAAAATGAAATGAAAACATTTAGCTTTTTATCCATATATATATATATATATATATATATATATATATATACATACATACATGGGCCTTATATTTATTTACTGTTTAATAACAATAGCATGCGTATGATCCTTTGTGTAAAGGTCTTCTTTTAATTTTTGATAAGTAGACTGTAGCCTAAGACTGTTTTAAAAGTAACTCTTTAAAATATTTTTTAAAGACGTTACAATGTTATATCATAATGTTATTGTTGTTTTACTTCTTCCTTTTATTTCATTTTACAATTACATTCATTTCGCAATCGGTCCCTTTGCGCCACCTGGCGATAGTTTTGCGAATGATTTTAACACGCGACTGAATTACAGTTAGCGGCACCGCGGCGGTAAAGCCCAATTAGCCTGTCTACCTACTGTATTTAACCTTTACGTTTATTTTTTAAGTATATTTACATTTTATCTGTTTAATTTAATTTAATTTAATCTGTTTTCATTTAATTTAAAAAAATAAAAACAAAATGCATTAAAACCTTTTTAAATTATGTTCTCTAAATGTAGAAGTAAACCACGGATGGCTCATTTTCATGGTTAGATATTCAAAAGTAAAGCTACAGCTACTGCAGTTTTAATAAAAGTTAAATAGATTTATTTTCAATTAATAAACATTATTTGCAATAACTGAATGGATTATTACTTCATTAAATGAATGACTAATATTAAAAGAGCAGTACTTCTAAATAGGACAAAAATTGTTGGATGCTTAAGCTTTAACCCAAGATTCTTGTAAAGATTTGGTAAGGAAATGCACAATTAAGAGTGTTTGGTCCTAAAAACAAATAAACAAACAAACAAACAAACAAACAAAAAACGACTGCATTTCAAGTCAGGAGGTGCCAGGAATTATTTGACACATGAAGACATATTCAGGCATCGGTATGTGGAAAGTAATGACTATTTCTCAAAATGTAAGGTGAAGGGAAGTACAAATTCTAAAAGTGGGGTACATAAGTTCACGAAGTCTCAGTTTTAAGCTGCTTATAATGATGTCCAAGGAAGGATCTGCCCTTGAAGTGAACCATATCACGGATAGGACTGAGAGATGGACCTCACAGAGAATCACAGAGGCCGGTTAACTTGTACACAGGAATGGACCATGTTGATGTTTAAGAAGGGAAATGCAAACAGTTCACAGCAGCCTTGGGGCAATAAGGATGTGTTTGTGGCACTGAGGTAAGTCAAGCATAAGGGACTAATGGTTTGAGGCTCTGGTTAAAATGACAGCGCAGTGGGGAGGTGAGGCTCTCCATAAACACAAAGGCTTTTAGGTATGACAGCGCCATTAGCTATGTGTGTGTTTGTAGAGATTCTGTAGATGGATGTGTTTTCTCATTCACATTAGCTCTTGCCATCTTCTGTTCTACCATCTAAAATGCAAGTCATTTGTTTTTGCCTTTTCTGACTGATTACCTCAGTTATTCCAAATGACTGGCCTGAAAAATACATGCTGCTTTTCACACTCCTTGACTGATAGCTTGAGCCATTCAGTATTTTAACCCCCTCACACTGGGTTTTGTGTGTGGACAGATCAGACATTGTTTGGAGACACTGTTTTATAGGCTTACAGACTCTGTATTAGAGTACTTTGGTGAACAGCAGACAATGTGTTGATGCTTATTGCCCTGAGACTATGATGAGAGGATTAAAATGCATTCTTGATTTTTTTAACAGCATTTCAAAATTACTTCTGCTGGATTTTAATATAAGAACTTAATACACTGGAAAGCCATTTTTTTATTTTTATCAAACACTTTATTAGAAGCAAATTTATGAACCCAAAGCAAGATTACAATCAACCATTACAGGTCAATTGCTTTATATTTAAGCAATTTTCATTTCATCATTCAGGTTTGAAGAAAAACAACTTTAAGATGACTATTCTAGACACTTAAAGAATTCATAAAAGTAATCACTTTATCAGAATGAGTACAGCTGAGTGAAATACAATTTCCGTACTGATAATAGGCAACTCCAAGTGCAAGGCAAAGAAAGTAGTTGGTATTCAACAAAGCACTTAAAAAAAACAATGAATGTAGCCAGTGGGATAATTTACAGTTGATGTTTTCTCTGTGCAATATCTCACAAGTGAGAATTAATACCGAAGACTTATTCACAGTTGTTGAGTCCTTTCATCACATAAAAAAATTAGACAACAAATATCTGGTGGATTGCTGTGGGCTGATATGAAAATGTAATTTTCAAGTGGACTGGTTCACAACGTTCTAGTCGAGGTTGTGATGCTCACTGAGGAACTGTACAGTATTCCCTGTTCTCTGTGTGTTTAGTAATCCCTCACTCCATGAGGTTTTCTGTCACCTTTAACCTTCCCATTTCCAGCATTGTTTCCTTGATGACTGGTAGATGATCCATCGAAAGGGCTGAAAGTCATAAAGGTTGTTTATCATAAAGGTTGCTCCACCTTGTTTCAAGGTGAGCATACAGAAAATAAAGTATTTTGCAGGAAGAGATGATAATTTTATTAATCCATGAGCGCACATGGTGAAAGCAGTACATAATATATATATATTATATATACACAGATTTATTTACTAATCAAAAATCTGCAAGTTATCTGTTGTGTGAAGCATTTAACAAAACATTAAGTGGTATTAACAATTTAAGCAAAAAGGTTTTAAACTCATCTAATGCAAAGAGTGTCTTCTAGTAAGACTGTAGTATAAACTCATGCAATATTATTCATAAGGATATGGAAAACAAACCTAAGATCAGTGACATTGCTGTGAGATGATATATAATCATCTGTTGATGTGTCCTGTGAGCTTGCTTTCATCTATCAGGTTGTTCAGTTTGTAGTAATCCAGGAAAGTTCGGGCCACGTTTCTACCAAGCTTTACGTCGGTATGAGGAAATTAAGAAACCTTCGAGCTCACATTACACAGATTATTACTGTACTACAACTGCACCTCTCAGCTGTGGAAACACTGATTCAAAAAAACACACACACATTTATTTATTTATTGCTCGGTAAAACCATATAAGCCATATAAGGTGACCTTCATATGCATTGGTCTTTTGACTGTTTTATTAAACTTGCCAGCATTTAAGAGTCAAATACCTTGAGCCCACTCCAGCAGTCTGTCTCTGTATTCCTAAAGAGACAGTCGACAACAAAGCGATATTGGAACGCCTCCTAGGCCCCGTCACAGTTAGAGCGTCGGATCCCTCAGAACCTTTAAATCTCTGTTCTGACGTGCCACTTTTAATTGAAAAATAAATAAGAGCCCGATTTTCTCCAATCTCATACCAATGTGACCATTTGCAGTATATAACTGGCCAATACCCAGCAGAGCAATGCGGAGAGTAAATAAGCAGGACAGGCGAGCCAGCGCTCATCTCCTCGTGAGGATAAATCACACGCCTCTCAGTCAAGTCGGGAAAAAAATGCATCTCATTTCTGCAGTCACTTACAGCCGGAGCTTTATTTAAATTCATGCATCTACTCCACAGCCCCCCACAAGCCTTTCTTCCACCATGCCCATGTTACAGAGCACATCAATTACCAAAAGAACTGCATTAAAGAGCTGTGAGGGCACTTACAATGCAGCTGAAAGAGTGGGAGCCGCTTAACTCCAACAACCACAAGCCAGACAAACGTTAAAACGGAAATAATTTTCTTTTAACCTAAAGGAATAGTTCATTCGCAAATGAAAATTCTGTCATCGTTTACTCACCCTCATGTCGTTCCAAACCAGACTTTTTTTCTTTCGCCAAACACAAGAGGAGACAAAGAATGTACTGCACATCCAATCTGTAACCACACATAATTGAAACTGGAGCTTTCAAGCTTTAAAAAAAAAGATGCAAATGCACTTAAGTAGTAGTTCATATGACGACAACTCTGATGACATAGAATATAATGATCATAAATGAACAGTGGCCTGATGTTTAACTGAACAAACTGAACAAATCATTGTTTTGAGTCAAACATAGTTTTGGCTGATCTCGTCCACAAAAGTGGTCTGAATGACTCATTCCAAAATTGGCCTGATAAAGTTCTCAAGATCAATCACTGACTCAATGATCCGCTCAATGATCAGTGGTTAACATCTCACTAAAGATTAATATTATCTGTGAATATTAGCATCTATTTGTGTTTGTTTCTCACAGAATATATATAAAGCAGGAGTCACATTAACTACTTTTGTGAATCATTAGCTTCTGCATCTTTTTTGAAGCTTAGAAGCTCCATTACGAAAGTGAAAGAAAGTGACATGTAGCCAAGTAAGGTGTCCCATACTCAGAATTTGTGCTTTGCATTTAACTCATCCAAGTGTGCACACATCGCAGTGAGTAGTAAACACGCACCCAAAGCAGTGAGCAGCCATTTTTGCCGCAGTGCTAGGGGAGCATTTGGGGGTTCGGTGCCTTGCTCAAGAAACTCACTATGGAATTGAAGGTGGAAAGAGCACTGGTCATTCACTCCTCCCACCAACAATCCTTGCTGGTACTGAGACGCAAACCCATGACCTTTGTGTTGCAAGTCCATCGCTATCACCATTAGGCCACAGCTGCATTTATGTTACTTTAAATATATTCTTGTGCATTCCACAGAAGAAGGTCAATGATACACATTTGGAACAACATCTTGTGATCATACAGATCATACAATCTGTGTGTTATGGACTATGATGGATGTCTGTGTTGCAGAACATTGGCTCAGAATTGATGTTCCATCAGGATCTGATAGGGAAGGTTTTCTCCAGCTGTGTGTTGTGGTTAACGGGCTGCTCTTTTGGGTCCGGACACTGTTGATGAATGAACACAGAGATGTTATTTTTCACCTTTGGCTGTCAGCCCTTTACTGATGTTCTGAGATGACATTTCTGACTGTCAGGGCTGTTGGACTGAAACAAGAGCCCTGGAAGAAAAACAAGGTGCAAAGCGATTCAGTCGTTTTTTTATTTTTATTTTTCCAATTTCTTCCTGGTCACATAAATCCTGAGGCCATGGCTGGAATCCTATTATCCAAAGCTGTTAACTCATAAACAATCCCTCCTTGATAGGAATGCACCAACCAAAGGACTTTATGTCATGTCTAGTGCATGTAAATGACACACATATTCACACCCTAAATTACAATTCAATCCATATTCTACTCTGATTTACTTGTGCACTACTGTGTTATTCATTACCGCATCAATCACCAAATATATTATGACCATTTGTCAGTGAAATAAACAGTCGCTCAACATGACCTTGATTAGTAGAGAGGTCAAAGCGTCTGTGTTTAAACCTTCCATCTGGACTCTCGGCTCCAGCCGTTTGCTCACCCCCCCCCCCCCCCCCCAACACTCTCCTCCCTCCTCTCTGTGGCCTTGACAGCCACTGCAGTGTACAGAGCCATTCTGGGTTCCATCCCTCACCCAGCAGGGTTAATGGGAACTCTCTCCATGACTCTAGCCCCTGTCTTCACACCCCATCTGGCCAGGGTTGCAAACACTGCAGCCCTCCAAAAACAACAGCTATTTTTGGATGCCAGGCAGGGTAGATGGCACAGTTCACTTTGAAAGGATGACACAGAAGACATGGCATGACATGGCATTTCTGTTATGTTTCTATTGCGCACCTTATAGATTAAGAATGGGGTAAAAGACTGCAAAGAAAATGGCTTCTTCAGTGGTGCTCAATTGGTTTTGCTTTGTGGTGACTCAACACCATCCCAAAATAGTTTATTATGCAAAATATTGTAATATGAACATGTATTAGAATAATAATAACAATAATAATAATAATATTAATAATAAATGAAATAAACACAGGATTATCTAACAAAATGGAAAAAAATAGGAATATAATAATAGGAATAAATTAGTCATTAAGATAAAATTTTGCAAAATGAAAAGTATTTTATATAATGATATGCAAAAAAAGAAGATTGTTTTCCCAAATAATATAATATAATAAATTATAATAAATCCCAAATAATATTACTATGCAAAATTAAACATACATGAATAATAATAATAATAAGTAGCTTTTATAATAGTTTTGTTTTAGCACTTCTTAGAACAGACCAACAATCCATTTTTGACTTGTAACCCACCAGTCGAGAACCACTGGCCTAGTCTGGCAGAAGTAACAAAATATTATGCCAAAGTGTCCTCAAATCTCTCTCATCCATGACATCTTTGCTTTGACCTCATAAAAAGTTTCATGCTCCCCCTTGCTAAACGGAAATTCTTCCAGCCAGCTTGTGTGTGTGTGTACATGGAACCCTGACAGAAATAGCCCAGGACCCTGCCGTGTGCAGATGGCCTCTCCACTTGTGATGTCACATCATAACCATTTATAACAGGAAATATGTGATGGAAGGTCTGATGAAGAAGGGGAGAAGACTTCATCAGCATCACAGCTGTGAGCGGGACTCTCCTTCACTCTGATTGGCTGTTGGCCATGGCCCAGCAGCAACCAGAATGCCTAGAACAACCTGGGGAAATGCAAGGTACTGCCAGAACGTGGAATGTGACCTGTAGAGGGCCGGAATTTTCCAAAACATCCACCGTTCCACCTGGACAGTAGACGAGAGCTGTTGCATAATAAAGAGACATGAAGGTTAGGCATCCCGTGTAGTGAGGTGATGACTATCACACAACAGAAGCCAGACTGCAAACACCATTAGACAGAATTACGCTTCATATTATTTAATCACTCAGATGTGAAGAGAATTCTAATAAATGTTGGAAATTTTCTTTAGAAGTAAACAATTTAAAATCATGAAAATAAACCCATAAACCAGATGTTGTCAGTCATTTTTATATATAAAATTGGGTCTGTGACTATTTCTCTTCAGAAACTAAATCTAAATCTCCCCCAAATTTCTATGTATTCTTTGAATGTTTTTGTCTTCTAAATGGTTAAATACAAAGCAGTTTTATTTGTACCTTTATGAAAATTTACTATATGCAGGAATCGAAATACAACAGTTCAAAAGGCTGTAAAGTCTAAAATCTCAGCATGTGTCTTCACACTGTATTCCAGAAGTATGGCGGTTTCAGTTAACATATTAATATGCCCAGTTTTTTTCCAGGTATGTCATAGTAAGGATCATTTGCACAATGTTTCAATCTGTGTAACATATTGTGCAATTTTAAGTGTTTTCATGTGTAAGCTAATTCTCTATCTCTAAAAGTCTAAATAGAAATTCCAACAGAAATGTTTGCATACTGTACCTTGTGATAATGTAAGTTTTTGTAAATAGCAGCATGAATTAAATACCACCACGACACATTTTCAAGAAGTCAAGTTTCCAAATGATCTTTCTAAAGTCACCCACAAAGTATTTACAGATTGAGCTATAGAGACTTTCCCGTGGGCTTTAAAGGGTTGAACAGTCCGTGTCATTGATGCGTGTGAGGTTTTTAATGTCATGGGCGTATGCTAGGATGTTTGGATCGATTGCCGTCTTTGTTACGACTCAAGGACAGGTCTCCATGGGGCTGACGAGACAAGACGGAGATGGACGTCTCCATGGCCTGACGAATAAACTGTTTACGGGACTGTGTATTCACACGCAAACGCTTCTGTACAGACAAACGGACATTGATGGTCCAATGACAAGAAACAAGGCACCCTGGTCTGGAGCCGGCCGTGTGTTAACAAGCAGATAGGGACAAGAGTGGCATCAATACAGTGGAGTGACAGGCCTGTCACTGGGGTGTCACAAAGTGCCAATTAACAATGCTAATTAAAACAGCAAACAAGAGCACATAAAGCACACAGGCATTGTCTCCCTGCTGCTCAAACTCTCAAGTAAGGACCTTTCGTCCAGCCTCTGTAGGGCAAAACCGAAGTTAACAGCTGTAGAGGACAAACTCTGGCTTTGGAAGTGCATTTGCCAGGAATCTGAGCAGGAAATTTGAATGATGCTTACTAAAGTGCCTCAACATTCATCTGTGTATTTAATCGAAAACATCAATGTGTCACGCACACATACATGCATCCAGGCAATCTACAACGTATATGATGTTACTTGGCAGACCACTTGCTGCCATTTTCCCATCAGGCCCTGGTGTAGTGTTAATAGGAAGGAGATGACCATGAGCAGTGGTGCTAAAGGAATGAGATAAGCACTCTGGTATGAAGTATTGGCTTTAAGAGCAATGTAGAGGTACGGTGGCTGGATTGACCACAGGCCAGATCTGACTGCATCCACACAATCAAATCCATTTCATGCCTTAAAGCTCTCAAAGACCAGAACACTGCCGTATCTGATGACCTCTAAAGACAATCTACTCCATAGATAGAGAGCAAGAGACAACCATATCTATTCTGTTATGACCATTAGACGTTTCTTAACTCACACTGGAAAACAATGAATACATCTAAGCCCTTTTAAACCATCAGCCAAAGATGATCTGATTGAGAACTGACAACTGATGACAGAACATCTCCTTTCCAGACATCCAAATCATTTTAAAGGGATAGTTGAGCTAAAAATAAAGTTCTGTCATCTTATATTCTGTTTTACATTCCTAACATTTAAGTGTTTCAACCATTTTTGTCCATGTAATGAAAGTCAATGGGGTCCAAAAAGCATTGGACTGGCTTTCATTGAATGGACAAATGAGATATTTGCCAAGATTTATGTTCTACAGAATAAAAACGAAGTCATGAGAATTTGGAACAACACAAGTGTTTGTAAATGATGATCTGTCCCTTTAAGTGTTCATAATAGTAAGTAATTAAACTCTAAATTTATCTCTGCGGCAGACATGCTACACATAAAAATTAGGAACAGTTAATGAGGCATTAAGAGTGCTGCAGTGAGAAAGCCACTCTGAAACTGTAGCTCGTAAAGTTACTAGCTATTCATAATGTCATTTAAATATAGCCAAAGCTTTTTTTTTTTAACTCACACAAGATAACAAAAAGAAGCTAATTACATTGAAGCTAAGGGGCATTATCTTTTAAATTATATAATTATCAGATTAAAAGATAATAAAGGCTGATTTAAGAATGAATTTGAGTGACAGCATCAAATTTAAATAAATACCCTTGTCATGCCAAACCTTTCTGGCTTTTTCTTTCTTTCTTTTCTTCATGGAACACAAAAGGAGCAATTAACTGGCTGCTTTTTCTGTACAATTACAATAAATAAAAAAATTAAGCTTTCAAAGTTGAAATAGACACAAAAGCATGAAAATTACATAAAAATGCTTTGGGAATGTTAACAGATAGCTTTTAGAGTATTTTAAACCTTCTTGACTATTACTATCCTCAAAATCTGAAAGGCTGAGAAAAATGTTGGGTAACACTTTACAATAAAGCCTCATTTGTTAAAATGAACTGTAACACGAACATAGATATTAACAATACTTATACAGCATCTAATCGTAGTTAATCATAATTTCAACATTTACTAATACATTTAGTTAACAAACAATGAACAACTGTAATTTATTATCTAAGATTAACAAATATGAATGAGCATTGTGAAAAATATTCCTCATTGTTAGTTCATGTTTGCTAATGCATTAATTCATGTTAACAAATGAGACCTTATTGTAAAGTGTTACAGATTGTTGTTCCTGGATCAAGAAAGGACATTGATCCAGGAATATGTCTGTCTTGGGTAAATCACGTTAAGCCTTCTGCAAAGCATGCATATGATTACCACAGTCTTGCTGAGGCCTGTTTATCCCTGCATTGTTGTATTACAGGTTACTGATAACTCAGTTTTCTGAAGGATTTTAAGACCTCTCATCCTTTTTAGTTTGATTGAAAGGGCTACATTTCAATATGGTCTTGTATTGTCATGTTTGAAATGCTTTAATTTGGCATCCAAAAAAAGCCCTACTTGTGTTCTACAATTCTGCCAATCAGGCTATTGCTCGGGCTGATCTCATTTCAGCCATTGGCAGTTAACTTGAGGATCACTAGAACTGTCTTTAGAAAAGGCTTTGACTGATGTTAAAGGCAGCTGGATCTTCTGTGCTGCCTGATCCGACATTGTGCCTGTAGTGGAACGCTTTATATGTACGACTTGTTCTCAAGACAGCAGTGCAACATTTAAGCTTGCTGGATCCAAACCGAAGCATCTGACATTGAAGGGCGGAGCTTGATTGAGTGGGACTTTTATAGCTTAGCCCAGGGATAACAGCTCTCTCAGTAGCCGTCTGTAGCCTAAAGGACAAAAGAAAATGACATGGTCACCATAACACAGTGCGGGTTTTCTCTCTCACACTCCTTCTCTCTCCCTTTACTGATGACAGGAAGTAGAAGACTTGTTAATCTGTCAGTCGGTAAAGGGCAGAGGCAAGGTTATTATGAATGTCTCTCTGAAACATTCCCCATTTCGGGTGTCTAGCACTAAGCCTAACACTAATCTTTACCCAAAAGTTAAGCTTTCGTTCAAACACCACATCTTTAAATGCCACTGTAATTTTAATCAATCTCCAAACAAAGCTTTGATTATGTAATTGAAGATATTCACACAGATCTGATTTAGCCAACTAGGATATGTTTTTGGGTAAACCTTTGTTGGTCTTGGAACAACATCTCTACATATATATATATTAATTCTACATAATGTAGAAATTCTACATAATGATTAATCATTAAACAACAAAATAATACTTTTCTGACCAATACTAGTAATTCAAAATAGTACACAGTTTTAAAAATAAAGCGCTAAACTGATGGGTTTACTATGTATGGCCAATTCCAAACAAAAACAGCATAATTTCATCGCTTAGGATGACTAGCTATCGTAATTCTAACCAATCCCCAAGCACACTTTGCTCATGTCATCTCCAGAAAAAGTAAATCAAAATGAATGTGTCTGCACCACAGATGTCTGCTGAACTCAACAAACCATAACTTTATTGGACATTTTCTGAAGTTCTAAGAACGATGGGCTCTGAGACATCTGTACAAAGTGATCTGAAAGTCACAGAGCGAGCTTGCTCCATCAAAGCATCCAGCTGGGTGTTGAACGAGATCCCAGACTCACTCAGCGTTCACCTGTTTTCGACACTCTAATGACCGTGTGTAATCAGAACTTCTCTCCCATGTTTTCAAATGAATTTGGGAACAGTATATACCATAACCATAACTCAGTTATTCCCAATCAGGATGTACTTTTTAGGAAATAAATAAATCAATAAATTTTATGTATATATATATATATATATATATATATATACTGTATATGGCAATAGAGAAAAATACATTGCATGGATCAAAATTATCGATTTTTCTTTTATGCCAAAAATCCTTTAGGGTAAAGAAGATGAAGATATTTAGCAAATTTCCTACTGTAAACATATCAAATGTATTATCATTAGTAATAGGATTTATTATTATAGGATTAATTAGGACCGACGTTGGCCACCCCTGCTGTATATATACAATTTTAAATAAACAATTTATTATACACACACACTTTTTGTTTATACAATTTTGTCTTTCTATGTAACCTTCTATGTAAAGTTTTCTATATGTATGTATAGATCGATAATCTTTTATTAAATATATTTGTATTCTTTTTTTTCTCTTAAATTCAAAATTTTTCAGTTAAAACATTAAGTTCCTTATAAGTTAAGGTTTTTAACTCAAGTGACTCAAGTGGTCAATCTAAATTCATAAGAAAGTATAACCACCTGCAGCAGCTTCGTAGAGAGGCACCTTGCCACAGGTATTAACCAGCTTATATCGCCCGGGGGATGCTGTGACGACAATAAAAAACCAGTTACAGGTTACCAACGACTGGGCCGTGCATCCATCATAAATTTCCTCCTTTTGTGTGACATTACAGGTGGTGATAAATCATTAAATGTGTTAAATTATTCCCTCAGTGCCTCTGTTCTATATTGCCGATATGCTTGATATAATGAGACAAAGGTGGAGCAAAAATGTGAGGAATTTAGCCATTTGACTGAAGGATCTTTCAATGTCTTCGGTCATGAAATACAGCTTTAGGGAGCATGGTGAGATCTCTATCCAGGTGGTGCCACTGTCAACATTAGCAGTACATTATGCATGTGTGTGTTTGTTTAGTGAGGTTAGGAAAGGTGAATGAATTCCTTTGCAGGTAATTATAATGTTGTCATTGTTTTGGTTTTTATCAGGGAGTGAAGTCATATGTGTAAAGGTCTCTGCTGATAATTTGCACGCTCCATAGACCTGCCAACTGGCCTGTAAAAAGTGGCATGCCACATTCTGGTAACCTCTTTGCCCCCAATCTTTGCACTACATGCCACGACAAATACCCTTCCACTACTGGAGGCTGACACCCTCAACCCTGGCATGCCACACACACAAACTAACACACACTCCCAGATCTACAACGAAATAACCTTTAAAAAGTCACACCATATTCAGTTTTTCTTCAACTATTATTCCATTCTATTACACTAACACTTTAAAACCAGAGGTTTTAAAACCTTTTAATGTCAAAGACCCCAAAATATGATGAAGGCCTCACAAACGATGATATTTTCTAAAATATAAAGGTAGCTACAGAATATATTTTCAGACCAGGGTTATTTTAGTATCACTGACATACGATTATAGTTTTGATTCATATTTTGAATCAGTTATTTTAATATCTACAAGTTTTAGTTTTATTGTGTTTTTTATAATTTTACTAGTTCATTTCTATAATTTTTAATCCATTTGACTTCAGTTTTAGTTTAGTTTTAGTTTTAGTTGTTTTTGTTATTTACATAAAGTTAAACTAAATTAAAATGAGAAATGTTTCCTTGGCTGATTTATTTATTTATTTATTTTTTTTTATTTTTTTTACTTTATTTCAATTAACATTTGTTTTATTTAAAGTAATGAAAATGTCTTTTTTATTCTTTTAGTTAACTGCAATAACCCTGTCTTTGGCTCATTTATGCAAGATTTATAGTTCTTTAAAAATGTTAAATATTAATATACAATATATACACACAAATAATGATATTCTCACTATATGAAAAGCTCATAAATGTCTGTGTGTGTGCCCAAATGTGTACAATGTTCTTCCGTGGCAGGTTCCTCGTTGTTAGCTTGTGTTTTGCACAACTAATAAATAGCACAGCTCACAAATAGGCTTTAACCTGTAGCTACTTCATGGCACAGCTGTTTTAAGTGATGGGGGAAAAAATGCTGTTTCAAGGAGAAGGGCCACACAGGTAAGTTATGACTCTATCCAGCAAGCTTTAAATTGTCTTTTTTGTTGTTTCTATCTTTTCTCTGTCACTAAGCGAAAATAGTCTGCAGGGCTGTGAAGTAATTCTACATGGATGGGTTTCTTATTACTGCGACTGGAGCGGCTGGGCCTTGGAGATGACAGCCCAGCGAGGCAGCAGGCGAATGGAATGAAACAGTGAAAGCGATGAGGCATCAGTCAGCAGCTTTACTGCTCGCTCTGAGATAAACACCCAGCAAATAAATAAATTAGTGCAAGAAAGGCCTGTAAATATGAACGTCTAACAGCTAGGTGCATGACAGAGTGATACAGGGGTGAAACGCTCATACATGTGCGCACACACACACATGCTCAAAGTTTAACCAACCCTTTTCCGATCACTAGAGGGCACTTAAGTTACACACATCTCGGGTTTGCACAAAGACCTTTTAGCCTTCGAATTCACTTCTTTATATAAAGTGGCTTTCATCCTCAGATTCAGATATGACTCTGCACAGAGCACCAAAAAAAAAGAAAAAAAAGTTGCCTAATCGCTTTCAAGTTCTCTTACGAGAGTTCTCTCGTACTGCGTCTTAGTTAAGACGCTACGAGAAAAGTCTCTTTTCACGAAATACTGAAGCAAAAAATTATCCTTAATTTTGAATTGTTGTAGAGCGCATTTGCAGCAGCACACAGCCATAGGCGAGACGGCTCGCTCGCTCATTGGCTGCTCTGCGGCAACTGCACAAGCCTATCGAGCGCAGGCTGATGCAACATCAGACCAATAAGGTCTTCATGCCACTTCCCGCCGAAACGGGTGTGGCCTTACCCTATAAAAGGAGCTCGAAAAGGCTGACTCACCTGATTTTTCATCTCTTCAGCGAAGCTCACGCATCGTTGGATCACGAAGGAAGCAAGCGCCGTCTGATAAGCATCTCAGCGGGACGAGCCACTTCTGAAGCCGCTGGCCTTCGCCGCCTTCCACTGCCGTTCCTGCTGCGCTCTCCGGCGCCTATATCCTTTTATATCCTTGTGTGTGTTCGCCTTGCAACACACACTCGTAAAAGAGCTGCATCTTTTTAAAGATGCCCTCGTGCGGCTCGTGCAGAGCCCCGCTCAGCGAAGGAGACCGTCACGTCATCTGTATTTCCTGCCTGGGTGAGGATCATACAGCGCTCGCGCTCGCTGACGGCGGTTGCCCTCACTGCGAGCTACTGCCGATGGTGACTCTGAGGACTCGCCTGGCATTCTTCTCCGAGCCTGCATCCTCCGCTGCGCCGCAGCGCCATAAAAACCGCCGTTCCCAGCGATTACCGGAACCGCCTCCAGCTCTACCGAGCTCGCCGGTTCTCCCTGCTTCACCGGCCTCCCCTGCATCGATTCCCGATGGTCAGCCGAGGAAGTGGATCTCAGGGCCGCGTGGGAGGAAGAGGACACGTGCTCTCTGCTAGCTTCGGGCAGTGAGGGTTGGGCGAGCTCCGGGGATCTCGCGCCTTCTGCTCAGAGGCCCGGCAGACGGGCTGCTATCGAGAAAGAGCTGATGCGAGTGCTCACGCTGGCCGCGGCGAGCCTCGGTCTCGAGTGGTCTGCACCAGCGCCCCCCTCTCGTTCCCGGCTGGATGGTAGCTTTCTGCCGGATGAGCGTATTTCTCCCAGCTCGAAGCCCGCCCCGTTTCTTCCTGAGCTTCATGAAGAAGTGGCGAAAGCTTGGAACGCTCCATTCTCGGCGCGAACTCGTTTGTCTGTTTCACCAGCATTCTCCACACTGGACGATGCTAAAAAAGAGGCTACCAGTCACTTCCGCCGCTGGAACAGGCTATAGCAACGCACCTTTGCCCGCCCTCTGCTGGACGGCGGACGAAAGCGGCATTGCCATCGAAAGCCTGCCGCATGACGTCATCTCTGCTCGCACGTATCTTTTCTGCTGCTGGGCAGGCTGCGTCTGCGATACACACCATGGCCATGCTGCAGATTTTCCAGGGCGATCTCCTCCGCAAGCTGGATGAGATGGGACCTGAAGCTATCTGCCTCGCGGATCTGAGGAGTGCTTCGAATCTCCCTCCGCGCTACTAAGTCCGCTGCTCAGGCCATGGGACAGGTTATGGCTTCCGCTACGGTGGCTGAGAGACATTTGTGGCTAACGCTTTCGGACATGGCAGAGTCTGAGCGCGCTGCGTTCCTCGACGCCCCGCTGACTCCTGCTGGCCTCTTCGGATCGTCTGTCAACGAGTTTGTCGAGAGATTCGTCGAGGACCAGAAAGCGTCACAAGCTTTTAAGCACTTCTTACCGAAGCGCTCCGGTTCTGCAGCGAGTCGCGCTAGACCGGCCCCGCACAGCTCTCAGTCACGCCCCCCACCTCCAGCTGCTTCATCGCGACAGCATCAGCAACGCAGCTCGGGACCCCGTTCTCGCTCTACAAGCCGTCGCCCCACGCCGCGGGAGTCACGACAGAGGATTACGGTGAAGCCGGAAGCCCCGAAGTCATCCTAGCACTTCTAGGAAAGCTCCGGTGTACGAGTTCCGCTGTGGCCGAGCTCTCACCCAGGCACGCCGCTGTTGCAGTTCCAGGAATTGTGACTGTCTCAGCGTTTTCTACAACGCGCAAGCCTGCACAGTTGCCCACTTGCCTGCACACAAAAGCTGTTATCACGGCTACCCAGATATTTCCCGAAAAGAGTGTTATTTCTGGTGTTCCGGCCACGGCCGATGGTGCTATAAATGTAGTGACGATGCCCACTCCTCAGTGCCCATCTCCACATATAAGCACAGCCCTGCACACAGGGCTCGCGCCCATAAGATTGACTCAGGTCTGTCGCGCGCGCTACATAGTAAACGTGCCCACTCCTCAGTGCCCACAAACACTATGTCACACAAGGCGCGGTTTCTGTAAAAACGAAACCCGTGCACGTACGCTCTGCCCAGGCAGACAGCGAGTCGAAAGCAGTAAATGTGCACGCTTACAGCCCACAGTTACTCGCAGACATCACGAGTCCCACGGGACCCGCTCAGCCCTCCCTCAATCGGTTAAGCACCGTGGCGGGGTCAAGGAAGAGCGATCTGCCCGCTGTGATCAGCGCGCTCCCCGCCTCAAATGCCACAGGCATAACGCCCATGGTGCAGCACATCGAAGCGCCGCCGTTGCCCAGTCAACAGACCGCGCTTCGCATCCAGCCCTTAGCCATTCATGCAGATGCATGGTCAGCGCTTTCAGGGGTTTCGGATTGGGTGCTAGACATTATAAAGAGAGGCTACTCGCTACAGTTTTTTCGACGCCCTCCGCGCTTTTCAGCATGCGTCGAAACTACGGTCAAAACAGAAGTAGCACACCTACTTTGGGCCGAAATATCAAAACTGTTGAGCAAAGGGGCTGTGGAGCCTGTATCTCAAGCTCAAAGTGAAGGGGGGCTGTACAGCAGATACTTTCTAGTGCCCAAGAAAGACGGGGGTCTCAGGCCCATACTGGATCTACGACAGCTGAACAAGGCATTGGTGAAACACAGTTTCAGAATGCTTACGACCAGGAAACTCCTCGCGCATATTCACCGCATTACCACATTGGTCAGGCCTTGCCTCGACTGTGTGATGTCATATTGCCGCGTCTACGGGCGCTGCTAGATATGGGACGGAGGCCCCCCCCCCCCTCCTGTCCTGGACTCTCTGTGAGTCCCTCGGGTGACTGTGCACTGTAAATCCTGGGCGTTGCTTCCAGGTTTATTAGTGTGTGATCCCTATGCGCACGGCGCTTTACATGGGGTTCCCGTAGCGTCTTAGCTAAGACGCAGTACGAGAGAACTCTCGTAAGAGAACGTACTCGGTTACTAACGTAACCTCGGTTCTCTCAAGAAGAGGGAACGAGTACTGCGTTCTCTGCCGTGCGTACGATTCACTCTGGTTCACTTCGGCGATTAAATAAATCAGGTGAGTCAGCCTTTTCGAGCTCCTTTTATAGGGTAAGGCCACACCCTTTTCGGCGGGAAGTGGCATGAAGGGCATGAAGCTCAGACCCCATAAAATCTGTGATTAACTTGAATTCTTCAGTAATCAGTCATTGAAAGTACTTATTAAATATTATTTTTCCATCTAGTCAATGCTGAAACCAGTCAGAGCGGACTCTGGGTAGCAATAGTTGACAAGTGCACACACCTGCACACAAGTGTGTTGCGTGTGTGTTTAGGGCAATTGTTTAAGTTCAATTTTAGGTATTTTAAGTCAGCCAAACATGATTCAAACTCCCATCCTCTTCCAATTCAAGGAATAAATATTCCATAAATGCATCAATCTGGGACTAAAAACCTAGAATTGACCCTGATCTTACTAATGGATTGTTTACCTGTTGGTGTTTGCACAGAAGTAGATATTCACACCACATCCTCATTGACATGACTCAACGACAAGAGCATTTCAGCGCAATTCCGTTGGCTTGCCAACGTCTCTTGTGTGTCTAACAGCCAACCGGGTCAACAAAGCCTCGCTCTCTGATAATGATTTCTAGAATAATTAAAGGATCAATGAGTAAGCATTGCTCGTGGTAAATAAGAGGATAGAGTTGTATGACCAGCATCCAGCTTATATGCAGGCAAGAGAGCCAAGCTTAAATAGAGTGACATTATCACCCCAGCCTTCATTATCGAACCATGACGCTGCCTCAGTATGTCACTTGGTGCACCTACATTGGAGAGATAATTTCAGAAAGTGAGACAGCAGCACAAGTCATTGGCTTTTGTCTACCGAGCTGCAGCATCGATTTGAGAAAATCGGGTCTTTACACCAGCCATATGTTCCTCATGAGAGGGAAAATTCAATGAGATGGAGTTCTCGATCACTCTAGTTGGAGCAAGAGTCTTCAGGGAAGATACATAGTGACTAGGCTGTTTGCTCGCCACTGAACAAACCAACTCACAAACAACTTAAAACCAAAAGGATCCAGCTCCACTTCAAAGCCTCTCTTGTCAATAAAACAACCCTTGGTTACTGTATCTAAACACCCAGAACTTATTCAGTTCACTAAAAAACATGTTTGTTTTTGTGAAAAGTGGGGACATCCCATAGGTGTAATGGTTTTTATACTGTACAAACTGTATAATTATGGTCCTACACCAACGCTACCCCTAAACCTAACCCTCACAGGAAACTTTGTGCATTTTTACTTTCTCAAAAAACTCATTCTGTATGATTTATAAGCGTTTTGAAAAATGGGGACATGGGTTATGTCCTCACCCTCTCCTTGTAATACCTGTGTCATATCCATGCCATTATACAGAGTTGTGTCCTGATATGTCACAAAAACAAGAGCACACACACACACACACACACACACACACACACACACACACACACACCATTCAAAAGTCTGAGGTCAGCAAGATGCAAGATGTTTTTCAAAGAGGACTCTAATGCATACCAAGGCTGCATTTATTTAATCAAAAACTGTGTAAAGGAAACAGGTCAATTTAGCTCAAAGGGAATCATTTAAGATTTTAAAGGGAATTTGAACAGAATCACTGTTTCACGGCTGATCACTGAGACGCCCTGCGATGCACTGAACGAGCCGTTTAACATAAAATCTGCGCTGGATATTAATATCCAAACTATAGTGAAAACACTATCAATTAGCACAGTAACAAGATCGGCAGTTTAAGACATTAACTTGTAAGCACAAAACACAAGATACTTCTCTTTTCAATATGAATAAGGCTTTATTAGATAAATCTAAGACATATAAATTAATCTAACACATAAACGCATGCACTCACACATTCACACAAGTTGCAGGAAGATCGAAAGTTAGGGAAGGATGAGTTTAAGAGAATGGAAATATGGAATCCCAAGTTTACAGCAATATGTTAAATTGCATAGACATGAACAACCATCAATCACGTAATTAACCCTCGCACTGAGTTCCTCAATGAGGTTAAAATTATATTAGATACACCAGCACAAATGTCTGAAGGTACATTGCCTGAAGGTGTCGCTTTGTTGTCGCTGATTGGCTGGAAGTTCAGTAGTCGTTGAAGTGACATCTTGAGAAGGCCCGTGGTGTGTTGGGCGTTGGCTGAAGATGCAGAGAGTTGTGTGTAGCTGGCTGAAGTTGAACTCGACGTTACAAAACTTAACTCAGAACACGAAACTCTCAAACGGAAAAGAAAAGAAGTAAAGTTTGACGAGACTATAGGTGGTGTTTTTCCTCATCGTGGCTAAGTAGCAGCAGGCGTGCAGGCTGAAGCACGCTGGAACCGCGCTCAAAGAACAGTGATGACAAACAGCATGGCTAAAAGCTAAAGCTAAGAAGCAAAGCTAAAAGCTGGCATGACTGATAGCCAAAGCAAGGCTAGAACTAAAAGCAGGCATGGCTAGTAGCAGAAGCATAGCTACAGACTAAAAGCTTACAACTAAAAGCTATATTTTATGGTGTACTGGGTATTTAAACTGGCCTGTTGGCCACACCTCAAAAGTTGTCTTGACCAATCAGATATAGTCTTGGCTCGGGGGTATCACAAATCATCTGTTATCTTACCAAGCATGTGGTCCGAATTTTCCTGCTCTTGTAGGGTATAATTTTGGACATGATTCTTATAACACGAATATGATACATTTGATAAATATTTGATTGTCAGGACTAATTCAAGCAAACAGTTTCCATCACAAACATACCAAACATGATTATAAATCCTTAAGTTTTCCCATAGTTATTAAAAGACATACACAATAAGTGACTATAACATGATAGTCAAAGGTGTGGGTTACATATAAATGAATCAGTCCATCGCTTAACTCCATATTCATTTATAAGTCTTTTTGAGTTCATTCTGGTCCATATATATGTACAAAAGACAGTTTATTTGCCATTCTCTTCACAAAGACTTCTGTGGAGAGACCGGAGGTTCAAAGCCCCTTCCCCCTTAGGAATTTCAGTCTGGTTCTGTTAGGTGGGGGAAGTCCATGGAAGTGTTTACCTCTCATGGGTTTACATGTGATGTCCAGCGTTGCATTTCAATTACGAACAACAAATTTGACAAATCTCTTCTCCGAATTGAAATTGTCAATAATTGTTCTAGTGGTGTTAATGTTGAAAGCTGTTCTGTGAAAGCTTTGGTTGGTTGGTTATCTTGCTTGGGACTTGTGGCACAGAATGTTTTATGACTCCTGAGGAATTCGGCTCGTGTTTCAAACACAGCCCTGATCGACTCTTTAATTTGTCTATTCGAGTCATTTCGGCTACAACTGTAATATTGTGAAATATTATTACAGTTTAAAATAACTGTTTCCTATTGTAATATATTTTAAAATGTAATTTCTGTGATGGTAAAGCTGCATTTTGAGCATCATTTCTCCAGTCTTCAGTGTCACATGATCCTTCAGAAATAATTGTAATATTAGTATAGGCTGACATTTCTTATCATCAATCAATTGAAAACTTAAATATAGAATAATTTTTTTATTTAATAATTTTTAAAGTGTTTTTTTACTCTTTGATAAAGTTCAAAATAACAAAATATTTAAATGCATAAAAAATCATACTGAACCAACATTTTTGAACAGTACACTGAAAACTATTGTGTAGAATTTACTCTGAAACAATTTTCGCTCAGAAGATTCCAGTAAATTTCACAAATAATTACAAAGAAACAGCAACTAACACATTGAATTAAACTGTATTAAAGACTGAATTAAAGACTGAAGTAGTATTTTCTTACACTACTTCCCATGTTTGTTTATACATGTTTACACTGTGGTCATTTGAGGCATGACATTTCATTTCTCGGCATGTCCCCACATGTGGAGGAATGACAATAAAGTTTACTTGCCTTGAAATACTTACAACTTCAACTGCCAAAAACAACTGGAGTTTAGTGTTATTTTATCAGGTGAAGGAGGAATGAAAGGATACAGCCATCCTCAGTTATGGGACAGGTGAGGTGCTTTCTGCTGTCATGTAGCTGTAGAAGGAGACCTCCAGCGTGACCACAGACCACCCAAGAACTGTCGGCCGGTACCAGCCTTGACCACATCACGGTTAAACGATGTACTGGACTGGAGAGGACACACACAGACATAACACAACAGAATAACGAACACAGTAAAAATAGAGACAAACAAAGAGACATACTTGGGAGCAGGGATGTTGTTTGTGTAGGGAAACCACAAAAATCTGCATGAATGGGTCAAATTTGTGAAAATGGATGGAGTAAACAATTCACTTACTCAGAAACCACCACATATAATATAGATCAATATGTAAAACTAGTACAAAAGAAAAATTGTTAATAAAAATTATAGTGTTGATAGTCCAATTTGCGGCAGAAGGGACTTCCTTTTCTCCTCAATTCATGACCACTACAAACATATGCTCAGAAGATATCAGCAACTTTTGGTGACTGATAAAAAATACAAATAGCACAGTACTCCGCCTGAAAAGATTCCCCCCACAAACCGATTTTATCATACACTAGGCTCAGAGTTGCCACGAATAAGAAGCTATTGATTGGATTTAGGAAACTAATTATGGATTGCATCGGATTGGCCTGATAATTTATGCCACTTTGCCCATTACAGAAGTTTTTATGTATGCTGGCAACTTTTCCCTGCTCTCTACTTTTCCTGCAGCTGTGTGCTTGCTTACACTGCACTCTCTGCATCTTTTCATGGCTCAGCTATAATGGTTAGTAAATGTTTGCTTTTGCCCAAGAAAGGTGACTGATCTAGTGTCAGTGTAGCTGGTGGCTAAGCGCAGTTGAGACATGACTCTCTCCAGAGGCAGCTCTCCCTTAAAAATGCCAGATGAACTTTAGGATGGTTTTGTGCTGAATAGGCAGAGAGAGGAGGCAACATGCCAGCTGGAGACCTGCCCTATATGCTCTCCTGTCACACACGCACGCACACACACACACAAACAAACTCATAATGCTGCTTCAGAGAGCTTAGCTTCAAAATACAAGATGCATTAGATCCAAAAGCTTAACCTTAAATTGTGCATGCACACATGCACAAAACACAAACAGCATTTACAGAGGATCATGAAAAATGTGGTGCCATTTTTTTCAGGTAGAGAATAGTCATGGGCTGTGAAAAGCGTCTCTTTGTGTAAGAATGATAGAAGTCTGCGAGTTCTAGATGGGTGACTGGGCAGTAAAGGTTAGTCCTCTGCCTGCATTCTGCTGGCTGAGCTACTGAAATGTCACACTTCCTGCATGCTGAAGGTCACTGTTGCAGGCTGGGGGAACTGCATGCTGACAAAGAGAGTGACAGCATTAGGGCCGCAGGGAGGGGAGAGGGGGACCTCCACAATGGGACCATTATTGGAGTAAAACTGTAGGTAGGCAAAATACATTGCTGTGTTGAGGTTACACAGCTACCACCACTCACCGCCCTCCAGAAAACAAGCACATCCATCTGTCCATCCATCCATTCACTTGTTCTATCTATTAATCACTTTAGCAATTTTCCATCTATCTATCTACACATTTCTTTTAATCTACCTATCTATCCATATTTCCATCCGTCTTCTTACCTGTCTATCTACCTGTCTGTTCCATCCTTCCACCCACTCCCTTTCTCCCCATCTGGAGGGTATGACAGTGTATATCGTTACCACAATATAAAAAGTCACTTAACAGATTTTTTTTTTTTATCCACCTTATTTTTTAACCTGGAAGTAAGCCACTTTCTGTGAATGTGTGAGACTTCCGGTTCATTATCCGCTGTATGGAAAGAACAAGAAGAATAAAGTGCAGTAAATGGTAAAACTGTTTAATGCATAAAGCATTATGAATAAAGGCTTGAATGCAACAGTTTATATATATATTAATGTAATTATGAAAAGAAACAACCTTAAATAATATATAGTTATTGGCATCTTTCTGCCTCTTATGTGTAACATTACAGTTAATTTTTACACATGAGAAAAGCATTCAATATTTACGTGCAAGCAGTTGCCATGATAATTTAACAACCTGCTTGTTAAAGGGTTAGTTCACCCAAAAATGAAAATTCTGTAATTAATTACTCACTCTTATGTCGTTCCAAACCAGTAAGACCTTTGTTCAAATTTGGAACACAAATTAAGATATTTTTGATGAAATCCGAGAGCTTTAAGACCCTGCATTGACAGCAATGCAACTACCACGTTCAAAGTCCAGGAAGGTAGTAAGCACATCATTAGTTCATGCATGTATGTGCATTTCTCTGCTTGCAAACAATGCCATCAGCAGCACCACACACATGCCTTTTACTCAAATTTGAGTTAAAATTTTAATACAAAAATGTAACCCAGGGGTGTCTTACTCAGTTCCTGGGGGGCCACAGCCCTACAAAGTTTTGTTCCAAAATACAAATGGGCTGTGGCCCTCCAGGAACTGAGTTTGACACCCCTGATTTAACCCAACAGCTGGTTTGGTCCATATTTTGGTCCATATCTTCCTAACTAGCCATTTACCCACATTCCCTTGTATCATCCCTCCATCAATCTATCCATAAATTAGTTTATCCATTTTGCATATATCCATTTATCTATCAATCTATCCAACCAACCACACAACATATTAATTTATTAATCAATAATTTTGTATCCATCCATCCATCTGTCCATTCATTTATCCATACATCTATTCGCTACCTATCATCCAAAAGTTTATCAATCAATCTGCTATCAATCTTTGGTTTTTCCATCCATCTATTTGCTTTTAATCACAACACCATGATCATAATGATGAGGCCAAAGATAGAAACAGCCTCTGGAAACTATAATGGAGCCCAGATGAATAGTAGGACAAGAAAGAAGAATGCTGAAAGAGTAGAAGGGGTGCAATGAGCTGGAAGACACATCCATCCAAACAATCCTTTTGAATTCAGACGACAAATAAACCAGAAGTAAATTTGTAAACAAACAAAGCAAAGACCAACCAATCTTTTTGATTCATGTTATCCCATTCTGACACTGAAAAAGGTATGGAAATTACCAATTAATATAGCTGTCAAGAGAAAAAATGAGAAGGGGGCAGAGATATAGAGGATTCGCTCTGTGCCGATGAGTAGATGCAATAATGTCTCTCTAGCTCTGTGTTATGAAGGCACTGGGTGCACGAATGGTTCATGTATCTTCTCAGACGTATATAAACGTGTCCTCATCAGAATGCGGTACATGACTCATCCAAAAGAGATTCACCGTTGCAAATGGTTAAAGTGTCTCTGCTCCTCTCATATAGACACCTCATCAGCAATATTGAGTCTGGTTATTGTCTTGCTCTGCAGAATTGAAAAGGTTACTTGCCATCCCCTGGAAAAATAGCTTGTGTTGATGTGCTTCATCTTGGAAACAAAATATTTGCTAATTTATGGGCTTGTATTGAATTTTTAGAGAAAATACCAATAACGCTTTTCCATGCGCTGTTTGCTAATGAGTATAGAGCTGAGAGGGAAAAGGCTGACGGAGATGAAGTTCAGCCAATGATTTTCTTTTGCTAAAGAAAAGAGGGAACCCATCAGTGTAACTACAGACTGGAACCTCAATGTTATCTTGTAATGTCATGCTCTACATTTATGCTGCTATTCTTAATTTTCATCTACATGCTGTAACAAATAATGCAATAGTCACGTATTAACAATTTATAATATATTTCACACTGTATTTTTCAGAAACTGGAGTAAATCTATAGCCTAGTGGTTAGTGCATATGCTCCAAAACAATACAGTTCAACCAAAAATAATTTTTTTTTGCAACAACAACAAATATTTGAAAGAATGTTGTGGTTCAAAACGTTGACAGAGACAAAGGGCTTTCTGTGGATATTTATAAATGAAATATATTTATATATTTAATTAGCCTACAAAAATTATTATGTATTGCAATTCTTTAATTTGTAATATTTGGCACGTTTGTGAGCTTTTGTGCATCCCTGTTTAATAAGCAGCATGTACGTGCGTTGCAGACCCACCTATAATAACATGCTCTTTAAATAACAAAGAAAAAATATCACGCCAGACTTTAGACCAGGTTTGAGTTGGTCTATGGCGCAGTCTATTTTCAACTCCTTAATAGCAATGCGCCAACAATGTGCCTGAACACAGCTCTTTTTTAGACCAGCATGGCCATGGGCGCACAAATGGGCGCAAATGCATTTGCTAATTAAACGACGTGGCGCTGGATGGTAAAATGCGAACAGCGTCGGACTGAAACTAGCAAACACACTTGCGCTGTGCCTTGCGTCGCATTGCGCCAGGTGTATTATAGGGCCGTGAAAGTCATATAGGTTTGCAACAACTTGTAAATTATGTCATTACTGTATGTTCATTTTTGATTGAACTATCCCTTTTTAAGCCAAGGTGTTTATGAAGGAAGCGTTTACACTTCTTTATATACATAAAAGTAGCAAAAAGTAAAAAAATGTAATAGGAGTAAACACAGATGAAACAGGCTAACAAATTGGCAATCTTACAACAGTTTGAGGGACTTCTTTGTGGGGTTATTTTTATTTTTTTTTTTTTTTACAATAGAGCACTAAAGCCCCTTTCACACCAAGAGCGATAACTATAAAGATAACGTTATTACGTCCACACCAGCCAAGGTCAGAAGGTCAGAAATGAACCATGGCAACACCAGCCCTTTTGTCATAAGCCTGTTTATTCTGGCACACGTGCGTCTGCCTCTTTAAACACTCAAGCTCGTCACATAAGGCTGTCAGTGTATTTATCGTTCATCAGCTGGAAAAAAAAACATTCTGAAAGTGATTCCAATGATATAGTTTCTCTGTGCCTTAATTGTTATAGTTATGGTGTGAACTCGCTATTATTTAATACTGAGAAAGATTTTTAGAGCTATATTTTTATTGTTATTTTTATAGTTATCATGCTTGGTGTGAACGGACCTTAAAAGGTAAAAGGCGCTAAAATGGTAATACCCATGAAACTCACAAGAGAGAAGTCAGGTTCGTTTTGGCACAGGAGTCAAGGAAACACGGCCTGTCTCTGCCCTCTCTCCTCTTCCTCAAAGACATTACCATGAATGAAGCCATTCATCATGGTGGAGTGTGCGTGCACGTCGATGTAGAACTCCAAACTCACTTTCTGTAAATCAGATGGAGAGAGACAGTGATTGACAGAGATCAGACAGACAAGTAGAAAGATAAACAAGCAGAACACATACTCTGAACTATATTTAAAAGAAAGAAATAAATCACCACATTATCAACAAGAGAAAATTTCTTTATAAAAAATATGTACATTGATATTCATAATATATATTACAGTTCAAAAGTTTAGGGTCAGAAAGGATTTTAAGAAATTTTTATTTTTAATCAGCAAAGGATGACCAAAATGACAGTAAAGACAAAGTAAAAGATTTTTATTGTGAATACAGTTTAAAAAAAGATTTCTGAAGAATCTTGTGACAAAAGACATGAAAGAAAATTCAGCGTTGCCATTACAGAATTAAATAGCATTTTAAACTTATCAAAAAAGGAAACAGTTATTTTAAAATATAATAATATTTAACAAAATTACTATTTTGATGACAACATAGACAGCAGGGGATTGACTGTCCATTGAAAAACAGCAAGCCAACATCTTAAATATTAAACTATCAACCTATGCTATGGTTTCACACCACCAATGTTCTGAGTGCAAAAATAAGCACAGCATTATTCATCCCGGTCCTGTGAAAGAGCAACAACACTCCTGGGCGTTTTATAGAACAGCTGTCACAACTGCCATAGTTTAGAGGGATTCATACAAGTTCCTGAGTCAGCAAGCGAAGCAGGTACGCCTCACTACCTCAACCATCAGCCGGATTTCAGACGTTTAACGCAGAATAAATGATTAATATGGACCAAGAAACACATACAATCATATTTGTCAGCAAAAACAAAAAACAAACTCACATAGCAGAAATTCAATTCGGGAAACAAATGGCAAGGTGTCACCATAAAGAAACATCTCAACAAAGAAGATCGAAAATGTGTATACTTCTGTGAAAACAGTATAAACAGACGCAGCGAAAAGTGTTTACATCCTCAAAAAAGCCTTTAAAGTGCTCAGACAATGGAAAATCCTTCAAATATGCCTCCCACACGCCATTTTGGCTCTGTGTTGTCTCAGTTACAGTCTAACAGCAATGCAGTGAAGGAAACTGCTGCTCCATCACGGCTGCCATATCATTAAGCTTGCACTTAGCAAGATGATGAGAGAGACACTTGTGTGTGGTTTTATGTGTCGAGAGAGGATCAGAACGAGATGTGTCGCCACGCGGAGGGCTGCCGTTTGATGGGACTCGTCGCCGTGTGTGTGTTATTGTGTGGGTGAGATAGAAAGAGTGAGTCACAGCACTTCGGTGACAAGACATCAAAGGGAGCATCTATACAGCAACATAGTAATGGCCATTTTGTTTGAGGCTGCCTATCGCTCTCGATCTGTTGTGTACATTGTATGCATCTGATGCAGGCATAATAGGGCCGAATCCTCTACCCTTTGACCCCCTCCCAGGCTCTCTCCATCTACACTGAACCTTTTCTTTTTTCATTACGCATTCGGAAGCACACCTCGAATCCCGCGGGTCGTCTCGAGTGGGAGGTAAAGCAGAAGAGAGAGCGAGAAAGAAAGAGAACCATCAGGAATCAATGGCCGAGAGAAAGAGAGAGAGAGAGAGAGAGAGAGAGAGAGAGAGAGAGAGAGAGAGAGAGAGAGATGCAAATGGGGGGAGAGATCGGGCAGTACCCGGTGCTTGAAATTCTGCTCACAGCCAAAGCAATTTCCTATTGAGCGCAGGGCTGTCAGGCCTCTGATGGCAGGCGGTGAAATATGGTGGCTGAGAGCGGGGCGGCTGCACGCATGCCAGTCTGATGGATGGAGCCTGCAAGGAAGAGGGAGAAACAACACACAGACAAAAAAAAAAGAGAAGGAGGGAAAACGAGAGAGAAAGAGAGAGAGAGAGAGAGAGAGAGAGAGGCTCTGGTCACTGTTAAGGTAGCTCCATCAGCTCCTTTAAGGGGTTCCCAGTGTGTGCGTAACTGTCTAATCGCCCACATATTCGCCGTGCATTACAAAATTCGTGGTGGGGCCACTGACTTTACTCACACCTTCACACACACATTCATGACCTTTTCTTGTGCTCAAAGAGATGCTTAAGATCACACATTGTCTAATGGCACGGTATGCATGATTATATATAACATGCACCTTCAGCAAGGTCCGTTGGCTCATTTAGCACCGTTAACAACATAATTAAGAGTGCTCCACTCTGCAAGAGCTGTTCTCTACCTCCAGGTTAGAAGTAACCTTTCAACACTGATCTGGGACCAGGTGCCTTTTACAAAAGACGAAGATGAAAATGAATTTGAGGACATGGAAAAAAACAACAACAAATGGATTCATTAAAATAATATTATAACTTCATACACGATACAAAAAATAAATGAAATCTATGGTACATTGCTTGTCAACAAATCAGTGTTGTTATTGTTAACTAAAAATAATTATTTTACATTTTAATTATTTTAGAATTTGAATTTATAATTAAATACTTAATATTTAAATAATATTATGATAATTAATAGTATCACATAATTCAAATACGGTTATTAAAATCCCATAAATATGATTTCCATATTCAATGTGAACTGAGAATTATCCCCTATATAAAGACATGAAAACATGAAAACATACTGCATAGTAAGGACGACTCTTCCTGTGGTATTGAAACATCATCTTTCAAGGTGAAAATTACATCCGTCTTGAAATTCCGACTTGATTTTCCTTATGCAATATCAAGGACGTTCATGACAGAAAAGTACAGTCACCATCTACAGCCCTCAGTGTCAACAAACAGACAGCCAATCACACACTCTTAATGTGCTGTCAATTAATGGGGACAATACTACGCTAGCTTAATACTGATTGATTGTTCAATTAGCATTCGTTTCTGACCTCCAGATTTGTTCATTTGATTTTGTAATTAAGCAATTAAGGGCAATTAAGAATTTAGGAATATGAAAATAGAGCATTATTTCAGTGTTGATGTGTTGAATATTCAAGTACATATAAAAAAATGCCCATCAAACTTTTTTATCCATGTGAGGATAGCAGACAACATCTACCTGTTCCTTGGAGTAGAGATGGAAGGTCAAAAGAATTTAGTTGGACGAGCACTTATCTTAAGGAATAGTAATTAGTCTGGGCTGTTAAGGCCCATAAATGCTCTGCTTATCTGTATAAATTAAGAAATGGTGCTGATTTAAGCAGGATTAGAAGCTGATGCATTTAACCACAGAGCACTTAGCATCAGCAATACCTAGGAAGAGAGGACTCAACAGATTCTGCCCGCTCAGACGTTTGTCCATCTTCCACAGAAGAGGGGAAAAGAAAGAGCCTGAGCTGTTTTTGATAATGTACTTGATACAGTTGTTGTGTGATGTGGAAAATATTCTGATTGAGGTCAAAACACACAAATACTTGCAAAGCGAAAGCAGAGAAGGAAAGACGGAAGGCGCCTGTGTGTGTGATCTTTGAAAAGACAGCTCATCAGACAGAGTTCAGATTATATCTTGCTTTTCAGATGTTTGCCAGGGTGGAAAATGGCAGCGTTCCATAGTGCGACAGTTTTCATTCTCCTTTCTTCCTTCATTAGAGATGCTACACAGCTCTTCAACTCAACACAGATGTGGCTTCAGATTCGAGCTGTGTAAAATAGCTACAATAATAAATATTTTTGAATGTTGTTATAAGATTCATATGTTCTCTCTCTCTCTCTCTCTCTCTCTCACACACACACAAACAGTATATATAATATATAATATTAATACTGTTATTCACCAAGGGCGCATGAAATTGACCAAACTTTTATGTAAATATTTTTTAATTGTTACTATATCAGATTATATTCTTTTGAATTGTAATCAAAGAATCCTGAAAAAAAAAGATTACAGTTTAAACTAAAATATTAGGCAGCACAACTGTTTTTACCATTGATAATAATAAGAAATGTTTCTTGAGCACAAAAATCTGAATATTAGAATGATTTCTGAAGGATCATGTGACACTGAAGACCGGAGTAATGATGCTGAAAAATATATATGAGGGAGTAACTGTGGAACTTGGTTTTTGGTAAATGTAATAATCAACCATTTCTGACCAAACATTAAAAGCTCATCTGATTTGTTTCTGACTTCTCTTATAAAAAATATGAGAGAGAAAGAAAGAGAGAAAAAAGTCTGGATATTTCAGAGATTCACTGAATGTGAGATGATGGAAGGACAGAGGACAGGAAGTGATGATGGACGTAAATTGCCCGTAAATCTCAGCAATCGCTTCGAAAGGTGCGTCTGACACCAGAGGACGTCTCAACTCTCTCTTTCTCTCTCATTCTCTCACAAGAACGCTTTCTGCCACTATCAGAATCACACACAATGGCTCATACACACACACACACACACATACACAAAGAGCAGCAGGAACACAGGAAAGGGGGGTTTCAAGGTGCAATATTCATCTGGCCAGTCTGACAGGATTTAATACATTTGTTTTAGACAGAAAATTAATTTTCTAATATTAAAAAGGTCAGAAATGAACCATGGCAACACCGGCCCCTTTGTCATCTTTAACAAATTATCCAAAATGCTGCTGTCAGATTGGTGGGGATATCTGGGCCATGATGAATGATCGAGGTAATCAGCCAATCAAAAAGAATCCGTCTCTCTCCATGATAAATGTGCTGGAAAAGTAGCGTTTTACACGGGAGATGGGTCCATTTGTTTCCTTACTTTTTCCCTCTCTCTCATGCTCTCTCGTTCTCTTTCATTTTTCCTAAACAAATACTTGGTGCTCATGGACAGATTATATACACCTGCATCACTAACTTTAAGTCATGTTCTCACCTGCTTACTCGAGAGTGTAATATGGCGAATTATTTCAGTTTAAAAACCACTCAGGTGACTTTAGCACTCAAAGAGATAGATTAAACACAAAATCACATCAATGAGGTGTTCAAAATGTTCCTAAATATGGGCTTGTTTCTGGCACAAACCAAAAAAACTGCAATGACACCACTGAAAAAAGGCAACGAAAACACTTAGCATTAATAAACTGAATAATTAAGACCAAAATAGCTGTATCCTCAATGCAAATACAAAGTCACTGCCAGTATAAACTGTTAATAGAAATAGAGTAACAGAAATACAATAAACTTTATATTAGTAACTGGTATAATTTGAGCAGTGGTGTTAAGTGCTCTTTCTGCCAGCACAGGTTTAAACATATTTGGCTTAGTATGGTATGCAAAGTGTGCTACAGTTTTTGTGTGCAGTTGAATATGAGAGTTTGTCTGTGTGGAAGGATGCATTTTCTTTAAAAAAAATTAAATAAAAAAAATCAGCAGGTGCTTAACCTTCAAAAAAAAATTTTTCAACCCTGTTAGCTTGTAAATACATTTGTTATGTATTTGTCAGCTGTGGAGGCGGAGGAGTGGTTTAGCGAAGTCTGCAGCCGGAGAGAGAATTGGGAGACGAACGGTGAGTGAGCGGGCTGAACGGAAATAATCAACACCTGTCTCTTGTTTCAGTAATTGGCGTGGAGAGAGTATTTAATGCCAGGAGAAACAGGAGTAGAACGAGAGAGACCCGCTGCTGATGAGCGTGAACGCCAAAGCTGCGCATACCGGACTGAGTTTTCTGTTTATGGTGCGAGAGGCACCGTCTTTGTTTTATATTTTTGTAATTAAAGTCGTCAGCAGTAAAGCCGACCCCTCGTCCTCTTCCTTCCAACCCCTGAACTCATTTACACTGGTGCCGAAAACCTGGGAAGGAAGAAGGACCGCCGCCGCCGCCATGCAAAGCACGTCCTCCACGCCGCTTGCGGACATCATCGCCTCCCTCGCGGTCCTGCACCGCGAACAACAGCAGGCACTGCTGGACTTGAGGACCGACCAGGAGAGGCGGTTCCAGGCCATAGTCCAGGCCCAGCAGGAGGACTGTGAGAGGTTCCGGGGCTGGATCGATCGGGAGGTTCGCGCCGAGGCCGCCGGGCCGCCCGCCGCGCCCATGCATCTGCCGATGCACAAGATGGCGCCCCAGGATGATCCGGAAGCGTTCCTGGAGCTGTTCCAGAAATTCGGCGGAGGCGTGTGGGTGGCCCCGCGAGCAGTGGCCGGTGCGCCTCATCCCCCTGCATCATCCAGCAGGTCGGCCAGTCCCCCGAGAAACATCGCCAACGGTTCCGGTCTTGGGGGAAGCCGGTCGGCCCTTCGCGATGACGCAACAGCTTCGGGACTCCTGCCGCCAGTGGCTACTGGCCGAGGGAAGTGACGTGGAGCATGTCATCGACCTGGTAGTGCTGGAGCAGTTCGTTGCTCGCCTTCCCAAGAAGACGGCCGAGTGGGTTCAGTGCCACCACCCCACGTCGCTGGACTCGGCCATCCATCTGGCAGAGGATCACATGGTGGCGTGCCCAGGGGTCGAACCCCTACCCCTCTACCTCTCTCTCTTCCCCTCTCCCCCCTCCTTCTCTCTCTCGCCCTGTCCCTCTCCCTAGATCCCGGCCACCCGACCTTCATCGAGTTCCGCCCCGGGGGCGGGGCGGGATGGACCAGGGATCCTTTGCGGGTTCCAGAGCCTGACTGATGACCGCTGGAGGGGCCAGCACTTCTGTTTCTCCGCTCTCTCCACGCCAATTGTTCGGCCCACTCCCCGTCGCTGGGGCAGAGGAAGGTCTGGGCTGGCCTGTTGGCGTTGCGGGGATCCAGACCATTTGGTGGACAGGTGTCCAATGATGGAGGTGGGGACAATGATCCGGGTCCCGGACGCCCCACAGGTTACCCCAGGTCAGGCCGGCGAATACCAAATACCTGTGAGTATCAAGGGGGGTATTTATCCGGCCTTGGTGGATTCAGGATGTAACCAAACCTCGATCCATCAAAGCCTGATTCAACCGGGGGCATTGGATACAAGCCGCGTGGTTAAGGTGCGGTGTGTGCACAGGGATATAAGGGAATACCCGGTAATGCCCGTCATTATCCAATTTCGGGGTCAAAAGCATAGCGTTGAGGTGGCCGTTAGCCCGCACCTTCGGCATCCGATAATTTTGGGTATGAATTGGCCTGCCTTCGATGCTCTATTGGGGTCTCTATGCACGGATGCCTCTTGGGGAAATAAGGCACGGGTTGGGGGTGCACGGGTGCAGGTGGGAGATACTGAGCTGGGACCGCCGAGCCCTGCTTCAGGGGAAACGCATGAAGTCGAGAGATGGGGCTCTCTCAGAGTGCGATGACTTTCCCCTGGAGCAGTCTCGAGATGAGACATTGAAACATGCGTTCCAACAGGTCCGTACCATCGACGGCCAGCTTCTCCATCCTCCCCAAATGCTCACCTATCCATATTTTGCCATTTTAAAAGACCGGTTGTATCGAGTGACCCAAGACGCTCAGACAAAAGAAGTTACAACCCAATTGTTAATTCCAAGGAGCCGCAGGGAAATGCTTTTCCAAGCGGCTCATTCTAATCCAATGGCGGGCCACTTGGGGCAGGCTGCCACACTGAATCGCCTCATGACCCGTTTTTTTTGGCCGGGCATTCACGAGAATGTGCACAGGTGGTGCGCGTCTTGTCCTGAATGCCAGTTGGTAAACCCACCGGCCACCTCAAAAGCGCCATTGCGCCCTCTTCTGTTAATGCAGGTCCCCTTCGAGAGAATTGGTATGGACCTCATCGGGCCATTAGAGCGATCTGCACGGGGACATCGTTTTGCAATAGTCATAGTCGATTATGCAACACGATATCCTGAAGCAGTGGCCCTCCACAACATTTCGGCTAAGAGTGTTGCGGACGCCCTGTTTCGTTTAATCTCCCGGGTGGGGGTTCCGAAAGAAATCCTCACTGATCAAGGCACGGCGTTTATGTCACGTACGTTACGCAAACTTTACGAATTGTTGGGCATTAAATCGATTCGGACCAGCGTCTATCACCCACAGACCGACGGCCTGGTCGAACTCTTTAATCGCACGCTTAAATCAATGATTCGTAAGTTCATCTGGGAAGATGCCAAAAATTGGGATAAGTGGTTAGAGCCCTTGTTGTTCGCCGTGCGAGAGCTCCCACAAGCCTCCATGGGGTTTTCCCCTTTCGAGCTTCTCTACGGACGACAGCCCCGCGGGGTGCTGGATGTCCTGGGGGAAACTTGGGAGGAGGGACCCTCTAAAAGCAAAAACGAAATTCAGTTTGTCCTGGACTTGAGAACAAAACTCCACACTTTGGGGCGGCTATCAAGGGAGAATTTGTTACAAGCCCAGGACAGACAGAGCCTCCTGTACAACAGGGGCGCTAAACTCCGCAAATTTGCACCAGGAGAGAAAGTACTTGTATTGCTCCCAACGTCAAGCTCCAAATTAATGTAAAAGTGGCAGGGGCCGTTTGAGGTCGCACAACAAGTCGGAGAGCTCGATTTTGAGGTTATACGGTCGGATAGGAACGGAGCACATCAGATATACCACCTCAATCTCCTTAAAAAATGGAAGGAGGTGGAGCCAGTGATGTTGGTGACGGTGATTAGTGGAGAGGACGATCTTGGGCCAGAGGCGAGTGTCAAAACGCAATCCCTCACCCTGGCCCCAGGGGGAGATCACCTCTCGCCGTCCCAGCTCACTGACGTCATGAGGTTGCAGGCTGAATTTGCCGACGTGTTTTCGCCCCTACCTGGCCGTACAAACCTAATTCAGCACCATATCGAGACGGAGCCGGGCGTGGTAGTTCGCAGCCGGCCGCATCGTTTGCCTGAGCATAAGGTAGTTCAGGCTGAATTAGGCTCGATGCTTGAAATGGGGGTAATAGAAGAGTCCAACAGCAACTGGGCGAGCCCAATAGTTTTGGTTCCAAAACCGGATGGCTCGGTCCGTTTCTGTGTGGACTACCGCAAGGTGAATGCGGTGTCGAAATTCGACGCGTATCCAATGCCGGGGGTTGACGAGTTACTTGATCGGCTCGGCACGGCTTGCTTTTATTCGACGTTGGACCTTACGAAGGGATATTGGCAGATCCCCTTGTCTCCATTATCCAAAGAAAAGACAGCTTTCACAACGCCGTTTGGTTTACATCAATTCGTTACCCTTCCGTTCGGCTTGTTCGGGGCTCCAGCCACCTTGGCTCATGGACAAGATCCTGCGACCCCATGCTGTTTATGCTGCTGCCTATCTGGATGACATCATTATATTTAGTAATGATTGGCAGCGGCATGTGCAGCATTTGAGGGCGGTCTTGAAGTCGCTGAGAGGGGCTGGACTCACGGCCAACCCGAAGAAGTGTGCGGTAGGGCATGTGGAAGTAAGGTATCTGGGCTTCCACTTGGGGCATGGACAGGTGCGTCCCCAAATTGATAAGATAGCCGCGGTCGCGACCTGACCTCTCCCTAGATCCCGGCCACCCGACCCTCATCGAGTTCCGCCCCGGGGGCGGGGCGGGATGGACCAGGGATCCTTTGCGGGTTCCAGAGCCTGACTGATGACCGCTGGAGGGGCCAGCACTTCTGTTTCTCCGCTCTCTCCACGCCAATTGTTCGGCCCACTCCCCGTCGCTGGGGCAGAGGGAGGTCTGGGCTGGCCTGTTGGCGTTGCGGGGATCCAGACCATTTGGTGGACAGGTGTCCAATGATGGAGGTGGGGACAATGATCTGGGTCCCGGACGCCCCACAGGTTACCCCAGGTCAGGCCGGCGAATACCAAATACCTGTGAGTATCAAGGGGGGTATTTATCCGGCCTTGGTGGATTCAGGATGTAACCAAACCTCGATCCTTCAAAGCCTGATTCAACCGGGGGCATTGGATACAAGCCGCGTGGTTAAGGTGCGGTGTGTGCACAGGGATATAAGGGAATACCCGGTAATGCCCGTCATTATCCAATTTCGGGGTCAAAAGTATAGCGTTGAGGTGGCCGTTAGCCCGCACCTTCGGCATCCGATAATTTTGGGTATGAATTGGCCTGCCTTCGATGCTCTATTGGGGTCTCTATGCACGGATGCCTCTTGGGGAAATAAGGCACGGGTTGGGGGTGCACGGGTGCAGGTGGGAGATACTGAGCTGGGACCGCCGAGCCCTGCTTCAGGGGAAACGCATGAAGTCGAGAGGTGGGGTCTCTCAGAGTGCGATGACTTTCCCCTGGAGCAGTCTCGAGATGAGACATTGAAACATGCGTTCCAACAGGTCCGTACCATCGACGGCCAGCTTCTCCATCCTCCCCAAATGCTCACCTATCCATATTTTGCCATTTTAAAAGACCGGTTGTATCGAGTGACCCAAGACGCTCAGACAAAAGAAGTTACAACCCAATTGTTAATTCCAAGGAGCCGCAGGGAAATGCTTTTCCAAGCGGCTCATTCTAATCCAATGGCGGGCCACTTGGGGCAGGCTGCCACACTGAATCGCCTCATGACCCGTTTTTTTTGGCCGGGCATTCACGAGAATGTGCACAGGTGGTGCGCGTCTTGTCCTGAATGCCAGTTGGTAAACCCACCGGCCACCCCAAAAGCGCCATTGCGCCCTCTTCTGTTAATGCAGGTCCCCTTCGAGAGAATTGGTATGGACCTCATCGGGCCATTAGAGCGATCTGCACGGGGACATCGTTTTGCAATAGTCATAGTCGATTATGCAACACGATATCCTGAAGCAGTGGCCCTCCACAACATTTCGGCTAAGAGTGTTGCGGACGCCCTGTTTCGTTTAATCTCCCGGGTGGGGGTTCCGAAAGAAATCCTCACCGATCAAGGCACGGCGTTTATGTCACGTACGTTACGCGAACTTTACGAATTGTTGGGCATTAAATCGATTCGGACCAGCGTCTATCACCCACAGACCGACGGCCTGGTCGAACTCTTTAATCGCACGCTTAAATCAATGATTCGTAAGTTCATCTGGGAAGATGCCAAAAATTGGGATAAGTGGTTAGAGCCCTTGTTGTTCGCCGTGCGAGAGCTCCCACAAGCCTCCACGGGGTTTTCCCCCTTCGAGCTTCTCTACGGACGACAGCCCTGCGGGGTGCTGGATGTCCTGGGGAAACTTGGGAGGAGGGACCCTCTAAAAGCAAAAACGAAATTCAGTTTGTCCTGGACTTGAGAACAAAACTCCACACTTTGGGGCGGCTATCAAGGGAGAATTTGTTACAAGCCCAGGACAGACAGAGCCTCCTGTACAACAGGGGCGCTAAACTCCGCAAATTTGCACCAGGAGAGAAAGTACTTGTATTGCTCCCAACGTCAAGCTCCAAATTAATGTCAAAGTGGCAGGGGCCGTTTGAGGTCGCACAACAAGTCGGAGAGCTCGATTTTGAGGTTATACGGTCGGATAGGAACGGAGCACATCAGATATACCACCTCAATCTCCTTAAAAAATGGAAGGAGGTGGAGCCAGTGATGTTGGTGACGGTGATTAGTGGAGAGGACGATCTTGGGCCAGAGGCGAGTGTCAAAACGCAATCCCTCACCCTGGCCCCAGGGGGAGATCACCTCTCGCCGTCCCAGCTCACTGACGTCATGAGGTTGCAGGCTGAATTTGCCGACGTGTTTTCGCCCCTACCTGGCCGTACAAACCTAATTCAGCACCATATCGAGACGGAGCCGGGCGTGGTAGTTCGCAGCCGGCCGCATCGTTTGCCTTAGCATAAGGTAGTTCAGGCTGAATTAGGCTCGATGCTTGAAATGGGGGTAATAGAAGAGTCCAACAGCAACTGGGCGAGCCCAATAGTTTTGGTTCCAAAACCGGATGGCTCGGTCCGTTTCTGTGTGGACTACCGCAAGGTGAATGCGGTGTCGAAATTCGACGCGTATCCAATGCCGGGGGTTGACGAGTTACTTGATCGGCTCGGCACGGCTTGCTTTTATTCGACGTTGGACCTTACGAAGGGATATTGGCAGATCCCCTTGTCTCCATTATCCAAAGAAAAGACAGCTTTCACAACGCCGTTTGGTTTACATCAATTCGTTACCCTTCCGTTCGGCTTGTTCGGGGCTCCAGCCACCTTGGCTCATGGACAAGATCCTGCGACCCCATGCTGTTTATGCTGCTGCCTATCTGGATGACATCATTATATTTAGTAATGATTGGCAGCGGCATGTGCAGCATTTGAGGGCGGTCTTGAAGTCGCTGAGAGGGGCTGGACTCACGGCCAACCCGAAGAAGTGTGCGGTTGGGCATGTGGAAGTAAGGTATCTGGGCTTCCACTTGGGGCATGGACAGGTGCGTCCCCAAATTGATAAGATAGCCGCGGTTGCGACCTGTCCGCGTCCTAAGACCAAAAAGGAGGTAAGACAGTTCTTGGGTACTGGCGGGATAATATAGACAGTTTGTGCCTAATTATTCGGACCTCACCAGCCCCTTGACTGATCTTACTAAAAAGGAGGCACCTGATACAGTCCAGTGGACAGAGTTCACCCTCTGTTCGGACCACGGCCCCCCTGCAATGGCTCCACCGTATGAAGGATACCAACGCGCGGATCACTCTGTGGTATCTGGCTCTACAGCCTTTTAAGTTCAAGGTGATCCACAGGCTGGGTGTTCAGATGGCTGTGGCTGACTACCTCTCCAGAAATGGGGGGGGGGGGGAGTGGGGGGGGGGGTGGCTGCAGGCCGGATGGCTCCCCGGCCTGAGTCAGGCGGTGGGGGTATGTGGAGGCGGAGGCGTGGTTTAGCGAAGTCTGCAGCCGGAGAGAGAATTGGGAGACGAACGGTGATCCGGTTTAACCGGAAATAATCAACACCTGTCTCTTGTTTCAGTAATTGCCGTGGAGAGAGTATTTAACGCCAGGAGAAACAGGAGTAGAATGAGAGAGACCCGCTGCTGACGAGCGTGAACGCCAAAGCTGCGCATACAACAAATGCACAAGTAATCCAAACGTTCATCCAAATCTAAACTTCTTCACAGACATTAGCAGCTCATATAGGCTCATCTCACAATAGCATACCCCATACTCTCATTCTGCAAGTAAGGAATTCTCTTGATTTCAAAAGATTAACACATGGTGGGGTGAATCTTAAAAATAAAGCCTAAGAGGCATCAGAATGGATACAAAATAATTTCCCTTGAGTTTGAAGTCCAAATAGTATGTGATAAGATAACGAAGACACGATAATGACAAGAAAATACGTTTTTCAATGGTGTTATCCTCACAGAATATTTGTTATAAAAACACTATTGTTTTTATGAAAAATAAATTACACAAACACAATAATTTAGGCCCTATTTTTAAATTACATTTTTGTAATGTACAGTATTTGGGTGTCCCCTGCCCTGTTTAATTTACATCAACAGTTAAGATGTCTTTCATATGTAATAAAATGGACATTATAACTAAAATATGAACTGAATCAAAATTGCATCAAAATCAGACATATCAGGAAATCTATATTAATACCCAACCCAACAAAATGCATATTGCCTAGTTTTATACTGGATAGAAGTCACAAATATGCTGTATATTTACACACTGCAGCAGATTTTGCCACGTAAACTCCTTTTGTGGTGCAAAGGAAAGATTTTAGAATCAGATCCATTCTAGAACATTCTTGTTCTGCATTTACTGTTTGTTCAAGATTTAAATCTACACTGTTAATACACAGCAGGGTAAAAGCATTACTGCGGCCCAACATATCAATACTGTTAATTTCAGTGCTCATGTGTGACGTCACTATTTGTGGTTCATGGATGGCTGTCAGGTTTCGTCCTACACTGCCTTGAGCAACTAAACTCCAGGTGGATTGTTTCTGTAATAAGTGTACTGCAAGTCACTTTGGATAAAAGCATTAGCTTAATGACTAATTACATACAAGGGAAATAACATTTTCCTGTGTATGTTCCCTTGGTGACCCCTCTAAGTGATAGGTGAACTTCTGACTTCATGTGCTTAAACTGGCAACTACTCAAACAAAAGAGAAAGAGGCACTATGATTTCCCAAACCCCACTAAATCTCTTTAAAAGGACAGAAGGGAATGAAACAAGTACACAAAGTGAGGGATCCAGAGAGAGCTATGACATGTTTGCCTCTCCCCAGAGTCCCTCTCTCCTCCCTACATACACTCTTTCCTCATAAAACCAGCATCTTATACATCTGTCTAAATTAGCTGCCCCTTTCATTTAATTTATTTTCTTTTCAGCTCCGTAAGACTGTGAGAGTTTGATTGTGAATTGGAATGAAAGGAAATTAAATTTTACTGAACTACAATTCAGAGAAATTCAACAAGAACTATGGAAAATGCAATTCAATTATACTGTGAAAATATACTGAGTGTGTGTGTATGTGTGTATGTGTGTATATATATATATATATATATATATATATATATATATATATATATATATATACACACACACACACACACACACACACACACATATATATACATATACACTCACAATCACCAAATCAAATTATTATACACCATTCAAATGTCTGGGGTCAGTAAAACTTTTCTTTTTTCTTTTCTTTTTTAAATTCTATTTAGCAAAGAGGCATTAACTCAGTCAAAAGTGACAGTAAAGATATTTATAATAATAATAATGATAATAATAAAAATGCTCATTTGAATCCTATCACAGTATCACAGTTTAGAAAAAAAAAAAGTTTTCTGACCCTGCATATACAGCAACGCAACTACCACGTTCAAGGCCCAGACAGGTAGTCTTTAAAATAGTCTATGACACATCAATGGCAAATCTTAATTTTTTTAAGCAACGAGAATACTTTTTGTGCACAAAGAAAACAAAAATAATGACTTTATTCAACAATTTCTTCTTTTCCGTGTCAGTCTTCGACGTGCGTTCACAAGAGTATCACACACAGTGTGGTACTGTCGTGAACGCCCATTGACGACTGACATGAAAGAGAAGAAGATGTTGAAGTATTCAATTAATTGAGTAATTATTGAGATTTTTGGGTGAACTATCCCTTTAAGGTGATTGGGGAAGATTGAGTCAAATGAAGTGATCAAGTAAGAGTTGCATCCATTGAGGACCCATGGAAAGTGTTCAACTGTGTAACTATGGAATGTTTGTCAGGATGTGAGAGACATGAGAAGATCACTCTGCCATGAAATAATACACTGATCAGTGTGTCAGGCCTGGGGGAAAGGTTAAGCCGTGTGGCGCTGCCCTCCGCTCCTGAGTGTGCCTGCCGTTCTTATCAGGATGTGAAAGAGCAGGAAAGGGCAGGCGATTCCCAGGACAGCATCTGACCTTCACTAATCCAACAGCCTCACTGTTCTGCTATAATTAACATAAAGGATGTTGAGGCAGTGCTTTCTCAAACAAAAGACAAGACGAGTGAAAGTGTGTGTGGGAGACTCACCTGAGCAGAGGGAGTGCAAACACTCACACAGATACACTCACTGAGAAAAATGCTGAGTTGTATCTACTTTGAATAGTACATTGGTTTCTATATGCTGAGCCAGGTTGTTATCCATACTATACATAACCTTGTGTTTTAAAGACAGTGAGCAAGTGTGTGTTTTTATTAAAGCTCAGTGTTAAAATACTTTCCCCTAACCTAGTTAAATATATAGAGACATTTAGAAGTGAGCCATGTGAAGGTTGTTCCTTATCTGTTGGTCACTACAAGTTATGTCATGATGACATTATGGCGAACCCCAAAATGTCATCACTACATAACGTCTCCATTTCCTCCATCAGGGAACGAGGGTTACGTACGGAAACAAAAAGTTTTTACCCCAAAATATAATAATACACTGCATTTCAGTGGTGCTTTGAAACAATAATTTAAGATTCCTGATCAGCCCAACACAGCAACACTGACTTAACTAATGCCATGGGTTTTAGGGCAGGACAATTTGTTAGAACAAACATTTGAAACTCAGTTTAAAAACACCATAATTTTTATAAAGAATAAAGAAATGGTAAATGGTAAACTAAATGGTTTTGTTAAAAAAATTTTTTATGAAAATAAAAAAAATCGGGCATCTGTTCCGGGCATCTGTTCCGGATGCCTCCTGGACGCCTTCCCGGGAAGGTGTTCCGGGCGCGTCCCACTGGGAGGAGACCCCGGGGAAGACCTAGGACACGCTGGAGAGACTATGTCTCCCGGCTGGCCTGGGAACGCCTCGGTGTCCCCCCAGAAGAGCTGGAGGAAGTGTCTAGGGAGAGGGAAGTCTGGGGTTCTCTGCTTAGACTGCTGCCCCCGCGACCCGGCCCCGGATAAGCGGAAGAAGATGGATGGATGGATGGAAAATATTTATATATTTATAATATAATATATCTGACTAAATGACTAAATGTAAATGTAAATATTTACATTCAAATATATTATATATAAATATATTTAAATATAATTAATAATATTAATTTAATATATAAGATATTCTATTCAGAATCAGAATGGATTCAGAATCAGAATGGATACTCACTGGGTCCTGGTTCATTTGGACAATGAGTTATTTGACGGCATGTAGAGTGGGATGGGCCCAAGGGGAAGGGTCTTGCCAGTGACGATTCAGATCGAAGCCCATTAGAGAACACCTAAAATAAATACAAACAAATCAATAATTCAACTCAGTAAAACAATGGCAAAACAACAACCCTCACAGAAAGCAAAATACTGCGCAAAGTGATAATATCACAGTGAATATGGACATATCTGATGTTTAATTTATTACTATGGGGAGATTTCGGAACAATGAGATTCCATGTGGGCGAAGCTGTGAAACCACAAGCTTTCATATTATGCACTTGAATATTGGGTTTGGACATCACGGATAAGCTCAAACTGAAATCCACACACATTCTGCGGTCAGAACTGCAGAAAATCACGCACGCAGTACGTGTCCACTTGTGCGGAGCGAGCAGAGCAGAGTGACTGTTTTCAATTCATTCTCTATGGGAGATGAGAGGCAGACTCATGAAGGAGACTGTGGGATTGACAGCAGAGAGGAGTAAGCGTCAAAGAGTTGTGAAATATTCAACTTTATGCAAATGAAAGGTGAAAAACATCAAAATGCTGTGAGGGTGAAGGCTGTGACGTCTGTCATAAACATTTCAAAATCAGCATTCATTAGAATTTCTGGTTGGTTTATCTAATTTAATTAGATATTAATAACTGTAATTCAGATTCCAAGAATTCACACACTTTCATTGTGGCTATACTTTAATAATTTATATGTAATACTTCAATGACTATATATTAAAGGACTGTTTTCACATTTAAACAGGAGCTTGATCTGTGCAGATTTCTCTCCTAGTTCAGACTAGTCGACTTTTTCACTGGAGAAAGCCATATCATGGATATAGAACTCGTGTACGGCTAGATTTCTCCAAATCTGTTCTGATGAAGAAACAAATTGGATGGCCAGATTTGCATTTTTTGGTGAATTATTTCTTTAAAAGCAATCATGGTCCACACTAAAGGCAACCATACTGCTCAACATTTACAGACACGAAGTGGCAGATCTTTGGTGTTTTGGGCGATATTAAGAGTTTTCTTCTTCCGCACCATTGGACATGTACCATCTCAAGCGATCTTTCCTACAGGTTTCTGTTTGTTATTTCCTTTCCCTGAGGCAGTGGACGGACAGACGCTTGAGCCCCTGCTGTTTTCCAGCTGAGACTGTGTGACTGTGACTTTGAGCTGAACCTGTAGTCAATGCTGCTGCACTCAAAACAACACTAATCCCCAGTCAGCAAGGATTGATCCCATGTCCCCTCCTGCATCTGCTTGTGCTTCTCTCTCTCTCTCTCTCTCTCTCTCTCTCTCTCTCTACAGAGAAACTACTGATTCAGCACAGCGAGGAAGAGAGGGATGGATCTGATCTCTAATTGTGGACTTCAATGGCTTTCGTTAAGGCAGCATCGGTTAAAGTTGCTGCCGAGAGCACCTTTAAGGGTCAGTGGTGGCATATGTCGTATGTCAGCCCTGTCACCACCATTGAACCATTGATCCACCTCTTCAGCTCTGCAGTTCATAAGAGCTGTCACAAGGTGGCAGCCACTAACACAGTTTATGCGGGCCTATGGGAAAAACGCAGAAAGCCACTGATGTATTCAGAATGGTCTTCACCATTATATAAAAGCCAATAATGGGATTAGGAGGGAAGACAACACCTGCCACGAATGACCAACTGAAGTCAAAGTGTAGACCGGCCACTGCACACACATACACACAGTTGTGTTATAATTCACTTCTGTAGATGTTCACTTCCCTTGTGTAAACTTGTCTTACTGACAACACTGACAACACTTAAATCAGGCAGATTAGGGGCATATGATGGCATAGTACAGAACAATTTGGCTTAATAATAATAATAATAATAATAATAATAATAATTATTATTATTATTAGCATATACATACATACATACATATGACTATTCTAAAGTTTATGTTCTGTAAGATTTTTTTAATGTTTTAAGTCTCATGCTCACCAAGGCTGCATTTATTTGATAAAAAATACAGTAGAAACAGTAATATTGTGAAATATTACTACAGTTTTATATGCATTTTTTGTTTTTAAATATTTTCTAACATGTAATGAATTATTGTGATGGCAAAGCTGATTTTTCAGCATCATTACTTAAGCCTTCAGCATCGCACAATCCTTCAGAATTCATTCTAATATGCTGATTTCATGCACAGGAAACATGTATTATTTTTATCAATGTTGAAAATAATAATGCCGCTTTTTAGTTTTGTGGAAACCATGATGACATTAAATAAAATATAAAAAATAAAAAAATACATTATATATCAATAACATACTTTAACATACTTTAACATCTTTATTATATTTAACTTACTATGTGATACAGGAAAGTATTATATTACTGTTGCAATAAAAAAGCAAGTATAATGTAATTTAAAATATAATATTATATTATGTTTGTTTCAGCTGACCTGTAGTTTCCCAGGTACACGCCGTCAGGGTTGAGCATGGGAACGATCTTAAAGACCACATGATCACGTAGGACCTGAGCGATCGGATGCCGGCTGACCAGAAAGTCGATGACACCTGCAGGAAAAGACAAATGCACAGAATAGAATTGTAACACACAAAAGAAGTTCATCATACCAAACTGAGATTAAAAGAGAAAATAATACTTGGCATTAAAACAGCAGAGAAGGATATCTGAGTCATACATCTCCAGTCAATACAAATGGAATAGTTCAGACAAGCGAATGAAAGAGAGAGATTTACACAGCTGAGAATCAAAGATCATACTAATTAGAGCAACAAAATGAGAAAGAGACACAGACAGAGGACAGACGGAGAGAAAGCAGTGAGTGAGGCATGTGGATAGTGGGGATCACTAGTAATTGACAGGTAAACAAGAAGCATAGAAATGGATAGCAGGAGTGTGTGTGTGAGAGAGGGCAGACCCCATCTCATTCCTCCATCTTCCTCAACCCCGCACCCACTCTGTCCTGCTCATTAGTGCTAATGGAGGCATAACAAGCTCTCTAATTGAGTCAATGTGGCACAGAGGCAGGCCGCACTGCTATGCTATCTAATTGCTTGAAGTTCTTATATTTATTCATGCATATCCACATGTGTGTGTGTGATATTAGGGTGGCAGGGCAGGTGACTTTGAAGCTTTGTACTGACTGAACTTCAGTTAAGCGTAAAAGCCCTCTTCAGAATTACAACAAGGCAGAACTCAATAATTAGTTGCATGAAGATTTGGGCTGTGACAAACCACTACTAAACATATCAAATGACAGTCCTAAATCATTTGGATGCACACAGAAGTGACAGAATGACTGGATTGTTTTCAGTGGCAAATTATAATGCAGGATGACAGATGGCAGATATACACAAATTTAATATCATTATATAATATTCAGTACATCTAAAAGCTAAAAAATTGTATTATTGGCAAATGAGTTTTTTTTTTTTTTTTTTTTTTTTTTTTATGTGAGTGGTTCTGAGCAAAACTCGTTATGTGGGTGGTTGCCAGGGTGTGGCTATGTAGTTGCTAAGTTGTTCTGAGTGTTTTTACCATGTTTCAATGCAGTTGCTAACTTCTGTTAATCAGGGGATGACGATTTCAAAATGAAAGATGACCAACAACTATCACTAACCCACAGCACTACCTTGAAATATTTTAAGACAGGGCTTCAAACTTTTTCAGGCTATATAGAGGCCCTAAAATAACTTGCATATGGTACATTATTTACACTGAACAAGTGTTTTTGCCCCCATTTTTCATGAGCTGAACTGAAAGAACTAAGACTTTTTCTATGTATACAAAAGACCTATTTCTCTCAAATATTGATTATCTCTGCAAAGGAGAAGTGCTCACTAACACAGATTTAGACAGATTGTGAACAATATTTGAGAGAAATAGGCCTTTTGTGTACATAGAAAAGGTCTTTGAGTTCAGCTCATGAAAAACGGGGTCAAAAACAAAAGTGTTGCATTTATAATTTTGTTCAGTGTATAAATTTAACACTACTGTTCAAAGGTTAAGGGTATTTTTTTTAAAGAAATTATTTCATCAAGGATGTATGAAAAAGTGATGGCAAAGACATTTATAATGTTACAAAACATTTCTATTTCAAATTAATGCTGTTCTTCTGAACTGATTCATTAAAGAATCCTGAAAGATATATATCTTTCTGAAGGATCACATGACATAGAAGACTAAAAACTCCAGAAAATGTAGCTTTGCCATTACAGGAATTAATTACATTTTCAATTAATACATACATACATACAGTACAGACCAAAAGTTTGGACAAACCTTCATATTCAAAGAGTTCTCTTTATTTTCATGACTATGAAAATTGTAGAGTCACACTGAAGGCATCAAGGGCTATTTGACCAAGAAGGAGAGTGATGGGGTGCTGCGCCAGATGATCTGGCCTCAACAGTCACCGGACCTGAACCCAATCGAGATGGTTTAGGGGTGAGCTGGACCGCAGACTGAAGGCAAAAGGGCCAACAAGTGCTAAGCATCTCTCGGGGAACTCCTTCAAGACTGTTGGAAGACCATTTCAGGTGACTACCTCTTGAAGCTCATCAAGAGAATGCCAAGAGTGTGCAAAGCAGTAATCAAAGCAAAAGGTGGCTACTTTGAAGAACCTAGAATATGACATATTTTCAGTTGTTTCCCACTTTTTTGTTATGTATATAATTCCATATATAATTCCACATGTGTTAATTCATAGTTTTGATGCCTTCAGTGTGAATCTACAATTGTCATAGTCATGAAAATAAAGAAAACTCTTTGAATGAGAAGGTGTGTCCAAACTTTATATATATATATATATATATATATATATATATATATTTTTTTTTTATTTATTTATATAAATATATATATATATATATATATTATTATTATTATTATTATTATTATTATTATTATTATTATTATTATTATTATTATTATATAGCCACAAGTCTATGGCAGCCCATTGAACCGCTTGTGGGAATGTTGTGAAATTTGGCACAGTGATAGAGGACAGTGAGAAAAAGTCACCATAGCAAATTTGGAGTCTCTAACTCAAATTCTCTAACAACACCACTTGTCTAAAGTTGCACTGATGTTTATGCTAATAACTTTAGAACCGTAAGACAGAAAATGAGATTAAAATTTCCTCTGAATCCTTGGCTACATGCTGAGTGAAGGTCCTGTTTCACTTCCTGTTTGTTGCTGGCGGCTGTACTGCGTTTGAGCTCCGTCACTATATTCTTTTCATTGACTATTTTTAACTCAAAAATCAATTTTATACATCATCGTTTCCGTTTATATAACGTGTGAATATATCCTCTATTGTATTCTACAACAAAAACAATCAGAGCGCCTTGCTATCACTAGTTTTATTTTGATCTCCCGGGTCCGTTATTAGCTTTTAGCCCGTTAGCATCAGCGGCGTGGTTGCAGCTAACTGCGCTTACATTGCTAATACTCTATTCACACACATTACCACTGCTGTACTCACTGTTACTTGCTTTAATGGCAGATGAATGTCTCCACACTGTGCAGCTCGAGCTCGAGGCCGTGGGAAAGCAGATTCGCGACCTGGAGGTGAGGCAGGCCCAGCTGAGAGAGCGGAGAGCCGCGCTGGAATCATCCCGGGCTGACGCTCACAAGTCCGGGGTAAGTATACAGCGATCTGCTAACAGTCCCACCACGTCTACTCTGTGTGTTTCTCTGCACAGGCCCGGTGCACCCAGGACGCGATCTTCCCAGATGTCCTTCACTGCGACGCCGGGACACCACGGACCCTGGGTGCATCCACAGCGGAGGACGCGAGCCGGGTCCCGGGCGACGAATTCTCCCCCTCCTGCCTTCGATATCTCCATCCGGAACCGCTTCGCTCCCCTCCGCGAGACAGGATGCGACGCTGTGATCATCGGAGACTCCATCGTCCGACACGTAAGTGCTACGTTAGCCGAAGGTAAAGTGCACACTCACTGTTTGCCTGGTGCTCGTGTTCTCGATGTTTCTGCGCAGATACCCGCGATCGTGAAGGCCGACGAGAGCCCCAGAGCGGTCGTGCTTCACGCCGGGGTTAACGACACCACGCTGCGGCAGACGGAGACGCTGAAGAGGGACTTCAGCAGCCTGATCGAGACGGTTCGCAGCACGACGCCCGCGGCGACGATCGTCGTGTCAGGACCACTGCCCACGTATCGACGAGGACACGAAAGGTTCAGTAGACTTTTTGCTTTAAATGAATGGTTGTTGTCATGGTGTAAAGAACAGAAACTGCTATTTGTTAATAACTGGAATCTTTTCTGGGAGCGTCCTAGGCTGTTTCGCGCTGATGGATTACACCCCAGCAGAATCGGAGCGGAGCTGCTCTCTGACAACATCTCCAGGACACTTCGCTCCATGTGACTAGTAAGACAATTCTCTAATAACTATTATGATGAGTTTTGTTCCACCCGCTTAAATGATAAAAGTACGTGCGCTGTAAAAACTATTAAGACTGTGTCTGTTCCCCGAATAGTGAGGTCAAAATATAATGTAGGATCTAGAAAAAATCTTATCGTAATTAAACCAGAAAAATGTAAAGTAAATGAACAAAAACAATTTTTAAAGTTTGGGCTCATAAATATTAGATCACTCACACCCAAAGCAGTTATTGTAAATGAAATGATCACAGAAAATAGTTTTGATGTACTCTGCTTGACTGAAACCTGGCTAAAACCGAATGATTATTTTGGTCTAAATGAGTCTACTCCAACAAACTACTGTTACAAGCATGAGCCCCGTCAGACTGGTCGTGGCGGAGGTGTTGCAACAATATATAGTGATATTCTCAATGTTACCCAGAAAACAGGATACAGGTTTAACTCTTTTGAAATACTTCTGCTAAATGTTACACTGTCAGACATGCAAAAGAAGTCTAATGTATCTCTTGCTCTGGCTACTGTGTATAGACCACCAGGGCCGTATACAGAATTCCTAAAAGAATTTGCAGATTTCCTCTCAGACCTTCTAGTTACAGTTGATAAGGCGCTAATCATGGGAGATTTTAATATTCACGTTGATAATGCAAATGATACATTAGGACTTGCGTTTACTGACCTAATAAACTCTTTTGGAGTCAAGCAAAATGTCACCGGGCCCACTCATCGTTTTAATCATACACTAGATCTAATTATATCGCATGGAATCGATCTTACTGCTATAGATATTGTACCCCAAAGTGATGATATTACAGACCATTTCCTTGTGTCGTGCATGCTGCGTATAACTGATATTAACTATATGTCTCAGCGTTACCGTCTGGGCAGAACTATTGTTCCAGCCACCAAAGACAGATTCGCAAATAACCTGCCTGATCTATCTCAACTGCTATTTGTACCCAAAAATACACATGAATTAGACGAAATTACTGACAACATGGGCACTATTTTCTCTAATACATTAGAAGCTGTTGCCCCCATCAAATTGAAAAAGGTTAGAGAAAAACGTACTGTGCCATGGTATAACAGTAATACTCACTCTCTCAAGAAAGTAACTCATAGTCTTGAACGCAAATGGAGAAAAACTAACTTGGAAGTTTTTAAAATTGCATGGAAAAACAGTATGTCCAGCTATAGACAGGCTCTAAAAACTGCTAGGGCAGAGCATATCCACAAACTCATTGAAAATAACCAAAACAATCCAAGGTTTTTATTTAGCACAGTGGCTAAATTAACAAATTACCAGACGCCACCTGATTCAAATATTCCACCAACGTTAAATAGTAATGACTTTATGAATTTCTTCACTGATAAAATAGATAACATTAGAAATACAATAGCGACTGTAGATTCTACAGCGTCTAACACTTCAGTTTCATCCATCGCACCCAAAGATAAACTGCAGTGCTTTACAAATATAGGACAGGAAGAGCTAAATAAACTTATCACTGTATCTAAACCAACAACATGTTTATTAGATCCTGTACCCACTAAATTACTAAAAGAGCTGTTACCTGTAGCCGAAGAACTGCTTCTCAATATCATTAACTCGTCGTTATCTTTAGGTCACGTCCCAAAACCATTCAAGCTGGCGGTTATCAAGCCTCTTATTAAGAAACCAAAACTAGATCCTAGTGTACTGGTAAATTATAGGCCTATTTCAAATCTTCCATTTATGTCTAAAATATAAGAAAAAGTTGTGTCTGCTCAATTGAGCACCTTCCTGCATAAAAATGATCTGTATGAAGAATTTCAGTCAGGTTTCAGGCCCCACCATAGCACAGAAACTGCACTTGTTAAAATTACAAATGACCTGCTTCTTGCGTCAGATCAAGGCTGCATCTCATTTCTAGTCTTACTTGATCTTAGTGCTGCGTTCGACACCATAGATCATGACATACTCCTAGATCGATTACAAAACTATACAGGTATTCAAGGGCAGGCTCTAAGATGGTTTAGATCCTACCTGTCCGATCGCTACCATTTTGTTTACTTAAATGGGGTGTCATCTCATTTATCATCAGTAAAATATGGAGTGCCACAAGGATCCGTCCTAGGTCCCCTTCTATTTTCAATATACATGTTGCCCCTTGGTAATATTATTAGTAAATACGGAATTAGCTTCCACTGTTATGCTGATGATACTCAGCTATATATCTCAACGAGACTAGATGAAACTTCCCAATTATCTAAGCTAACAGAGTGTGTTAAAAATGTAAAAGATTGGATGACAAATAATTTTCTCCAATTAAATTCGGATAAGACAGAGATATTAATTATTGGACCAAAAAACACCACACAGAATCTTGTAGATTACAATCTGCAACTAGACGGATGTACTGTTACTTCCTCTACAGTCAGAAATCTGGGTGTTATATTGGACAGCAATTTGTCTTTTGAAAATCATATTTCCAATGTTACAAAAACTGCATTCTTCCATCTTAGAAACATTGCCAAGCTACGAAACATGTTATCTGTTTCTGATGCAGAAAAGCTAGTTCATGCATTCATGACCTCTAGACTGGACTATTGTAATGCACTTCTAGGTGGTTGTCCTGCTTCGTCAATAAACAAGCTACAGGTAGTCCAAAATGCAGCAGCTAGAGTCCTTACCAGGTCAAGAAAATATGATCATATTACCCCAATTTTACAGTCTCTGCACTGGCTACCTATTAAGTTCCGTATCAGTTACAAATTATCATTACTTACCTATAAGGCCCTAAATGGTTTAGCTCCTGCGTACCTAACTAGCCTTCTACCACGCTACAACCCATCACGCACCCTAAGGTCACAAAACGCTGGACTTTTGGTAGTTCCTAGGATAGCAAAGTCCACTAAAGGAGGTAGAGCTTTCTCACATTTGGCTCCCAAACTCTGGAATAGCCTTCCTGATAATGTTCGGGGTTCAGACACACTCTCTGTTTAAATCTAGATTAAAAACGCATCTCTTTCGCCAAGCATTTGAATAATGTATCTCTTAAATTGTGAGTGTAGTTGCATCTGCATTTTTATTCTTTAGCTTGGGTTAAACTAATTTTACTTCAGTTTCAGCAGCTATGCTAATGATGTCTCTATTTTGTTTCTATGTTTTGCCACGGGATTAACATCCCGTGGTAACTAGGATTTACACAAGCTCCAGTCTGGATCCAGAACACCTGAGAAGAGATGATGCTGACCCTCAGAGGACCCCAGATGACGCTAACCTTGAATCAACAAACAGAACTAACAAATATTGCTACATTTGTGACTGCATCATATAATTACTATTAATTAATAATATTGATAGTTCATCATCTAGCTGACTACGTCTTGTATTATTATTTTTATTTTTCTAAAATCCTGTCAAACGTGCACAAACTACTAGCTACTACTAAATATTGTAGAAACATAATTTTCTGTAAAGTTGCTTTGTAACGATTTGTATTGTAAAAAGCGCTATACAAATAAACTTGAATTGAATTGAATTGAATTGAACTGAGTGGAATGAACTCCAAAAATCACAAGGTTAAGTTTTTCCGCTATTTTTAATTGTTCGTAAAACCTACTTTTCCGAACTTGTCCTAGGCCGTTGCATCCAATTGTCATGTAAATTGAACCAGATTATCTTCAGAACATGCTGGCAAAAATTATGGTATTCAAATTGATTCTTCCAACCGTTCTCGAATAACACATGACACAATAACACAATAACTCCACAACGGATTGAGACCAAACTCGGTGTGTGTTATGACAAGCATGACCTGAGACTACCTGCAGCGTTTAGTCACTGAGCCGCCTAGTGGTCAGTTTGGCTTATAACTACTGAAGTTGGTCATGCCAATGCATCATGCCAATTCAAATGATATTCAATTTTCCCTTGTCAGACATTTTGGGCATCAGCCGTATTGAATTTTGTCATAAAATGCGAATTTATGAACACATTGACGTATGGTTGTGAAACTCTGTAAGCATCTTTGACATCATGCCCTGATGAAACTCAAAAAGTTAGAAATTTATAAAATTGCTAATAACTTTTGCTTACATTAGCCTATTGTAATGGGACTGATGTTGAAAGATTCATTAGATCATGCAGAGAACTTTGATACCAATTTTTGCCATAATTGACTAAACTTCCTGTCCACCATTTTGATTTATGTTGAAAACCTACTTTATCGAACTCCTTCTAGACCATCAGTCCGATTTTCAATAAATTTGACTCGGATCATCTTCAGACCATGCTGGCAAAAATGTTATGGATTTTGTGTCGATATATGAAACGGTTCTCGTTTAGCATGAATTTGCTGGAAAGATGCCAAACTGCATCTGCGGCTGTATCTCTGCAAATATTTGACATATTGATACCAAACGTTGTATGTGCAATTATCACCTCACGTTGACCATCCAACATTCATTTGGTAACAGCGCCACCTATTGGTCAAGAGTAATAAACCATTTATTAACCGATAATTATTAAATTTCCACAAATGCCAATAACGTTTGATTGCATTGGCCTATTGTAATGAAACTGGTACAAAAATATTCATTGGATCTTGCCGACAACATAGATACCAATTTTTTCCATAGTCAGCCAAACTTCCTGTTTCCGCCATTTTGATTTATGTTGAAAAACTACTTTTTTGAACTTCTCATCAACTGTTGGTTATATTTTCACCAAAATCAAGTCAGATGATCTTCAGACTGTGGTGACAAAAGTTATGGATTTTGTGTCGATAAACTTAACACAGCGTAACACACAGTAAGATGACAAAGACAGCCGATAATGATTTGACATCAAGCTATGGAAACCTTTAACATTATCCACCTGTGAAAAGACTGAATTCTATCACCATTTGTCAAGAACACTTACAGGAAAGCCACATCTTTGTATTGTATTGCAAAGTGAAAGCAGACTTTTTCTTAAGAATTGATGTTATTGATGGTATTGCCTTTGAAATCTGGGCATTTTGTCAGACTGCTGTGTCAGCAAGTGTTGTGCCCCATCACAGGTAAGGTCTTTGCATCATAGGAGTGATGCAGAGAAGGTTAGCTGACACTTCCTCTAATCTGCCGTACGCTCCCTGACCTCCTGTTTCCGCTCATCTGTTGACCTTCACTCGCAGCAGAGCCCAGCGGCGTACAGAACTTATAGTACAAAAGGAAAAGCATTCTGATGAAATGCAGAGGCCCACCGAGGCCAGCCGTCCTTAACATTGGTCAGTGTTTTGTATTTCAGCAGATTACAGGATCTCAGGACATCATCGGGTCGTGTATGTGTGTGTCGAGATGAGACAAGGTCTTACCCTGACAGATGAAGGAAGCAGGTGATTCTCCAGGGTGGAGGCGGGCTGTGAGAAACACCGCCCGCTTTTCTCGCTCTTGGTTCAGATTGGCTGAAACACACAGACAAACACAGAAAGGTTAGTCTCAGCAGAAAGGGGTCTTGGCAGGACAGTGTATGTGTGGTCAGAAGCCATATGTCTAGACCCTGGTGTTTCAGACCTCAGGCATGCAGCAGGAAACCCAGTAAGACAAGGACAGAAGTGATTGGGAATGTCAAAAATAATGAAGACTCCACAGGAGGATAAAACAAAATGAGCTACTGATTGCAAGAGCAGGAGAAAAACATCTTGTGGCCGAAAAATGCACATGGATCCTCAAGTGCCTACATCCTTTCAATTAAAACTTTTACGAACAATTTAATATGGACTTAAATACAATAAAAAAAGCAACCGCCATGAAGTCGCTAAAATGTTCTACACCTCTTTCAGTGTAAGCTTATTGGAATTTTTTTTTTTTGTGATTGCCAAACAAAAATTTTAAGTGGGATTGCTATAAAATGGGTAAAATTGTCCTGTAAAACTAAATTACAAGTGTTTTGGTTGAAAAAAAACTGAAAACCCTTATAAGCGGGCTTCAGTGAAAAATATTAAATGTCACAAAAGTGAAGAACGGGACCCTTTGAAATGTTTTGTTCCTTTTACATTTTCTGGGAAACTGAAATGTTAAAGTTGCTGTATTTAAATCTATTTAATTCTGTCAATAAAACAAGTTTAGAATAAATGAAATCACAATGAAGCTGATGATTCCCACCCAGTATTTAGAAAGCATAACCAAACATCTAACTAAATTTATGTCCCTTTCAAAACTTTTTGTAGACAGGATTTCAAGGTTACTGTGTATTTAAATTAATTCAATGCTAGATACTTCATCATGGATGCAATAATAACTCCTAGATCTGTTTCCAGATATTTCGTCCTCTTCTCCTCTTTTACAATGTCCAAAATGATACAGAGAGGAATTTAATGCAGCATAAATCAAATCAGTCCCTCTTTGTAAGCGATGCCAGTTGGGAATGGAATGGGAATACCATTCAAGTTAATGAAAAGAAAGGCTGGACGAATGCGAAAGGACTGCCAACAAGAGCTCTTCTTTAAAGTCTGATGTGCTTCCAGGAAGAGAAGCGAACACATTTTAGTCATTTTTAGTCACATCACACATTTTTGTGTGCCGTGGGTTGTCCGAACAGGTAAGCCAGAAAAGACTTTTTCTAGCAAGGAAATCACATAATGACCAAGAATTTACACCTGTATGAAGACAGAAGCACAAGCACACACACACTTGCAGTATATAAGGCCACTGTTATCACTTTCTATTAGCAGGCACATATAAAATACAGAGTTTTAAAAGGACAGACACTGATACACTAAAAATACTGAATGTCTATGAAACTAATATGAATGATTCTATTCAATGCAGAAGTAATGCATCAAGATGAAAAATGGACATGGGATGACAAATTATGCACTTGTCTTGTGGTCATGTTTGAGTGAGGGGAATATCACAGAATTAATAAGGCACAAACGCACATGCTTGCTGATGCCTCAGCAGTCTGAGGAAAAGCAGAACACAGGTCAGTCCTCAAAGATATCCTCCTCACTTTCAGACTTGACCACGAATGAAACATTAAAATATCCAAATGCATTATTCAGCAGGCTTCTTGAATATTATATCCATCCATCACTAGTTGTAAAGACAAGCATGGCCTAATACATTATGTCTATGGTGACTCTGGCTCCCGTGGGGCCACCTTAAAGTCTGTAAGGGATTGTGAAAGCTGAAGAGAAATGATTAGAACTGTACCTGAGATCATTTTGCTCTCAAAGCAGTTTAAGAAAGCCTGTCGTCTCAAACTCAGCTTTTACCAGCAGCAAGAGGGTTTGGATTTATAAAAATCTACTGTACAGTTATTGTTGCTACAAGAAAAATGTGGTAAATTCACCACCACTTTCATCAAAAAAAATAAATGCTACTGTTCCATTTCAAGATTTCCAACCAGTATTTAGAAAGCAACATAATAATTTACATAACATTTATAATAACTATTCATTATAATTAAATTTTTTTATCATCTCCCCACTCCCTTGTCCTCTGCCATGTTGCTTTAAATTTAATTTGCTTAAAAATAATGTTTTGATAATATTTAATCTAATAATAACAATAATAATAATTTTCATTTATATTTTTTTGTAATATATAGTTAATTTTATATTTATTATTTTAGAAAATATTTTTTAAAAACATATAATCACATATATATATATATATATATATATATATATATATATAAATAAATAATCTAATATGCAAATTTGGTGTTACAGTATATTATTATAGAGTAGTATTAGTATATAGTTGACAACGCTGGTGGAATGTCAACTATGTCTTCAATAGTAAATTTTTGTAAGGGTAGTTTTCATCGTTTTCATGGTCACTGCACAGAGTGACGATGAAATGGATGAGGGTGCCGCAGACAGCCCCACTCCAGTGAACAGATGATTATCTGTCATGTAAAGCAACTGTTACCACATGGATGAACGTGTGTGCGCGCGCACACACACACACCGCCCTCCCATGAGACTGCCTTGTCTTGTATGGCCGGTCAATAATATATCACGGCCTCTCTCGCTGTGTCCTAAACGACTCCGGTGATCGTTGAGCTCATTGCTATGTACACAAGCCTAATATCTTATTGATCTCATCTGGGTTTGTGCTGAGCTGCAGGAAATGCTGATTGCTGCTATGCTACGTTCAGCCATATATATTCTAATCCCCTTCCTGGGGGTCTGGAACCATTTCAACATGGGCTGCAATCATAAAACATTCGTTGAATTTCACAGGAAAATTTCTCTTGTCGCCTCTTTCCCCCCTCTCTGTCCTTCACAGAGATGGATGGCTTTGCCATTCAGAAGTCTCTGTGGAAAGGCTCGAGTGTTTGCTGGAAATGTGAGCGCTTGCGTTTCAGCAGGCTCTGGATGTGCGGCTCCATCAGTTATAAATCCCACCTTGGGCCCGACCCGCTGCAAACAAGCCAGCGGATGTAAAAGAATGCCGCAGCCTGGAGGCAAACACTACACTTAGACGTGCGGAACAGATGGGATGAGCCGTGTGTTTACCTTGTGCCTATAGACCTCCCTCCCCATTAAAGAGAACAGCCCTGGATTGATACGAGTCACTCACAGCCATTCCATACGGTTCTTTTCGGAATTAATACACTGTAAGATGTATTTTTAATGTTCATTTGCATCAGTGCTTTTATCAACGTTTTCCAGAGGGCCCCCAGCTTAGCAGAGAGCAAACGTTTATCTTTATGTTGAGAACTGCTGTGTGAGCTCTCTTTCTTTTCATTTCTCTTGCTCTCAAAACACAACACGTGTCGAACATGGAATCCTTTGACCTGCAGGTGGTGCTAAAGATCAACAACAGGTGTCTAATTCACCACCTCCAACCCTGCAGAAAAGGCAGAAAAAAAGTCTTATGAAACAAGGCAAATGTGCTTTTAGTTTTTTCTCCACCCATTTCACTGCATCAGTGCTTTCTTAGACTCTGTTTTCCTCTGACACCCATCAGGCATCCTGATTCCTTAATGTATGAACTTTACCTTGACCGATTTCATAACCTCCCTTTTCCCATTTACCTATAAGGATCTGGTGGGACATAAACAAGCTCTCTGTCCTATAGACGAGACACGCTCCCAATTAGACCATAAAGCACGAGTAATGGGCTGACTCTTTTAAAAGGACTCCACAGGCACGCTCTATATCTCCTTTAATGGTGCTGCCGGCTCGGTGGTGCTGGGAATCCCTCATCTCAAAGAAGATCCCACCACTCCAAATCATACGAAAGGTCAACAGCCCTGTTCAGCTCCTTCTACTGCTCCCCACTTCCATTAGGAAAGAAATGAAAAGCAGAGGGGAAAACGACAGCAAGACGGGGGAGAAATTTTATGTTGACAACCTTGTCTGAGACAACAGCCTCAGCATATTTCTCACCTGAGAGCACAAGTCCCCACGTTGCTGCCTGACGCAAGGAAAAAAAAATTTAACGAGTATATTATGATCAGGTGTGATAAATATGCAAATGGCGTCAAAAGAAGAGAAGTGTCTTTGACAAAAAGTGAAAAATCTAATGGATTTTGAAGGTTATGCAGATTGTGCAGTTCGGCTTTTCTCCTGTGGTCGACGTGCCACGTTTAATGCAAGCTGATAAGACATGAAAGGGCCCTGACGTAACACAATTACCGGGGATCTTTAAGGGAGCTGGAGCTCAAGCAGATCAAATTCAGCAGAAATGGCAGCTTGGCTCTGTACAAGACGAGCAGAGTAAGTTTCATCATGCTGGCCTGAGACAGGATGCATTCTTTTCTGCTGTGTCCTTTCTGTAGGGTCAGACGACCCAGAGTCCGGATCTACTGCTCAATAACCACAAGCCCGCTATTATTATTAGCATTACTATAATGGCATGCAGAAATGTATAGTGAGGTAATTCAGAAAACACCAGTGAAAATTTTGTCTCATTTAACAGTTTCTATCATCTTGTACCATTATACTGTCATAGTTTTCTGGACATGATGGCCCTATGCTAAAATGATGCTTTTTGGCCATTTTGTTTTTATGAAAAATAAAAATGTACTGCTGGTCCATGATGTTTTTATGAAAACAACATATGCATCATACTTTCTGTGATAGATTTCTAAAATAAAAGATTGTACACTGTTTACACACACACACACACATATATATATACAATTTTAATATTAATTATACATTATTTGATAATATAAATACAAATAAATTATCAAAACAATGATCATAACTATAAAAATTATAATTTATAATATATACACATTACTATTAAGTAATATACTGTATATCACACTAGTTCACATCTGATACTATCACACATCTGATACTATAACTTCACCATACTATTGTCAGTACTTTTCTGTAATAACAGATACAGTAAATTAATATATATATATATGCCATAAGAAATATAGCAAATTATTTTTATGGCAGCCAAAAGAGTGTTTAGGAAAAGTCTCATTAGTGGTAGGAGAGGAGAACACAGTCTTAGTTTTGTGGCCTCCAACCTCCACCCCAGGAAGGCGAGGGCCTTCTTCCTCCAAAAGCATTCAGTTATTCCGAATGGCACCCAGCACCTTCACGCTGGAGTGAATTAGCATCAGTTTGTAGCAGCAGTGGAATGACACGCTCGCCTGTGTGTGCGTCATATCAGCCGACACGGACTAGCTGTAAATTGTCAGTAGTGTTAAATTTATACAGGGTGCAGGCTGCTGTACAAGGTGCTGGAGCCGAACAGTCATCAACCTCCCTCTTTCTCTCACTCCCATCTCACTTTATTCTTCAAGGACAGGGCTTTAAAAGAAATAGAGCTTTACGCCTGTGGATTCCTGCCTGTGTACAGGTCAGGTGGAAGCAGAACAGACAGCATGCCTCACGTCTTCTCATGGATTTTCTCTAGCCACAAGGTCATAAACCATTTTCCACCCCTGGGCTCCTCAATGCTACTCTCTCACCTCAAGGCATCAGACTAGCTCTTCAATCTGAGATCTGATTTTATTCAAACGCCACCTCTCTGAAAGAAACCTCTAGAATACATCCCTGTCATTCTTTTACATCGCGTTTTTCGCTGGCAGTGGGCCAGATTTGAGCCACCACAAAGCCGGACTGTGAAAGGACCGTGTCTGAGTCAAAGTCGGGGGGATAACAGAGGTCAGACTGAAGGAGAAAGGGAAGAGAAAGTGCGCGCCCGGGTCAAGAACCCTCTATACGTGTCCCTAAATCATATCTCAGCCTGTAAGTGGAAGCTGAAGTGAGCAACCAAAGGCCAGAGAGATTTTGATTCCCACAATGCACTGTAAGCAGCGAGTCACTCCAGAGGATTACAATGGCATGTTATGACAGAGACGGCAAAACTCAACATGTACGTAAATACAACTCTGAACCCTCTTAAGCCCCATAGAGGATCCGGAGGGATAAAAGCACTGAGCGCGGGGTGATTAGAGATCGATTTAGTGCAATCAAGAACCCGCTCGCTCATGCTCATCTCCGTGAAATGGAGAGATCTCTATTCTCGACAATTTCACAACAATTAAGGTTGAGAGAACTGGAGGAAGTGTCAGTTGAAAGGCAAGAAAGGGACAAAGAAAGAGAATCAAGCAGCGAGAGAAAGAAAAATTTAGTGGGTGGTCACTGATCTTTGCTTGTTTTAGTATTTAGTCAAAGATCTTTAGAAGATTTGTGTTGCACAAACGGCTACAAATTTGGTTAAAAAGGAAAGGTCGACCAGCAATCCAGCCCCTTTGGCAGAGATGGAGGACTTTGAGAGTGAGTCATTCAAACAAAAAAAAAAAAAAATTTGAACGCTCTAAAATGTATGAATGTCTTTGCATTGAAATAAACCAGGTTTACAAGGTTTCAAAAATACCAAAACAATATATATATATATATATATATATATACTATTTAAAATGAAGAGAAAAGGGAAACTTTGCTGTTAAAGTGAACTACCTGTGCTGAGGTTCTGCAAACTCAGAAAAGAAGAATTCCCTGTTCTTGAGGATGAATTTTGGGAAGTTCAAATTGAAAGGGCAGGAGGTGGAAATTTACCGAATTAAGAAAAATAAAAAAATTAAAAAAAATAAAAAATAAAATTAAGCTTTCTTTAACCCTGATCTTCAAAGGTTAATTAGGGTTAACCTTTTCATAGTACCAGAACTAATTGTGGAACTACCCACTTTTGGGCGTTTTCGCACCACCAGAACTAGGTGCTGGTCTGCCTTTTTCGAGAACCAAATTAGCTCCTACTCTGGTGCAGGGTCTAACCAGCACAGCTGGCACTACCCGTGACATAAGTAGACGAAAACACTCTCACATGCCATGATTTAAAATGCTGCGTAACATACTGTAAACATTGTGTCAACTTATTTCACAACTATGATGAACAGTGATAAATGTACGAACGCTGAAGTGCAAGCACTTGTAGAAAATGTTGCACTGATAGTTGTCATTGGAGATTATTGGTCCTCCTTTCCGCTCTTTCAATCACTTTACGTATACGTCGATATTACATGTCCATTATTGTGAAACCCGTGAGACACAACAAAAACACATCCTCCATCCTCCTGTTGTTAACGTTATTCTTCTTTGTTACCATTGTTGAACGCCGCGCACAAATGACATCGCAGTCGACTGGCTTACGTCACATTCTAGGACTGTACATGCTGTTGGTGCGAATGCAACCCTATACTGGGAAATAGTTCAAGCAAAATCGTCCCAGTACTTTAATACTGTACTTTTAGTTCTGGAACTAAAGTGGTGAGAAAGGCCCTATTGAGAGACAGAAAGTGGCTTGATGATTGTGGCTAAAAAATGTCCTTTGGCGTCAACTGACAAATCCAATACCATCTTTCTATCCTTTTAACATATGAGCTTTCACAGATGACAGACCATGTGAAATTGCGACTTGAAAAAATAAAGAAGAAAGAAAACAGAAAACAGCGATCTGCCTCTTGACATTAAGGAGAATAACAAGAGAGAAAGAGGGAGACAGACAGAGAGGGAGAAATCTGTCATGCTTAAAGCCCTTTTGCCAAATTGCTCGCCCTCGATTTGGAAGCATTGGTCATAGTCTTCCTCTGCTCTCCCCGACTGCTGTCTCATCCCTTCAAAACAGAAAAACAGAGAAGAAAGAAGAGATGCAGGTCTGCTCTCTGAATGACAGGGAATCAGACAGAGGCCATAATGTTTTTTTTTTTTGAAGGCATGACTGAACTTTATGGCTGCCTTGCTTTGAAAGGATGAATTACAAACAAGAAGAAAAAAAAACTTGTGATTTCTTTGGGACATGCCCCTAACTGTGCTGCCCCCTCTTTATGTGACAGTGGGGTCTAGAAGAGCATGTGGTGGAGAACTGCTCGCCACTTCATAGCCAACTGCTGCTACCCTGGAAACAAGTCCGGTGCTGCCGTTGAAACAAGCCTAGATTGAAACAAGCATTGAGCAACCACAAGGCTAAAACTAGCATGACATTCAAGAACTTTTAAAGGCTGAGGTACAGCATACCTGCAAGAGAGAGAGAGAGAGAGAGAGAGAATGAAGGTATAATACAGACAATCCTCAATACAACAAGACAGTAACTACACTGATTCAAGTAATATGGGTTATGTGCTTCATTCACTGGAAAGAAAAATCACTGCTTGTGCTGAAAAAGAAAAAATAACATCAACAAAAAAACTGGTTCGTAGGAGTCAGTGGTTCAGGAGTCAGATGGCAATGGTTGTTGCATTGTATGGCTTTGATCCACAAAAAGATCCCAATTCATAAGAGTCACTCTGCAAACAACCTACTGCACTTACTATCAGTTCCAGGTTGAGGATGTGTTCATGGTCTTGAAGTGCTGTTAGATGCATATTGCAGGACACTCTCAAAGTATTTTAGTATGATATTTCCTCTGCACTGGTGTTTTTTTTAGCTAGTGATTTCAAACAGTTCATGCCATTTTAGTCAGCAATATTTGCACCAGACGGTCAGTGAACAGACAGTGGGCGTCCCGTCTAAAACTATGTATGCCATAACTAACATTGTGCATGCAATAACAAACCCCTGCAATCTCAAAAGGTCACTCGGTTTTAGTCAGGCTCGATACAAATGCACTGAAACACATCTCCGGCTGGGACAAAGCAAGTCATTTTACACACTTCACCCACTCGGATTCCCGAAAAAGCACGGACTGTAAGCGCAGTTTAAAAGAAAGATGGCTTTTTTAAATATACTGTAGGTTATTAGTTTCCTACCCCCCATAGAGTTCTAAACAATTTCTGAAAGCCAAAAAAGTCCAGACGGGAAACCTCTCTCTGCATCAAACTTTATTATGTGGTTACAGCTCCCAGGTTTAATTTCTCTCATGATTTTTTTCTGCTCTTATTCCTTCTTTTTTCTTTCCTTTTTCTCACTACACAGTGAGATCCCTGACACTCAATTTACAGCCTCACCATCTCTGTCAATCTCAATCTAATACTATCTAAAAATATATTCAAACACAGGCCTCGCTTTTATCCTGGGGCAGCAATTGTAGATGGCAAAACTATTTTCGTGAGAGCTCTCTCTCTCTCTTCTCTGCTGTCTAACTCACTGGGTTGTCAGTGGTTTATTGATTAAGCAGAGAGAAGAAGTTCTTTCAGATCTCTCTCCACACTAATCAGGAGAGAGGGAGCACTTCTGGATGAAGCACAAACTCAGCATTGTCATTTCTCAGGTGTCAGTGATCAGAACAAGACAGGACTTTGATAAGAAAACACAAAAACACATTTGTTTTCTAACAGTCACACTGGATTTTCCATTGATAGTTCCTCTTCAGGAACTCGAACTGCGTCAAACAACGCTTTGGGGAACACGTTTAGCGTTAGCGACTCTGAAAATCATATCCAATCTGTCTTATAGAAGAGCGTGACGTCACGGGCGGGATGACGTAAGCGACCAGGAAGCTATAAAGGCACGAGCCGCACAGCTGGCTTCAGCTTTGCGTATTTCAGCTAGCGCTCTGTGTGTGAATGTCATTCTGTCTTGTCAGTCTTATTTATTGTTGTTTGTCACTATTAGCTCCTCAAAGAGTAAGCAATAGTCAAAGAGCAAAGCTAAGACGAGAGATCTGAAAGGCGAATCCAGATCGCGTTTCAGATTGTGTGTTCATCACGAGTGGGAATACACGGTCTGTTCGCGGTCTGCCTGGGATCGAGGCACGCTGTTTCGGCTCTTGAGGAAGCTGACTGCCTGCACTGGTAAAAGCCAGTGTGGACGCTTCGATCCCGGAGGACTCTCTCGAGGGGGAGTCTTCGCCAGCGTTCCTCACGGTGTCGGTCCCGCTTTCGCCGAGACGGAGCGGCGCCTGCACTCGCTGGGTTCGCAGATAAGATCTGCTGGAGGGTATGGAGACGGGCGCATCCCTATCTCCTACCTCACCCGCCAGATCTGCCCGATCTCCGGGTGCGGAAGCCCGAGTGTTGCGGTCCTTCCCCCCGAGTGAAGTTCTGGCGAGAGTACGCCGGGACGGGGTCCGTCTGTTATTAGTGGCCTCTTTCTGGCGGGGCCGAGTATGGTTCGCAGACCTGGTCTAGCTCTTCGATGGCTCTCCATGGGAGATACCGATCAGGACAGACCTACTCTCACAGGCGCAGGGCACGATAATTCACCCTCGCCCGGAGTTGTGGAAGCTGTGGTGTGGCCCCCGAGGGGGCACAACTATTAGCAGCTGGTCTCTCAACCGAGGTTGTTAAGACCCTCCTCCAATCCAGAGTTCCCTCAACGAGGAAACTGTATGCCTTGAGTTGGAAACTCTTCACCTCATGGTGCAGAGACCGCCAGCTAGACCCAGCAAACTATCCAGTTGGTACAGTTCTGGAGTTCCTACAGGCCAGGCTCTCTGCAGGGTCGACCCACTCCACATTGAAGGTTTATGTGGCGGCCATTGCGGCCTACCACGCCCTTCTCGATGGCCAGTCTTTGGGAAGACACCCCTTAGTTACACGTTTCCTCCGCAGTGCACTGAGGCTGAGACCTCCAGTACGGTCCCGTATTCCCCCGTGGGACTTGGTTGTGGTGTTAGAGGCAATGTGCAAACCCCCGTTTGAACCTATTCAAGATATTTCAGACAGACATCTGACGCTTAAAACCGCCTTTCTGTTGGCTATTACCTCTCTGAGGAGAGTAGGAGATCTGCAGGCCCTTTCAGTGGCCCTTACTTATCTTGATTTTGCACCTGGCATGACCAAAGTGTTCATATACCCTCGAGCGGCATATGTTCCTAAGGTTCCCTCTGTCACACAATTCTGTCCTCCACCCTTTCGGGACCCGACCAAACGAAGCAAAACTGTATGTGTCCAGCTCGAGTGCTGGATGCATACGTCCACAGAGCTGCCCTGTGGAGAAAAAAAGGACCAATTGCTTGTATGCTGCGGTCCCCCCAAGAGGGGTTTTCCTGCTTCTAAGTGACTATTAGTTGTTGGATAGTCGAGGCTATCAACGCCACCTATAAGTCCTCTGGTCGTCCCCCGATGTCGGGAGCCAAGGCTCACTCTACTCGGGGTATGGTGGCCTCCAAGGCCTTTCTAGCAGGTGCGTCCATGCTGGACATCTGCAATGCTGCGGGGTGGTCCACGCCTTCTACTTTTGCAAGATTCTATGGCTTAGACATGCCAGGCACTTTAGTGAAGTGACATTCAGCCAAGTATGGTGACCCATACTCAGAATTTGTGCTCTGCATTTAACCCATCCGAAATGCACACACACAGAGCAGTGAACACACACACACACACACACTGTGAGCACACACCCGGAGCAGTGGGCAGCCATTTATGCTGCGGCGCCCGGGGAGCAGTTGGGGGTTCGATGCCTTGCTCAAGGGCACCTAAGTCGTGGTATTGAAGGTGGAGAGAGAACTGTACATGCACTCCCCCCACCCACAATTCCTGCCGGCCCGGGACTCGAACTCACAACCTTTCGATTGGGAGTCCGACTCTCTAACCATTAGGCCACGACTTCCCCCTCTCAGTCCTCTCGTCCTAAGCTGTGCTCTTCGGATACACACTAGGCAGGGGTTTGGTAGTCTGTCAGCGTTGGTACTCGTTCCCCAAAGCATTGTTTGACCCAGCTCGAGTTCCTGAAGAGGAACGTCTCTAGGTTACGTATGTTATCCTAGTTCCTCGAGGAAACGAGACGCTGCGTCTCGAGGCCATACCCCCAGCACCCCTGCCGGCGCTTGCTGGTACTCGTAGCTGACGCCAGCTGTGCGGCTCGTGGCTCGTAGGGTTACATACGTAACCTAGAGACGTTTTCTCCTATACAATATGATTTTAAAGACCTTTTGCTAATTTTGGAATTTATATTATTTATATTATAATAAGAAGTTTCAAGAAGTTGTTGAAAACTTAAAAATATACAAAATTAATTGCTTATATCGACTGTCATGATTAGTATTCTATTGTGTAGCACTGTAATGATATTCTATGACTTGCAGTTTCCTTGTCTTGTATTATTTTTGTACCTTTGTATTTTGTTTTATTTGCTATTGTTTCTTACAGTTTGGGTCTTAGAAAATCACATTATAAATACAATTGATTAATAATAATAATAATAATAATAATAGTTTATTTTATTCTTTTTTATTATTTTATAATAATAATAACAATAATAAACATGTTATTACACATATAAAAAAGTTTTTACTTTGTGAATTTGTCATCTGGTCCCCACAATGTGTTCACTACTTTAAGTAAATCCATCTTTTAAGTATTAAGTGAATTGAAGAGACATGTGGCCAAGTATGGTGACCCATACTCAGAATTTGTGCTCTGCATTTAACCCATCCAAGTGCACACACACACACACACACACACACACACACACACACACACACACACACACACACACACACACACACAGAGCAGTGGGCAGTCAAATTGCAGCGGCTTCGGGAACAAGATGGGGGTTTGGTGCCTTGCACAAGGTCTCACCTCAGTCATGGTATTGAGGTTAGAAGAGAGTGCTGGTTATTTTTATAGTTTTTTATTAACACTTCTTTATACTCTCTCCATTACTGCAGGCAAACAGCAGATCAGCAAAGCACATTACACAGATAAATAACACACTCCAGGAGTGTTAAACCATTGTTTTAATAGCTCTCATTTTCACCTACTTACATTACCTCTTCACACCTGCAATTGACCAGCCCACTCCAGCTCTGACTGCAAACCCTTAATGTAAATGAATAACATTATGCTGCTATTTAAGACATGAAATCAAAACTGGCTCTACTGACCCTTTTCATACAAATGTGCATGATTCATGTGGGCTTGTTACTCTACTCTAAAGGGAATTTTCAATATAAGTTCCAGTTATTATTATATACTTATTCCAGTAGTTGCTGATAAGTGAGTGAATCATTTGAATCATTAATTTGAATAATTCAATCAAAAACACTGATTTATTTAGAAATGGAACAAGTCACTGACTTTGAGTCATTTATTCACACAGATGATTCGCTTGGAATAGCTGTGAATTCAGACACATACTGTTTTACTGTATAGTAGGGAAGTATGCAATTTCAGATTCAGCCACTGATACATTCACCCAACATATTTGTTTAAAAACACATAGAATCAGGAACACCACTACATGAGCAAAACTTTCAGTATTAACTTCTTGCTTATTGAACTGTAAAAAAGCAACATACTGAGCAAACATACTTGATATTCTGGTTCATATGAGATGTTTAGTTCTTAATTCAAAGGGCAGAAAGCATTTACTTGAAGGCACAGAAAAATGTTTGGCTAGACAATATTAAGAATTGATTAAGAGTGGTTGTAAAGGGCACAGACACAATTTGTGCTTAGCATGTCCAAATGTGCACTTTTAATTTAGCCGAGTTTGGTTTTAAAGAGACAGATGCCAGGTGCCCTTTAAGTCGAATACGTTTGCCATTTCCTCTACAATGATACAAGCAAATCTAATAACGGCCTCCAAGGCTTACTGCAGCAACAGTTGTGTGGGATGCATTCAGTCTGAATTTGATACAGATTAATGAAATGTTGATTAATTGACGGGGATTTGCTTGTTGAAAGAGGGTCCAATTTCAGCCCTTGTGTCACATGTAGCCTGGGAAGTGATTGATAGAGTTGACTGTTGACCGTGCCGGACCGGGTCACAATTACACAACATTTCCCTCTCTCACTCTGAGTTTCTCTTCAGCCCAAGGAGCCACTTTTCCCCACAGCACATGAAACATGCTCACACTTTATGGTATGTCTGTTGTGGGACTTTCTTCTGCGGGAAACAGAATGTGGAAGGAAAGAACTCTTGTGAGGTGTGTTTTTCTCTCTGAGGAGTATGCTGTGCTCCTCGTCTGTGCAGATTCACTTTAAACCTAAAGGCTTTAAAACAAGCAGAGAGTTTGAAGCTGTTCTACAAAAGATGGGCCCTGAAGGAGAGAGCTTTACATCTCACCGAATATGTTTACACGAACAGCGATTTTTCAAGTGTATATGGTATTACAGGGTTTAAGATGGGCAGAGTAAACTGGTATCATGAATATATATTTCCAAATATGAATATTCAGGACCACTATATAAATTTCTTAATAATGTGCCTATGTGGTATTAACACAAGAATATTTGTACTGGTAACATCTGCTCTTATCTCAAAGCATATTTTACAGCTTTGTCTGAAAATGAAAAAAAAAAATGGAGCATGCAGTAATTATGATGAATGATGAAAGTGCAAAATAAAATACAAAAGTCAATGCATCAAAACTTAAGTTTGCTCTTCCTTATTTTACTAAAATGCAATGCATTGCAAACTTACGCTGAATTTGTTTTTACTTATAAAATATTTTACAGTTTGTTTAATGTGCTGAATATACAAATTTTAAATTAATATGTTAATGTGTGCATCCGTTTCCTTTTTCCTATGTTTATACTGCACAGATTTCACTTTAAATGAGCTTCTAATAAGAATAAGAGTCGATAGAATGGTAATGTCGTTGGTCCGCCTGCACAGTGGGATAGTTGTACAGTTGGGATTTTGCTTTAACAGTTGTTCATCTCCCACAGGGAAGATGCTATTAACTCATCGTTCTTTTTCTCAAAAGGCTAGGCTCCTCGCTCACTCATTCACATGAATATGCATTAAGGGCAATACAATTCCATATGGAGCAACACATAGTGGGCTGCCAGTTTGTGATAATGTCTGTTTGCATATTAGAGGCAGCTGGTCAAGACAATGCAAAGTTGCAGTTTGTTAATAAGACAGCGAATTCCTCACCTTTACAGTGTACTATTACACAACTTCCTTCTAATGTAAAAGTCACAGAGAAAAAAGGTTGATCCAACAAAAAAATTTGAATCTTCTTCATACTCTCATTCCCTTGGTTACCTGAGATGGCAGGCACAGAGGGAGGGTATGGATTTGGTGATTACAGCGTTACCATAGCGATTGGTAGGTCGGGCGGAATAGGGCGGAAAAGGGCCTACGTTTGAAGTGGTAAGTCCTTTCATAGTGCTTTGATCAGGGAGATGTTTGTAGTGAGGGCAAACCTGAAGAACAAACAGGACTTCAGAAAGATCAGCTATCTGTTCAGTAGCGTTCAGCCTCTAAAGGGAACAGAAAAAACCCTCAACCGATAATTACTGACTTTTTTATGCAGATTACAGCGGGAAAAAAGACTGAAAGAGCTCCGTTTGGACCGTTAGAAGGAAGGATAAAGAGAAGAAAAACAAGACGCTGCTGAGGGAGCAGATGTTCTTTGACTCTACCATTCTTATGCGTGCCAGCCTTATATTTGCACAAAAACGCTGCCAAATGAAATTCATTGTAGAGTAAATACTTACATAGCACACACGTGTGTGTTTCCCATTCAGGAACTCTTAAAACACTAGAAAATGTCATTGAAAAACAAAGCAAATGGGTGATTGGCACATGTTGGTGCAGTTAAGTGTAAATTTTCCAACTTCACGCGTCTTCCTCTATAAGTGGGTGTGTGATTGAGTATGTTCTGGTAACTGCCAGTAGGTGTGCGAGTGTGTGGTGTGTAATAACTCCATATGCAAGGTGCCGCCACACTAAAGCCATTAGATCTCAGCGAGAGAGCCAGAAGTACTTTAGTGCTGTAGGTGTGACCCAAAGCCCCTAACCTCCTCCATCACAAAGCCGAGGATGGCGGAAAACAAAACAGGACAGGACAGAGTGCAGCAGGGTCACAGGTCGGGTGGGGCATAGGCAGGATACTGATTGCCCCTTTCTCATGCTTCAAAATCACATTGTTCCCTTGTTAAAAACACCCAAGCAAACTCTTAAACAAAAAGGGAACATGGTCCCCTCTAACACTTAATAAGAAAACAATGCATAATTATAAGTGTATGCTCTCGATTTAGAATTACTGCTTTCACTCATTCTGTCTTACAGAATGCTTTGAAGGCTCACATGGACCAAAAGCATACAGTGCAGGATTACATGGCCTTTTGAGTCCGATTTCACCAGAGAACTTAATTGTGGTCCTTCGCTACAATAAACAGTCAGTGGCTTCATCTTCTTCTCAATAAATAGTGCTATATGGGATTTGCGTCTCCCCTTCTTCCTGTTGAGAGTTTCCAGGGACCATGGTCCACAGAGAATGTGGGAAAGGCAGGCTTTTAGTTGCATAGAGGGAACATCAGATAGGATAAAGTATTATTAAAACCCCCAATGTTTTAGAGTTTAATATAATCAGCAGCGGAGCAGACACGCTCTACTTGCAGCTATGTTGAATGCCATCTCATCTAATGAATACCCCCTTTGCTCTCTCGGAATTTGTTGAGGTATCTGCTCATGAGCGTTCTGTGGAGACTGAGTCTCAGAGGTAAACAGTGGGATGCAGGAGGTATTTTACAGACGAGGGGGACAGAGACTTAGGATTACATGCAAGTGGTTTAAAGTACAGTCAATGGAAAATTTGTAATTATCTTAGGCACTCAGACTGAACAAATAAAAAGCATTCCAGGGGTCTCGCCAGCCATGTTCTGTCCTGCACTGCAGAGAGAGTTCCGAATCTGAGCTTAGCCCAACAACATTCAGGATGAGAGCCCAGGCCATGTTATGGACTGTCGCAAAATACTAATGAAATATTAATTATTAGCCGTGTGTGTCAGCGAGATGAGCCCGGGCCGGTTCCCACAGGAAGACCTGTCAGCGGACTGAGGAAGAAGGAGAAGGAGAGTGAGACAGACAGGATGAGGAGGCCCTGACCTTTACTGTCAGTCGAGAGAGAGGGACCGCGACAGTGAAGGAGGGGGAGAGATCAAGAGAGAGAAGAAACCCCAGAGCCCCCTGACTCTTGTCTTACGCCCGTCATCCGCTGGGACACATCATTCTGACCTGCCCTGATCCATGACTGTTCTGCTCAACAGCTTTCCTCCAATCAGCCGGCAGGAAGTCCTCTGACTGCCACACACAGCGCAGCTATCGTCTGCATGGGAGACAAACTGAGCCGTTTAAAGAGCTTTAAACTTTTGCTTTTGCTTTTAAGCTTTTGGCTGCTGCAAACTTCACTAAAACTACTAGAATTAGGGGTGCTCCGATCACGATCGGCCAATCGTTAATGCGCATCTCATCAGTAAAGCCGGTTCGCTAATCAGCAGTAAATTCCCTCAGGTGCGTGGTTTCACATTGAGCAGCTGTTACTACACAGAGCCGTTGTTAAATGAGAAGATGCGCAAATAAATGCTGAAAATGAACGTGGATTTGCGCAGCTTCTCAGTTAACAATGGCTCTGTGTAGTAACAGCTGCTCTATGTGAAATCTGCTTTGACTCAATCAGTATTGTATGAAGTGCTATGTAAATAAAGGTGACTTGACTTGACTTGGTGCTCAAGAAACATTCTTATTATCAATGTAGAAAACGATTGACCATTATCCAAACCTCTGCTGTGTCTCTCTATGATCAGGGGCGATATTTTCTCAGCAAGCTGCACAAAAAGATCTTATGTACTGGAAAACAAAACTGTGTGGATGTAATTGCTATGTCAATTCTAGTAAAATCACTCATATGTAGATATGTAGATATGTTAGATATCCCTGAACAGTGCCTCCTCCATAACGGGACAGTTGTAGGAGTAATTGAAGGGATTGTGGGGTTTTAATCCACTCTCACTTCCTAGCAATTCACATACAGTTTACCACAACACTGCTGTAGCCCTACATGCATGAGATCAAACCCTAGTGTAAAATTATCACAGCAACCATACACCCAGCTCTACTCCTATGAAGAAACCAGGAAACCAGCGTCAGTGTTTTTTTTTAAATATATATAAATAAATTATGTTTAACACACACACTTATTTATTTTATACTGTAACATATTTGAAAATGTATTAAATATTCTTGCAATGGCAAAGCTAAGTTTTCAGCAGCCAATTCTACAGTCTCCAGTCATAATTGAGCACTACTTGTTATTACTGGCTGCAAACCATAGTTTACCCTGCACTCGCTGAAGTCCACTGAGCAGAGACCAAAGCAGCACTGAAGACTTGAGCACCGCATGTCAACACCACAGAAACCTCCAGAACATACAGCAGTCAGAGCACTTCAGATGGCCCAGTAACAAGAGCACGTAGCCCTCAATGACAGCTCTCAACACGGGACATTACTTTGTCCTGTGCAGTGGGAGGGGAGGCAGGTGTGTGTTGTGGTGTGACAAAACCTGAGGTGACAGCTTGTGTTTTCATTCGGCCCCCCGCAGGACACAGTATATCGGTTCAGTCACACTGTTTCAATCTCACTCGATCTCTGCTTCTTTCTATCAGTCATTTTCATATGGGTTTTCTTTCTTTAATTCATCGGTTCATAATTCCTAGCTTTTATCAGCTTCTTTCCATTTCAGGCCCTTTGACATGACACGCAACACTTTTTTTTTATCAAGAAATATGTAAATTAATATTGATGGAACCAATAACATTCCCTCGATATCATAAAACTGCCTCGATAATAAATAACGTGTTATCGGCCTAGTTCAGACTACACAACTGCCAACGTTTAAAGTAATGTTTAAACCCATGGCTTGCTCTCTCATTGGCTGTAGCTCATCGCGACACCTGACTTTAATCGCGGTTAAAATCCTGTAATTGCAGAATTGCATTCCATCTGACATTTACTCACATATTCGTAAATGAACTCCATCCTCTAATGTGTTCGTCCTTATATGTGTCATTTTCAGGTCCTTATATACTGTATGCTAATATTTCATTGATATTTAAGCAAAAGTTTCCATTCACCTGTCATGGCAACCACAAGCAGGTTTGATAGTGTGATACTGAAAGATGATTGTTTTAAATGGTTACCTCTGATATATATGCAGCAGGAGGGAAATTAAATTTGAAATGCATTGGGCTTTTCTCTGCCGCTTTTTTGACTGAAGCAAATGATGCTGCGTTATATATTTAAACTCGTTTTTTTATTAACATCATATATTACAGGGTAAATTTATTGAAACAAACTCAGCCTTAACTTGTTGGACTACCACTATACATTTTTTATTGTATTTATTTATTTATTGTAAATTAGCCTTTATTTATTTGTTTTAGAAGACAATAGCTTAGTCAAATATGTATGTGTTCAATTATATTAATAGTAAACTATAATTAATCTATAAATTATTAGTGAAAAAGACAAAGTTACAGTTATAACCCTGTTTAAAACTTTTGATCAAAAGAATAACAGCATGCTTATTAATTGAGTATAATCACAATTTATCACATTTATGTCAAGATTTACAGGGAAAAAAAATCCACAAATTAAGATCATTCATAATACTGAACCCTTTTTTGGCCATTGCATCACATCCCACAGTTTTACATCATCTTGTAGCACACATTTTAAAGACGCTGTTAAAAAGGTGCTTTAAACACACCTTAAAAATGCTGCAATATGTTCCATTCTCTTGCATTCCACCCAGCTGTTTTTGAACCCAAGTGAGTGTCTTTGTTGAGGCGTGCTAACTGCAGACTTGCAAAAATATGACAGAGGCTTTTTAGTTGTTCCCTCTTTCCACATTAGACTCTCTCTGTTTCTCTGGGAGGCCAATCAAGGCCACTTCTGTCGGCTCTTGTCATCCCTTTAGCCTTTGTGACTACAGAAAGATCTCTTCATTCCCCTTCCCTCACCCTGCTCTTGTAGCACACACACACACACACACTTAAATACATACACGGCCCACCACTCAAAAATCCTCAAGTGATTCAAAACAAAACCCTCAGACTGCTGTTATTAAGCACCGACTTTAGCAAATGTAACTCCCAGCTGCCTTTAATCCCTCCACAGGGGTGACATCCAAAGAGCCAGTATTCATGTCCAATAATGCTGGCAAAACCAACCTGGAGACTTTTAAAGCACCCAGCTCAGTCTTGGTAACCATTCTCTCATGGGAATGAGCATGAAAAGGCTTACAGAAGAACAAGGAAGGATCTTCAGATCTGAGATTTAAAATAACTCTATATTAGTTTGTTTTCTTGGCATTTGTACTCAGCTCTCGCTCACTGACGTCTCTTCATCTCATGTTGAAGAGTAGTCTCTAAGCAAGCCAGAGCTTTGGCAAATGAGAGTTCTTTGGGCCTATATGAAGCTTTTGTATTTTCCTTTTCAGCCACAAAAAAAGACAAAAAAAACCATCTCTTTAGAAGCAGAGCACCACCGATCTCAGGAAAAATTTAAGTTCACTTCCTCATACTAAGGCATTACACTTTTTTTGCTGCTTTTGTCCACTTGATCCGTAAGAGAAACAAAGGTGAACCTTGAGAATACTAATCACCAGGGTTCTGAAATTTTAATACTGACCACACACACACACATGCACACAAAATAGTGTGTGCACACGTGTACCAGTGATTGCGGCATTGAGTACGGAATAATTCATCATGTCTAATTAATTATTCAGAGTAACTGGGAAGATGTCATCTCAGAACAAAACTTTGTAGTGCAGTTAAAAAGGCGAAGACAAACTCCAGCAGTCTTCCTCACCAGAGCTGGTTTATGTTTGAAGATCTGCTTGCTCCACAACATTTGCCATGGCTCTTTAAATCACACTTGATTACCTTTTAAATAAAACGGCATGCTAAACATCAGCAGCCCACTTCTTATGGAGTGTTTTACTATTATATGGCCACTAAAATAGATTTTCTTTGTAATGCGAGGACACTCAAAAGTCAAACAATGCATCCTAAAAAGAACCAGTTGTCCTATCAGGCGATGTATTTAATGACTTCAAACAAGGGAGATGAATACAGTCATATGCCTCTCTTATAGAAGGGTTTTGTGACTCAATAATATAGCAGCTCCTACTGAATACCAACTTCTGAATTTAAAAAAAGAAAGTAATAATAACCCATGCTACGGACCACAGAAATAACAATCTGAACATTTTCATTCAGAGGATTTGTTTTTGTTTACACTGTCACAATCCTTCATCTGCAAGAGGCAAGCTGTCACTCACAATTTTGGCTAAATCTAAGTCTATGAATATTTAATTGGGATTGATTCCTCTGAGTCAATATACTATTGTACAAATTGCCTTTGGTTCTGTTTCTTAGCCTTGGCACAAAGAAGTTGTCTTCCAATATTGTGTGATCTACTTTCTCCATATAATGGTGAACAAAGTGTGTGACTAATATGTTACACTAGCTATTTTTCCATCCACCTATTTTTATGCGGATTTTAGAATATCTTATGTGCACAATTGTGTTGAATAAACCTTTTATCCAATAAGAAAAAAGTGTGCATAAACTAAGATTGAAACACATTTACCAAGCAAATTATTAAATATGAAAGTTATTATATTCAGAGGCTCCTTCTACTTTTCTTAGTGATATTTAGTGCCAATGTATCAGGGAGTGAAGATTTTGTCCTCCTTGACCAATTGGATTGAAACTGCACTTAATAAATGTTTTATGCAATATTCCAATTTTGCACATAAGTTAAATTTACAACTTTAAAAGGAAACATAGCTACTGTTAATGTTATAATTGTTAATTGTAATGTTAGTTATACATTTAATTAAATTTTTTTTTTTACATATGATAAAGTGCTATGGATGTGTTACCATTAAACTATTAAACTAAATGTTATTCTAGACAGAACATCTTGTCTAGCTTTCATGCTGTGATATGACTTCTGATGTCATCATATAAAGAAGACAATTTAACACTTTTAGTGGAGACTGTCTGGCTAGTATAAGAGAAAGAAACAATGACATGAATACTAAGCAGCTCTGATGATTGGAAGTGTTACTAAGAGCAGCTCTGTGACAGTGACATTGGCCGTCAATGTCAGACGACTCCGCCACGCCTCGGCAAAGAGCTCCATTTTGAGCCATAATTAGCTTTAACATTCCCAGTATGAAATATTCATGATAGCTTTGGATTTTTTTAATTGCGGGAGCATTCTGCGTTAATCGAAGTCATTTAGAGAGCCTTCTGTTTGACACGCGGAGGAGAGGAACATAAATCAGACGTCTGACTCTATCAGCCAGTTAACCCCTTCTGTGGCAAGCTGTTTATTTTAATGGGGCCTGATCTGATAATTCTGGTCCACACAAATCAATCAAATGCTGCCAGCGTGATAAACATAAGAGACGGCACCAGTGCAACAGGCCATCTCAACCTTTGACATCAAGCACTGTGGACATTGCCCTCCATGCTTTCGGGAGATAAACACAGCTTGAAAATAGCCTTTCTCTAGCTGCATTATTTCTGTGCTTATTGGTGAGGTCTTGTCGTTTCTGCATCACCAAATGGAACTTTAAATATATTAAGTGTTTTGAACAGTTTCCCAAGAACAAACCCATTGTCAGTGGTCGAGCCAACAGATAATGCCACTCCAAACACATACCATTTGATGAGCCGATTTTGCTCTGGGCTGCTCAAAATAAGCAGAATTTATTTTTTGTGATGCTTAGTATGGTTTTATTACTGTATGCTTATGTTCATGTTATCAGAACAAAAATTAGAACTGGCTTACTTACCGTTATACTGGAATGAGAAAGTATGTCAGCACAGTTTTTGATGCAATTAAGCAATTACAATGAATGGGGACAGATGCTTTAAAGCTTCAAACCGTATGAAAACTACTCCACGCAAGTTTTTATAAAAGTAGTCTATACAACTCATAGGATCACATTATTTCATCAGCAAGATTGAGAAATGAATCAGAAATTCGTTAGATTCATCAAGAAATCATACAGACTAATGAATTGAGTCAACTGATTCATTGAAAAGATCCAACTCATTTGAACAATTCATTCACAAAATGGATTCATGAACTTACCAGTCACTCATGAATGTGCCAGGCTAGTCCACATACTGAGATTTTCAAAGCATTAAAATGTACATTTTGGTCTTTTCCTATAAAAAAATTCTACACTTTCGTTTCAGTTTCATGAAAGAAATAAGATTTGGCGTGACGTGTGTAAATAATATTAGAATTTACTTTTGGGTGAACTATCTCTTTAAGAAGTTTAGAAACTAAAGGCAGAATGCATTGTAGCAAAGTCTATTTCTCATCAACAGAAAAGCACAGTAAAACCTTCCTTCATTTTCCGTGTAAAAAGAAGATCAGTGTGCAATTTGTCCTTGTCTCTTCTTCTCCTTCCCTCTTTGAAGTATTGTTCAACGTTTTTCAGGATGAGGGTCGGAACGAATCAATGTCCATGCATCAATATCACAGCCATAAAAAACTATTTACCTAAAGCAAGGATCTCGGCCATTGATTTGTTTCTGTGCTATGGAGAGCTGCGGTGTGCATAGGTTAATAGCATTTACAGGGGAACGTACGATCTTCCTCAAAAATAATAGCCAGGAAAAAAAAAGAAGAAAAAAGGAAATATAAATATAATACACTACTGATAAACGTTCACTCTAGACAAAAAATAAATAAATAAATAATAATTTAATTGATGATTTCAAGCATTTGAGGAAACTTTGGTTTTGGTGGTGCTGAAAATGTCAACTGGATAAGGAAGCGTTTCACCAGGTCTTTCAACTGGAAAACTACATTTCATTCCCTGGGGCTTTTGTGTTCATGTTGTGTTCAAAAAGCAAGAGCAAGCGAGACACGCACATGAATTGTCACTGATATTCTGCCTATGCTTCATTGTATTAAATGCTCTGCTGGTTTTGATGCACACAGGGCACCGCTACTCTTGCAAAGCTCACCAGTTTATTATCTGTGGGATATTACTTGTGGAATTCTAAACAGCTGCCTGAATGTTCTATTCATGTCCACATATTTCCTATTCCATTCTGCCTCCATCACTCCAGCCCCCTTTCGGTGACAGCGTTTGTCCCACCGGCCGCTCAATCGTGCACTCCTGCTGCTAAAGGATGATGAGTGGAGTGCCGAGTTGCAGGTAAAGTTTGATGTGTGAAGCCCTGCTGCTGATGGCAGCGTCTCTGTGACAGCACATCAATGAAGGCCCTTGATGGATGTCGGGCTGGAAGCAGGGTCCGGATTAAAGAGCCCCACGCCCAGCAGCACGCATCTGCCACCTGTCCCCAGTCCACTGTCACTGCAGTTGGATACAATAAAATAGGGCTCATGGTCATCAGGGTTTTCGGTGATGTGACCACAAGCACATTTCACAAGTGCCAATCAAGCATGTCTCTCACACAGGCCCCACCCTCACCCCTCTTCATCCTATCTTCCTCCCTCAGCTACTCACCCAGAGATCAGAGGGAAATCAGTGAGTAGCAGGTTCAGCAGGGATTTAGTGTGGTTGGCATGGTGCCTAATCACACTACTAGTAATGGGCTTATATCAATTAGCGGAATAGAATACCAATATGAAAAAGTTGGATAAAAATTGATAAAAATTACCGTTTTAAATATGTAAAACAGCATGCAATATAGAACAGAAACCCTGTCAAATGGTACCATTTCATTGTTGCCACATTGCCTTATTGTGTTTAATTGAGTCATTGGCATCTTGTTATCATTTTTGTTTGAAGTTGGTTTGATTCAGCATATAATCCACTTTTGGGTAAATATAACTCTTTACAGCATGATCAAATGAATAAAAAAGTCTATATATATATATATATATATATATAATGATCACACACACACACACACACACACACACACGTCCCTACATGTGCCGGCCCTGCTGCCCAGCTCAATCCATCATTACTACACTAAATCATCTCTCTGTCAATAACACCACTGCAAAATATTAGTCATGTGGATACTGTTATTTTTAATGACATTCAGCAGTCCCCTTGGGCTGATGGAGTGAGCGAGAAATACAGAGAGAGAGAAAGAATGCATAGGTAGGCAATAACATTAGGCAAAAAAAAGTGCTTAGCAGCTTGAAAAGAGTCGAGAGTGAGCAAGCAGTGGAAGTGTTAAATACTTAAGGAAGACTGTTATCTCCATGATAGTTAATTGCTAGTTTGTTCAGTCAAAAACGTTCTATGAAAGATCTTTGAGATTCTGGAAAAACCTGGGAAAAGTTTCCAGCAAGCTGGTGATTCCATCTCCATCAGCTGGATATAATTGCTCATTTAATATTAGAATAGGTTTTTGACATTCTCATTTATTACAAGAGCTCAATGCAACCTGAACCTCTGGATGTGTGTGTGTGGTCTGATATCAATGTCACACCTCCTCAATAACTCAGACAGGGCCGTGTGCTTATCTTTCTTTGACACTCAGATCAATCTTGCTTTTAATCCAGAACCCATTCGCAGTCTTTCTCACTTTAATTCCACACATCAAACAAAAACATCACACCCCTCCTGTGAATGTGCGTGTCTGTGTCCAATCAAGTCAAGGACACAGGATGGGTGGCTGATCTTCCAGAATCTACATTATACACTTCATAGATAGTAAGCAGTGCTGGGTGATGTTAAACACTCTTTATTTTCATAGAATTATAGTGTTAATAGATTGAAATGCTGAGAATATGTATGAATAAACAGTGAATTCAAATTCTATGCCCTTTTGGTTTCAGAATATGTATTTCATTGTTTATTGTGTTACATAAAATTGTTTTTATTATATTATTATTTATATGAGGGGAATGTATATATACAGGGGCGGATCTAGAAAAATATTGATGGGGTGGCAAGAAGGGGGCAAAAATTTTTGAAGGGTGGCAACATATGGCAGACGTGTATATACTGAATTTAGTCACAGTTATCAGTTTCATGATAAATAGTATATGTATACGCTATATAAATTTTTGTAGCCTACTTTACACAGAACAAACGTCAGACCTAACTAACATTATAGGCTATACAGTGGTGTAGTCTTTTTTGGTAGTGTGTATACTGTGATCCTCCCCCCCACCTCATTCATGATATTTAAAGCTGGGGAGACTCAACTGATTTTCTACAGTTTAGTGTTAATCACCATCTAACTCAAGCAGTCAAGAGCTACATTTAGCCTTAGATGTAATATGAATATGGTCCCTGAAGCATAGGTTTTATTAGCTGACAATAATAATAAACAAATAAACATTATAGGCACAAATGTACTTTTAGAAATTGTTTTTGAAAAAAAAAATGGTGTTATCGTTTTGGCAAGTTTAAATTAAAACATCTGTGAAAACTTCTGTGACATTCCCTTAAAATAACGTTTTAGTAGATATTTTTTAAAGGAGCATTTCACCCGTGGGAACATTGCTCTTCATTGAAAGTGGGTCATATATGTAGTCTAAATCTATTTAAATTTTCGAATTTGGTGCCTTTTTGACCGAGTTAGTACAGAAAGTAACTTTAGGGCTCATTTGTATCGAAAACCACAACTCCCACAATGCAACACATTTGCACAGCTCCACAAGCCACTCCCACTCCCAAGACATTGAGGACACAGTTAGCGATGTATGGTATTTAGTGAAGTGACATTCAGCCAAGTACGGTGACCCATACTCAGAATTTGTGCTCTGCATTTAACCCATCCGAAATGCACACACACAGAGCAGTGAACACACACACACACACACTGTGAGCACACACCCGGAGCAGTGGGCAGCCATTTATGCTGCGGCGCCCGGGGAGCAGTTGGGGGTTCGATGCCTTGCTCAAGGGCACCTAAGTCGTGGTATTGACGTGCCACAGTAGTAAACAATGCCACAGTAAGCTTTTTGTGCATTAAAAAAGGTACTGCACAAACATTTTACAGTTGACGTTACGTAACTTATTAACCGGGAATCATTTCGTGAAATCAATTCTGAAATATGTCTCCAGGACGCCTCTGTCCATATGCGGGGCGAAACTAGGATGGTTCACAACGCAAACATCTGTGTCCTTGTCTGCCTCAGACATTTCTTAGAGGAGAAATTGGCATCTTTCAAATTCTTGGCAGCAGACGGACTCTAGCTCTGTGTCCGTAGGCGCACAACGAGAGCACAGGCACCACCAGTCCGCACCAGCTCGAGCACGCCCGGGCTCCTCGGACGCGACAGGCAGGTCTCCGGCCTCGGCTGCAGCCGCTGCCTCCTGTTCCTCCATCAGCCTCAGCTGCTCTGCGCTATATTGTGGCTCGTATAGATAGCCACGAACATCTGTTTCGAGCAACAGACTTTGAAAATCCTCTTCTTCCATATCATGAGTTGTTCCTCCAGCCATTCTCGTAAATCTGACTCCATAAGCGCTTGTTAGCTTAGCTACATAGCTTCCAAACAAGATGGCGGATTTTCATTTTCGTTTCTGTAAGTTTAGTCCCACCCACTGATCTGTAATAGGCCTGTAGGGTGAGTGGGTCCCACCCCCTGGAATAATAATAAGCTAGTGTGTGTAGTCTCTACACTTTTCAATGAATTTTGACTTCCTGCTTATTATGACGCAAAATGACGATTTTTACATCATAATAAGCAGGAAGTAAAACACTTAAATCCTTATTTCTCCCATCTCAGGGAAAAATAAAGGAAAAATCCATGATCATTATAATATATGACTGGGTTTCTAACAATACAAAGCTAAATGCAAATGGGTGAAGTGATCCTTTAAGAATATTTTTTTGGGGAATTTTTGTTACATAATTTCTTTGAGTTAGACCAAATTTTTTATTTTGGTGGGTTGTAGACAGAGTTTCTGTGTTTTTTTAATAAACTATTATTATTATTAGCTATTAAGCCTACTTGAAGTATAGCATATTCTACTGTGAAATAGTACTATATTTCTGTTTACATTTCTTCAAGTTATACCTAGATTTTATTCTGAGAGGTTGTCATAAAGACATTGCAGTTTCTGTCTGTGTATACGATACGAATGAATGAATGACGATAGTTTTATCAAATGTAATGGTGAAATCCTCTCATAGCGTGTGTATGATAGCCTACAGTCGTGGCCAAAAGTTTTGAGAATTACATAAATATTGGAAATTGGAAAAGTTGCTGCTTAAGTTTTTATAATAGCAATTTGCATATACTCCAGAATGTTATGAAGAGTGATCAGATGAATTGCATAGTCCTTCTTTGCCATGAAAATTAACTTAATCCCAAAAAAACCTTTCCACTGCATTTCATTGCTGTCATTAAAGGACCTGCTGAGATCATTTCAGTAATCGTCTTGTTAACTCAGGTGAGAATGTTGACGAGCACAAGGCTGGAGATCATTATGTCAGGCTGATTGGGTTAGAATGGCAGACTTGACATGTTAAAAGGAGGGTAATGCTTGAAATCATTGTTCTTCCATTGTTTACCATGGTGACCTGCAAAGAAACGCGTGCAGCCATCATTGCGTTGCATAAAAATAGCTTCACAGGCAAGGATATTGTGGCTACTAAGATTGCACCTAAATCAACAATTTATAGGATCATCAAGAACTTCAAGGAAAGAGGTTCAATTCTTGTAAAGAAGGCTTCAGGGCGTCCAAGAAAGTCCAGCAAGCGCCAGGATCGTCTCCTAAAGAGGATTCAGCTGCGGGATCGGAGTGCCAACAGTGCAGAGCTTGCTCAGGAATGGCAGCAGGCAGGTGTGAGCGCATCTGCACGCACAGTGAGACGAAGACTTTTGGAAGATGGCCTGGTGTCAAGAAGGGCAGCAAAGAAGCCACTTCTCTCCAAAAAAAACATCAGGGACAGATTGATCTTCTGCAGAAAGTATAGTGAATGGACTGCTGAGGACTGGGGCAAAGTCATATTCTCCGATGAAGCCCCTTTCCGATTGTTTGGGGCATCTGGAAAAAGGCTTGTCCGGAGAAGAAAAGGTGAGGGCTATCATCAGTCCTGTGTCATGCCAACAGTAAAGCATCCTGACACCATTCATGTGTGGGGTTGCTTTTCATCCAAGGGAGTGGGCTCACTCACAATTCTGCCCAAAAACACAGCCATGAATAAAGAATGGTACCAAAACACCCTCCAATGGCAACTTCTTCCAACAATCCAACAACAGTTTGGTAAAGAACAATGCATTTTCCAGCACGATGGAGCACCGTGCCATAAGGCAAAAGTGATAACTAAGTGGCTCGGGGACCAGAATGTTGAAATTTTGGGTCCATGGCCTGGAAACTCCCCAGATCTTAATCCCATTGAGAACTTGTGGTCAATCCTCAAGAGGCGGGTGGACAAACAAAAACCCACTAATTCTGACAAACTCTAAGAAGTGATTATGAAAGAATTAGTTGCTATCAGTCAGGATTTGGCCCAGAAGTTGATTGAGAGCATGCCCAGTCAAATTGCAGAGGTCCTGAAAAAGAAGGGCCAACACTGCATATACTGACTCTTTGCATAAATGTCATGTAATTGTCGTTAAAAGCCTTTGAAACGTATGAAGTACTTGTAAATTCAGTACATCTCAGAAACAACTGAAACAAAGATCTAAAAGCAGTTTAGCAGCAAACTAATAAAAAAAAACTAATATTTATGTAATTCTCAAAACTTTTGGCCACGACTGTACATCATGCGTCAATATAGTGAAAAGCTGAAAACACCACGCATGCTTCAGTGTGTGTGTGTGTGTGTGTGTGTGTGTGTGTGTAGTAGACCACACATTGAGCGCTCATTCCCAGAGACGTGTATAACAACACCTTTAATATTCACAGACCCTAGTCCATATCGAGATTTGATTAAATGTACAGCCCTCCTTTTGATTTATTCATCAAAAATGGCAGAATTCCGTGACGTTCTGCTTTATGAAGCAAGTTCGATTTGTGACTGAATTCCGCGATTCAGTCCTTGTCGCTTTTCTAACACAGACGGGTGAATTTATGAATGAAAGTGTGAAAGTTCAGACACAAAACGAAGTTGTTACGTATCCTCACGCTTTTTTAAAGTGGGTTACGTATCACGTAGTATGGAATAACGTAGTAGACTACACCACCGTAACGTTCGTTAGAGAAATGACGCTCTTCAACCTGATATTTATCATCTCAAAGTCAACATTACAACTATGCTAGCACTGTGCTTTCATTATAGCTTCATTTCTTTATAGATCGATAATCCATTTTACCTCTTTCCTCCTGTGTTCCCTCGCTTCGCGCGCTCAGAAACTTTTCCAAACTAATCAGTCTCGTGCCGCTCTGTCGTCCTCTCGTGCTGCTGCATTCACTGCAGTCGGACATTGGAGATTCGCACTTGTAAATTTTCTAATAGATTTTTTATTCAGTAAGGATGCATTAAACTGTGAGTAAATACATTTGTTACAAAAGATTTCCATTTCAAAATGTTCTTTTAAACTTCATATTCTATATACGTATAGAGAAATACCATAAAAAAAGGTTTCCACAAAATTAAGCATTAAAATAGTTTTAAACGTTCATAAGAAATGTCTCAGCGTATTAGAATGATTTATCAAGGACCATGTGACAGTATCGTTTTGCATTATATATATATATATATATGTATTACTGTACATTGGATCACATAAATGCAGCCTTAGTGAACATATCTATCTATGCCATTATATGTATATATTCCATTCTTATATAAATATCTATCCATCTATATTAACCATATATATATATATATATTACACACAAACACACGCGCGCACAGGTGCATCTCAATAAAATAGGATGTTGTGGAAAAGTTCATTTCAGTAATTCAACTCAAATTGTGAAACTCATGTATTAAATTCAATCCACACAGACTGAAGTAGTTCAAGTCTTTGGTTCTTTTAATTGTGATGATTTTGGCTCACATTTAACTAAAACCCACCAAATTCACTATCTCAACAAATTGGAATACTTCATAAGATCAATAAAAAAAAAAAAAATTAGAGAATTGTTGGCCTTCTGGAAAGTATGTTCATTTACTGTACATGTACTCAATACTTGATAGGGGCTCCTTTTTCTTTAATTACTTCCTCAATTTGGCGTGGCATGGAGGTGATCAGATTGTGGCACTGCTGAGGTGGTATGGAAGCCCAGGTTTCTTTGACCGTGGCCTTCAGTTCATTTGCATTTTTTGGTCTCTTATTTCTCATTTTCTTCTTGACAATACCCTATAGATTCTCTATGGGGCTTAGGTCTGGTGAGTTTGCTGGCCAGTCAAGCACACCAACACCATGGTCATTTAAACAACTTTTGTTGCTTTTGGCAGAGTGGGCAGGTGCCAAATCCTGCTGGAAAATGAAATCAGCATCTTCAAAAAGCTGGACAGAAGGATGCATGAAGTGTTTCAAAATTTCTTGGTTAATGGGTGCAGTGACTTTGGTTTTCAAAAAACACAATGGACCAACACCAGCAGATGACATTGCTCCCCAAATCATCAGACTATGGAAACTTAACACTGTACTTCAAGCAACTTGGGCTATGAGCTTCTCCACCCTTTCTCCAGACTCTTGGTTTCGAAATGAAATACAAAACTTGCTCTCATCTGAAAAGAGGACTTTGACCACTGGGCAACAGTCCAATTCCTCTCTTTAGCCCAGGTAAGACACCTCTGACATTGTGGCCTAACAAGAGGAATACGACAACTGTAGCCGAATTGCTTGACACGTCTCGACTCCAGCCTCAATTCATTCCTTGTGAAGTTAATTCAATTTTTGAATCATTTTGCTTGACAATCCTCATAAGGCTGCATTGCGGTTCTCTTGGTTGATTATGCATCTTTTTCTACCACTCAACTTTCTGTTAACATGCTTGGATACAGCACTCTGTGAACAGGCAGCTTCTTCGGCAATGAATGCTTGTGGCTTACCCTCCTTGTGAAGGGTGTCGATGATTGTCTTCTGGGCAACTGTCAGATCAGCAGTCTTCCCCATGATTGTTTAGCCCAGTGAACCAAACTGAGAGACCATTTTGAAGGCTCAGGAAACCTTTGTGGGTGTTTTGAGTTTATTAGATGACTGGCATGTCACCATATTCTAATTTGTGAGATAGTGAATTGGTGGGTTTTTGTTAAATGCGAGCCAAAATCAACTTAATTAAAAGAACCAAAACACTTAGACTACTTCAGTCTGTGTGCATTGAATTTATTTAATACACAAATTTCGAAATTGGAGTTGAATTACTGAAATTAACTTTTCCACGACATTCTAATTTATTGAGATGCACCTGTGTGTGGGCCTGTTTTTGTGACATATCAGGACACAACTCTGTATAATGACATGGTTATGACTCAGGTATTACAAGGAGAGGGTGACTTATGAGGACATAACCCATGTCCCCATTTTTCAAAACGCTTATAAACCATACAGAATGAGTTTTTTGAGAAAGTAAAAATGCACAAAGTTTGCTGGGAGGGTTAGGTGTAGGGTTGGTGAAGGGTGATATAATATGAAGTTTGTACAGTATAGAAACCATTATGGCTACAGGATGTCTCCACTTTTCACAAAAACAAACGTGTGTGTGTGTGTGTGTGTGTATACATATACACACACATATACATACATATATACACATACCTCTCTTATCTATCTATCTATAATCATTCAAATGTTTGAGGTCAGACATATTTATTTTTAAACTTAAAACTTGTCCAGGATATGATATCAACTCAAGATTGATTTCTTTCTTTTCTTTCTTTGTGATTAAGAAAACAGCTCACACTGAGAGGGTTTGTTTGTAGAATAAAAGTCAGAATTTATTCTGTTGATCTGTACATTGAACAAGAGTACTCGGACTGCAGCACACACACGCGCACACACACACACACGACTGATGTTAACCAGGCAAAACCAGCTGTGCACAGGTGAGGAGTGCAACTGGTTCACATGGAAACATTTGATTTTGCTTTCCATTGTCTTTCTATCCTTGTTCTCTGTTTGAGTCCCTGTGGAGTCAGACTCAAGGTGCAGTGATGCCTAGTTTAGCTGAAATTAAGCCAGGTTCAGCCTAAAAACTCAGTATGAATAAAAATTATCCACTGAGAGTCCTTTTAGTCCAGGCTTGGGCTTGATCTGTGTTCAAGTAAAGCAGGCCTAACGTATGGGGAACAGGGACTGTTGTGAGAAGGAAGATCCCCCTGACAGCAGCCCTCACTGAATCAGTGGTAAAATCAATGCTAACCAGTATGTGACCATATCAAATGAAAATAACCACAACCACCCACAAACGCAGTCCTGAAAGAGAGCATGTTCACAGTTATTTCATACAACATTGTCCATCAACGACTTTCCCCAAAAATATTGAGATATATATATATATATATATATATATATAGGTTTCTAGGTATTTATTCAGCAGCAAGAATGAAGAGATGACAGACATAATAAAGACACAAAAAGAAAATGCTTTAAATGCAATACGTTCAATTTCTGAAATAACTGTCTGGTCTTGAGGTCAGTTCATAAAGCCCAAGACATATTTGCTTCACATGACATAGAACCATCAAAAACATCTTGACAGGAAAGTGTTCGCAAACAAAATCACACAGTTTGCCTTCAGTTGTCCTGTTACATGCTCTAAATGAATCAACTGTCTGCATTAATATAAAATGTCACAGATACCCACGCCTGATTGTATTTTTGTGGACGGACTTATGTTCCGCTGAGTGGCAGTCACTCAACAAATCCCATATTTTCAAGACTGAACTGAAATGCAAATTGGAGACTTTGTTCCCAAACAGTTCTTAAAGACAACAACAAAGAATTTCTTTGGGAGGGAACCACTTTGGTAAGTTAAGAAAACCCTCTTCCGTTAACATACTGCAAAATATCATCCCCACAAAAAGACAGACTACCATGTTAGTTGCACTGTATTTCTACAGTGGGATTGACTTTCACATTAACTGCTGAGGACCACATTGTGAGAGTCAACTGCCCAGTATTATTTAGGTAGATGGTTTGGATCATTAGGCTTCTTACTCCAGCATTAGGTTTGTATTGTACAATAAAGACAAGGTTATATGGCCACGGATAGATCCTGCGTGCATGGTTTTAAAAGTCTGTTAATTTGGAACAGAGTATGTGAGGTAATTTGTTAGAGAGGTATTGTCTTATTCGAAATATGAAAAACTAAATTTTATCTGATGCTTTATTTTTATCCCCCAAATCCTGCAGCTTAAAAATGAACATTAACCAGTTTTATTCATGCAAAGCGGAACGACCTCCAGAAAAGTAGAAAAATTAGCACCATCCGAGGTACATAACAAAGATTAGACCACCCATGCCTGCTGTAGCACCATCAACGGGATAAAAATTTAATTACTGCAAGGAAACACTATCTACTGCCACAGAAACATTAACACAGTTGTTAAGGGAGTAAAATGCAATATCTGAAATAAATCTATACCATACATATATATCTGAACAAGGTACGAGAGTGGCAAGACGGTCCTAGGAACACAGACGATGAGCAGCAATGAGGTAGGACTGTGACTCTACAAGCTTGTTTTCAGACTAAGAATAACCTGAACTTGTGTTTTTATCAAAAATACATTTCTTTCACTAGTAGAGTTGAGAATATTGTTATTTAAATAAGACTGACTCTGAGTAGGGTTCTTTATTGTAATTGTGATCATGAAAAAAGTGAAACCGCAACAGGAAGTTGCTGTTCTTGCTATAGCGGAATACTGGGCAGTTTTTGGAATTGCTGTGGCATGTGGGTGGGTCCTCAGCATTTGATTGACAATCTCAGAATGTAGCTTAGTGAAGCAGACCAAAGCAATGCTAACCCCCCCCCCCCCCCCCCCCCCCAAGAATGTCCGCACCCTCTACTTTTTTGGCATCATAAAGAAAGAAAAAAGATAATTTCAATCTGAACAATATAGCCATATCCATTATCTAAAGCTTAATTCACTTTTTATACAGAAGAGAAAAAAAAAAACAATTCAGACAACAAAGATGTCGACAGCACAGCAACACCTTGTAAAATCGTCTTTTTTCAGTAAAATATATATTCTGGCTGTTTCTTTCCTGTTGGTTTAGCTTAGATAACTGTGGATAGCCTTAGCAGGGGCTTTTTTGTGTGCAATTTCATACTTAAAATAAAACTGTCAAAAACTGTCCATTGCCGAGATTCCACTTTGGCTTATTTTCAACAGAACGACACAAACCCTCAACACGTTTGACATGACATAACATCTCTTGGACAATACACAGAGAACAACTCGGATGATATGTTGATCCCTCATGCGCTTTGCACCGGACTTGCCGTTTTCCACGGGCAGCGACCAGCTCAAAGCTAAGCACCACTATTACACAGCCACTGAAAGCATAGGCACCAGCCTCACCATGGTCTCCCAGAAGAGATAAACAGCCTCCGCGAGGCTACTGCTTCACTTTTGTAGCCTTTTAGCCTATAAATACTGTAAATGATTGTATTTAAAAGTCAGATTTTCCCTGATGGGATTCATGGGTTTGATCTCACAACTGTAGAAATGTTTAATTTTTAATTTTCCTCTGATCTCAACAGCTCCGTGCCCGAATTTAGTCTCTGAGCAGCTGCGAGGCACAAAAAACAAAATAAAAAAACCCACCAAAGGGCAATACGTAACGCTGTAGTCTTTTTCAAGGCAACGAATCCAATAGTAAATCTCCACATCATAAGTATGACCACATGGACCGATGATAAAGTTATCATTCACCCTCTGCACACCTAAAACCACCATTTTCCAGTATACCCACACAGTACGTACGCTCATTATGGAACATCAAATATTCAATAAGTGTGGCAATACATATCACACAATACAGGAAATATCTACAGAAAAAAAAGAAGAGAAAGACATTCAGTGGAACAAAAGAATCCTTATTACAATCTGTCCTCTCTCGTAATTACCTTGACATATTGGAGGTACGTCGCTGTAAGAAAGAAAGAAAGGAATCGCTTTTACATGCTCGAGAGAATGAGAAACAAATGGCTGCTAAAACTGCTATTGAGTGGCAGAAAACTGATAGCTGATTCATGTTTTCTTGTGAATGTCTTTTCACAAGCATTGTTAAATGTTTGTTGACTTCTTTTTTTTAAGTTGGCTTGGGTAAATCACAACAAAGAAAACCAACACTGATGGAGTTTTATACTTTTTTTTCTCCTTAGGATTAAAGTGCTACGCTGTCAAAAATGGACAATGACTTTCCTTGGAACAGAAAGGCAGGCGACGGCTGCCTCTCGACGGAAATGACTCACAGTGAGGTGAAATTTATAAATTGAAGTTCTTGAAGCATTGAGATACCCGCGGTAAAAAATCCAAGATAGAATCAATTTAAGATATGGGTTTCTGTCATTAGAGATGATGTATTCGTGAAGAGCCCTGCATTCTTTGAGAAATAGGAGTACCCAGGATCTACGTTAATAGCGAAACGTCACATATACACTGTAAAAGTAGAAATGATAATAAACTATATATGAACCAGCAAAGATAAAGACAGAATTACAACACTGTCTGACTCGGATCTGAACCAGAAGCTTAGTGAGATAAGGTGCAGCCTGGATGCAAACGACGAAAATGTTCAAAAACATGAGAATATATTCCAAATATACACTGAAATTGTCTCCCAACTAATAAATGTACTTGATTTGAGAAAAAAAAAAAGAAAAAGGTAGGGAGGCTTTTGCGTGGCAGATCTGTGGTTAATTCACAGTAAGCGATATGGCATCACAGTCAAGAACCCACATCTGCAAGAGGGTCTTTGTTTCCAAACTGTTTGTGATGAAAATAAAAATGTCAAAGCCAAAGGGAGACAAAGGACTAAAGTGTGGATGGCTCATTGAAAGTTGTCACAATATCTTATTTCCTCCCCTAATGAGTGTGCCCTCTACAGGTGGGATGAAGCTGAGACCAGAAGGATGAGGCTAATGTGTAACCCCCGAGCACTGCTGACAGTTTTACCCCAGATCCACACATGGTGCCAGGCATCTCTCCACACTTACACCAAAGTGCAGTTAACGCAATATCAGCTGATATTACAATCACAGCGTGCTATAAAATGGAGAACACAGTTCCCAATGATTGCCAGCTAGAAAAAGGCCCTGCAGCACAGCTCTGATTTCCACTTATCCTCCGTCCCAAGTGCAATTTACGGCTGGTAAAAGGTCTTAGGTGGTCTCCCTCTCTGTAGACCCGATAATACAGAACTCCTGTCCCATGGCTAGTCCATCAAGTACACTGAAAACTAATTGGATGTGCTCTTGTTGCTTACAAGAATCGTATTTGATATTTTATGTCATTTTTACTGCATTGTTGTCAACTCTGGTTCTTTTGTACACAGCATCTCCAATAATAGGAATTTATGTATATTTTAAAATACGGCATTAAATACTTTCTTCAGAGTTGAATCAGACAAAATGTATGTATAAAGCATATCTGAATTACTGATGGCATTTTCTTCAGGCCCCAAATTTTTATTCAACACATTCATGTTCATGCTATTCAAAAGGTCAGTAAAATTTTTCTTTTTTTTTTTTTTTTAGAAAAATACTTCTATTCAACAAAAATATTTATATTTTAAATAAATGCAGATATTGTGAACTTTTTATTCCGTAATGAACCCTGAAAACATTTATCACAGTTCACACAAAAATATTATACATCACAATTGTTTTCAATATTGTTAACAGTAGAAATTGTTTCTTGAGCAACCAAATCAGTATATTAGAATGATTTCTTAGGGACCATGTAACACTGAAGACTGGAGAAATTCAGCTCTGCCATCACAGGTAGAAATTATATTTTAAAATGTATTGTCATTTTAAATTGTAATAATTTTTCACAAATTTAGTTTTTACTGCATTTTCTTTAAAAAAAAAACGGAGAAAAAAAAAATCTTACTGACTCCAAACTTTTGAACAGTAGTATAAATGTCATGAAAACTTCAAACCCACAGGACTTTCCCAACAGGACTTGAAGGCATAGCCTAAAGCAAACATAAGATATCTACTGAAGACTGTAAAAAGTCTCAAATTTAACCTTTAAGAGCAATTTATTCACCCTTTTGTTGCTCACCTCCAAAGAAACACTGCCAATTCATCTTCCAGGACAACTGTTTAGCACCACTGACTACATGTGACCTTTCCACCCCTAACAACCATCAAGAACAGACCATCAGTAGTCATCTCAGGAAAGCAATTAACAGGAGCAATTAGGCCTAGATTGATTAATTAAATCAATCGTTCATTAAGACGACGCAGGGTGTGACCCTGTTTAAAAGTGCAACACTTTATGTTAAGTACCTTTAGCATATGGTCCCTGTGAAGTGACCTACCTACCCCCCTTAAGACTCAACGCTTAGCCAGCATTTATGACACCTTGCAAACATCCTCCTGAAACAAGAAGACTTTTTCAGAAGGGAAACCTCTTTAGTACATTAGGACATGTTCTGACACAGAACACAAGCTGATGTGCCAAACACATTTTTCTCACACACGATTTAAAGGATCGTTCCTGTCTATCAGGCATAATATCCAACCCACCCGAGATCCCCCTCATTAAAGCTTACAAAAACCCACCCCATTGACTCAAAGAATGCACATCAGCATGCCAAGGCAGTGCGGAGAGAGGTAAAACTGTCAGACAGGCTGTGAAACAGGGTTTACGAGAGTAAAAGACAGAGAGGTCTTGGGAGGGCATCAGTGGAAATCTCAATTGGCAGCGCCGGTGATTACGGGCACTTTGTTCACCAGAAGTTCTTGAGGAGTAGAATGAGCTATGGTGACAACTTCATCGCCCCCTACAGACCGTCGTAAGGGAAGTTCTCCATCTTCACCGTCTGCTGGATGAGAAGCTTGGACTCTCGTCGTTCCTCGTTTTTGATAGATTTGTTGATATCCATGATCTTTTCACAGATGTATTTGTTCACTTTGGATAATCGCTGGGTGATCTCCGCGCTGTCACCGGTTTCTTGAGACACACGATCATACAGACACTCTGGAACGAAATATTAACAAGAAATTAGCAAAGTTTTTTTTTTCTTGTCCATCTAGGTTTTCCTTCTAATAAATTTTTTTTTGTTTGCATTTTACAAATATTTCAGTTGAACTTCTTTAAATACCAGAAATAGAAATTGAAATAGTTTTGGAAGCTAAAATTCGTTCATCAATAACAATTCTCCAAATTATAAAACATCTATTAGCAAAACCAATTTTAAAAGTTTAATTTGAATAGCAAATCTTTTAAAGTTAGTGTGTTTACCTCTAACAATTTTGAGCTTGCTCGGTGAGAGCGGTGGTTTGGGCAGGGCATCTTTCTTCTTCTTCGTAGCGACGCCAGTCACACTGCGGTTCTTCAGGGTTTCCGTTCCCCAGATCATCACCGCCAGGTTTTTGGTGAATTTCGAGTCTCCCTGTGTCCGCTGTAGCTGGTGCCACTTCTCCTCCTCCACCCAAATCCCTCCACCCAAGTGCACCTGCAGGTGACACACTCTTCTTCAAATATACACACTATCACAGACAAGATTTTGCTTTGTGTTTGAGACAAGGTAGCTTTCCCTTCACAATGAATAAAACAGCTCTGTTTATGAAGGATGAAATGCAACATTCCTCACACACTCCTCCCAGTGTCTCTTCCACTATTAAAAAAAAAAGTGTGATTATTTTTTAAATGTATGTAAATATCTGTTATCACAATGCCTTTATCAAGGTAATACTAAATAATAAAAAAACAAATACATTTTCATGATAAAAAAAAAACAAAAAACTTTTGACCAATGAAAATCCATGACCATTTATAGATGCTTGCAAACCAAGTTTTACTCAAGAGCAATAATTAGCTGATGAAATATTTTAGCACAAAGCATATCTAGGGGGAAGTCGTGGCCTAATGGTTAGAGAGTCGGACTCCCAATCGAAAGGTTGTGAGTTCGAGTCCCGGGCCGGCAGGAATTGTGGGTGGGGGGAGTGCATGTACAGTTCTCTCTCCACCTTCAATACCATGACTTAGGTGCCCTTGAGCAAGGCATCGAACCCCCAACTGCTCCCCGGGCGCCGCAGCATAAATGGCTGCCCACTGCTCCGGGTGTGTGCTCACAGTGTGTGTTCACTGCTCTGTGTGTGTGCATTTCGGATGGGTTAAATGCAGAGCACAAATTCTGAGTATGGGTCACCATACTTGGCTGAATGTCACTTCACTTCACTTCACTTCACTTCACTTCATCTAGAAAATATATATTCATAAAAAAAATTACTTTTGACAAATGATCCATGACTGCAGGAACCCTGTCCAGAGAAGGTCCTGGTGTTTTGTGGTATGCAACAGCACTTAAACCCTTCCACATACCTTATAAGACCTAGGTACCGAAAACCACATATGAGAGATGCGTCACACATAAATTCAGTGGTGAGGTGTCTGGGTTCATTAAATGGAGTAATCTGTTTTGACAGATGCCAGACCAGAGTGTTGACTTCTAAGCCACACTGTGGAGGACACAGCCCAACAAGCCATCAGGTGGATTGATGGGCAGCCGGTGAGTAACAGCTGAGGTATTGTGCCTTCTGCTTTGTCACCCTAAGCAGTCTTCGGGCTCCAATCCAGCAGCTTTTCCCCAATGCATCTAATGTGCTTTAGGCCCTGGTCCAGCAGACAAGCTTTTCACTGCTCTTAACTTAGAGGAGATTTGCTTTTCTACGACTACCTGTCACTCAGGGCAATTCCTGTGGTACAAATAATTAATGCCGGATATGTGTGCGTATGTGTATGTGCAAGGGCCTTATTTGCTTTTGTTCTTCACGCTCGAACTGAGAACCCTCTTAGCATGTAACACAAATTCCCCCCCTGTCATGCAAGGCAGGCGGAGGAACGCAAAATGTGGACCCAATGTCTGCTAACAGGGTTCAAAATCACAGCAAGCATTCTGGTTAAAAGGCCCTTTGAGACTGATGGGGAGGAAGGTTGAAGAAGGGATTTCGCTAGTCAATTAGACAGACCAAACCACTGCAAAACATTAAAAGAAACACTGAATTACGCTAACACGAGGAGCATCCGAACCACTATACAACACTTATACAACAGCTGAAAAGAGTGGCTGGACTACCGTCTTGTTTTGAACTAATGACCAAAGTCAAGTCCCTTTTCTTTCATGATAGCCGTGAATAATGTTTGTATCCATTGAGTAAATATGAACAATAACCATAACTTTGGAAGGTCTCATGACAACTGACACGCCGTTATTTAATAAATAAACACAATAAGGTGTAAGTTTATATATACATATAATACAGTTCGAAAGTTTGAGGTCAGTTAGATGTTGAAAACAGCTATGCTGCTTAATATGGTGAAAATGTGATCACTTTTTCCCTGACTCTTTAATGAATAGAATGTTTAAAAGAACAGCAAACATTTGCAAGAGACATCTTTTGTAAGACTTCTTCAAAATCTTAACGGTCACATCTTTGGTGAATAGAAGTATTAATTTCTTTCATAAACAACTAAAAACATACTGACAGCAAGCTTTTAAATGGTAGTGTATATATACATTTAAAATATGTGGTGACTGATGGGCTGCTTTTCTGCTAAAAAGGCTAGAATAAAGTGAGATTGGGCATCATGACTTTCTGCGATGTTTAAGAATCAGAAAAAACGAAAATTGTAAAGACAGTAAAAACACACACAGGATTACATACTTTTCCATCATTGAAGGTATAGACGGTTCTCGGGGATGGGGAGTGGGTGGAGCTAGTGTTGGCTTCCTCTTGACACACCTCCTGTGGTTCACTGATCGGCTCCACCACCTCTGCTTTGATTGTCTGTGTGCCATTGTCGTGCATCGGCTCTGTATGAAGCAAAGCAAAACACTGCTCACCATTTAGTGAAGCACAATTTAACAGAAGAAAGATGAATGTAATCCTGAGAAAGTGTTGACGGCAAACGTTCCCCCGTCTCTAATGACAGTTTTGAAACTAGTCCAGCGTGGCCGCAGTAAGTCCTGCCCTGCTCCCTGAGGAGCGCTGCCTGAAACATGGCTCTCCGGTGCCTCAAGACAACCAGGTCATTTTAGCTCAGTAAGCTGGCTTGGTGGCTGGCCGCACTAAGCTCTAATGTATCTGTTGAGTTTTAATAACGGTCAGTGCACTGCATGTCTGACCCTAAAGAACCCTGGCTGGCCTAATCTTCAGCCTGCTCCACCAGCTCACTCCAGACCACAGTCTGTTTCGCACGCCCCCACACACACACACACACACATGCACAGCAGCTGGCCGGGACACTGGCCTGAGTGCTCTGAACACTATGTCCTCTTTAAGAAGCCTGTACTGTATTCTTCATCTGAGTGGTTTATCAGTCCCTGCAGCTCAGAACTATGTGGAAAATGTAATGATAACATCAAAATCATTAAACTATCAGGGTTGCCAATTTAACATGCTAATTTAGTACAATTACTTATAGCGATGCTTAAAAAAAAAAAAATTACAATGACCAAAGAAAGTCTTGTAGATTTCAAAATGGATTGTTGTGGACTGCAGGAGGATAGACATATATATTTAATAATATGAAACGACAATATAATGTATTGACTAAAGTCACTTTTTGTCTATTCAACGTTTTCATCCGCAATGATATAATGACTATGAATTATCTTCATTTGGAGGGTATCCTCAGCCAATATTGATGCATGCGATTAATTTGATTAATACCATAATTACATGACATAATTAATCACTTGATATGCAGAATATTAAGAAAGTACTTGCTATGCTAAATAATTATCAAATTAATCAAATGATGAACATTTTAATTGACTGACAGCCAATTACACAAGTGCACATTTAAATTGCTGTCTGAAGATGTAGTTAGTCCTTTTATTGGACACTAAATACGTCACTCACTACAGCTGACCAGCCATTGCTGCTTTTGTACTAAGTGTAAAAACAGCTCTAGGAAGCCTTAAAAAAATGCTAACCATCAAAACTGCATTTTAAAGCAAGCATTTTAAAATGGATAGTCGTGACGTTACATTCTAATTGGATGAGCCATGTTTGAAGCAGTTAAAAACAAGTCTGATATTAATCAGAAAATCAATGTCAAGACCTGTTCAGTATGAATTTTACAATGCAGATGCATTTAAAGGGTTTAGGTTAAAAAACGGAACTTCTATTATTCGGAGAACAATCACAATTCTGAATCAGATCTGAACATATCCGTTCAATGATTTCGGTGCAAATATTTTACATTTGCATAGTGTTTCGTTGCGTCAGCATTGGTGTGAACAGTTAGTTTGCCGAGTCTGCTGATATGTATGATTCATGCAAATCTCACCGCTGCCAAGCCTCATGAGCAGGACGTCCTGCAGGCGTCGATTGAAATCTCGCAGCTCCTTGACTTCGGTCAGCAGACTGCCGTACTCCTTGAGCTTCTTGGCCTGCTGCAGCAGCTGCCTGCGTGTGCGCTCCAGTTCCTGCTGCAGGCGTCTCATTTCCTCTTCCTGCTGCCTGTAGCTGTGCACCAGCTCCTCGTATAGGACACGAGGCACCACAGCCTCTTCCTGCTCTTCCTCTTCCTCTGTTGTGAGTCTGTCCAGCTCCTCTCCCTCAGTGCATGAGTTGACAGCGTTCCTCTCCAGCCGTGCCACCACTGCAGCCAGGCTTTTTGAGGAGTTGGAACTCGCCCGCTGCTGTTCCTGTGACTGGACCTGCATCACAACATTGCGCATCTTGACCAGTGTAAATTGCGTACAAGGAAATAATAATAATATATTATTTATTATTATATTATTTATTTTTTGGCTATATACCTTTCTCCAGAGTTAAGATTTAACTCCCACACCTAATGAGAAGCTTTCAGTTCACAAAATACACTAAGGGTAGTCACACTAGATTTTAAAGAACTAATTTCATGATTAATCTTTTGATCGGTTAAATTTATTGAAAATAAACTCCACAGCATGGACACCTGACTCTTCAAACAGCTTCTCACAAAGCTTGTAAGCTTATAGTTTTATTTTTTATTATGTGTGTGCATATACTGTATCTCTTTTTAAATGTATTACAATAGATTATAAATAAAAAATAAAAAATCTACTCCACTTTCCCCACTGTAAACTATGATAATTTTAAATTGTAATATTAAGTAACGAGGTCAAACTTTAAAGCTTAGATCAAATTTGTTTCTAACCAAAAGCTTGGATCAAATTTGTTTCTAACCAAATTTGTAGGGCAGAGTTCACAAAACTTGAACTTTAATACACAAAATCCTACTCATATGCTTACATTCACATGGGTATGAATGGAGGAACACAACGTCTAGTGTGACTTTCCTTTTATAGCATGGTTGGAAAAAAACTGTTGGAATAAAAGAGAACTTGAAAAGCTGGACTACTGTATAATAATCGAATAGTTTCAATAAACACGAAACCTGATTTAATTGTATAAAATTAAAACTAGCCTAGTATAATTTAAAAACTAATAAAACTATCAGTGATAACAACAACAACATAAAAAATCACTTACTGGACAAAACATTGCTAAATCTTTACTATTTAATATCACTGTAAGAGAGCTAAACTGGCTCATGGAAATTCAGTTCAGAACTGGCTCATATATTCTGTGACATGAAAACTATACACCAACTCAGTTTATATTAAAAACCAAGTTCACACTAAGTTATTAAGGAACACACAAAGCTGGGTTGTAAACTTAATGGACTGCACGATTAAGAAGACATAGCAATGATGTGCGAAACACATGGCCTTTTTAGTATCTTGCTAAAACATCTGAAATATCAGGACTAATTCCGTAAGTGTCAAAACATGTTTTAGTATTCTGGTCTTGTTTTGCTTGAGGAATATAAAATACACTCTTAATATCAGTAGAAAATCCCTGTTGAGCCATAGCTGATCTGTTCACATGTTCCCCATCTACAAATCCAGACCAGTAACGGAAAGCCTGCAAATGTCTTACAGTCTTCCAAATCTTAAAACCTTTCTTAAAAACCTATATACCAACCTTTTTATGTCTAAGGGGCATTCTCTCCTCACCAAAATGATTCTCCACTGTGTTCCTGTTCGACATCTTGGGTATTTTCATCTTCTTTTGCATAATACTGTGCTCAAATTCCTCAATGCTTTCTAAAGAAAAAAGAGGAGGGGAAACAAGTCAGATATGCAAATAATATTTCATCTCATTGCTCTGAAATGATACGGTTTAAAACAAGGACAGTAGGACACATCAGCAAGAGAACATTTTATAAGTTTGGTGGAGAAGTTTCTCAGTAACCTTGTAATGACACAGATGACTAGCTATTGTTGCAATGGAGCGTTTAACTTTGCAATGCGACGTTGATGGCACAGCATCAATATGATTTTGACAGGCGGGGGTCATCACAGCTGTCAACGTGTGATGCAGTGTCAAGTAAGCAAGGCCACTTGGACAAGACAGACCATATATATGTGCCTACCTAACCCCTTATCATGTCAAGTGGAAAATGCCCTCAATCATCATTTTAAGATCTTGAATGTTAACCAGGTATTAAAAGTTTTACATTGGCCACATATGAGAGATGAGCCTCAAGGTCGGCCACAACAGATTGCAGACAGCTTAAGTTCAAGCAAACTGATTTAAAAGCTGTACAGGGCTCCAGACCTCTGTCCCTAACAAGATCAGGCCTGCAAGGCCAAGTTGAGCCACACATGTACAGTCGTGGCCAAAAGTTTTGAGAATTACATAAATATTAGTTTTCAAAAAGTTTGCTGCTAAACTGCTTTTAGATCTTTGTTTCAGTTGTTTCTGTGATGTACTGAAATATAATTACAAGCACTTCATACGTTTCAAAGGCTTTTATCGACAATTACATGACATTTATGCAAAGAGTCAGTATTTGCAGTGTTGGCCCTTCTTTTTCAGGACCTCTGCAATTCGACTGGGCATGCTCTCAATCAACTTCTGGGCCAAATCCTGACTGATAGCAACCCATTCTTTCATAATCACTTCTTGGAGTTTGTCAGAATTAGTGGGTTTTTGTTTGTCCACCCGCCTCTTGAGGATTGACCACAAGTTCTCAATGGGATTAAAATCTGGGGAGTTTCCAGGCCATGGACCCAAAATTTCAACATTCTGGTCCCCGAGCCACTTAGTTATCACTTTTGCCTTATGGCACGGTGCTCCATCATGCTGGAAATTGCATTGTTCTTCACAAAACTGTTGTTGGAAGAAGTTGCTGTTGGAGGGTGTTTTGGTACCATTCTTTATTCATGGCTGTGTTTTTGGGCAGAATTGTGAGTGAGCCCACTCCCTTGGATGAGAAGCAACCCCACACATGAATGGTGTCAGGATGCTTTACTGTTGGCATGACAAAGGACTGATGGTAGCGCTCACCTTTTCTTCTCCGGACAAGCCTTTTTCCAGATGCCCCAAACAATTGGAAAGGGGCTTCATCGGAGAATATGACTTTGCCCCAGTCCTCAGCAGTCCATTCACTATACTTTCTGCAGAAGATCAATCTGTCCCTGATGTTTTTTTTGGAGAGAAGTGGCTTCTTTGCTGCCCTTCTTGACACCAGGCCATCTTCCAAAAGTCTTCGCCTCACTGTGCGTGCAGATGCGCTCACACCTGCCTGCTGCCATTCCTGAGCAAGCTCTGCACTGGTGGCACTCCGATCCCGCAGCTGAATCCTCTTTAGGAGACGATCCTGGCGCTTGCTGGACTTTCTTGGATGCCCTGAAGCCTTCTTTACAAGAATTGAACCTCTTTCCTTGAATTTCTTGATGATCCTATAAATTGTTGATTTAGGTGCAATCTTAGTAGCCACAATATCCTTGCCTGTGAAGCCATTTTTATGCAACACAATGATGGCTGCACGCGTTTCTTTGTAGGTCACCATGGTTAACAATGGAAGAACAATGATTAGAGCCCGACCGATATGGATTTTTGGGGGCCGATGCCGATATTAACTCGAAAAGAGCCGATTTATAAGCCGATATTTTGATTTTAAAAATAATCTGGATATTAGACCCATTTCCTATAAACTGCACTTACACAACATTCAATAGCAAAATATCTGCCTGTTCTATGAATGGACTATGTTAAAAAAAAGCCTTAGATTACAGTCTCAATGACTAAACAATTGCACATCAAAAGTATATATTTTTTAATGATCAAAAAACAGTCTGGTTTTAAACATTTAACACTTTTACTTTCTTCCAGTTGAAGCTGGTTTTAACAGTCTGTGTGTGTACTGTAAATAAATTATAATACTAAAGTTAAAGTATTTGCAGAAGTAGTCCCACACTTTGCTGCTACAGCATTCACCTTTTTCAGCCATCTGTAGGCAGAAAGAGAGACAGAGAAAGAATAAGCATGTGTATTAATAATATCACCATGTATCATTACTCATGTCATCATTAGAATTATAATAATAATAAACTGGGATCCCCTACATAGGCAAAAATGAGAAATATATATATATTTTTTATTTGTCAAGCAATAGGTATTACCTACTTATATTTAACAATATTATTTCAACATTTTCCTGTTATGTCTGTAAAGCTGCTTTGAAACAATATGTAAAAAAAAAAAAAAGCGCTTGTTCAGCTCACATTTATTTACATGTCCCCTCTGGTTTAATCATTTCTGACGCACCTACTGTAGTTACTGTAACTACACTATATTTGCTCTCACAGAACATCGTCTTGCCTACTATTACGGAAGATTACGGAATCAATTCGAAGTTGAATGGTTAACGTTAGTGTCATGAACACACCGCTGTCAATTTTGAGAAGAACCACCTTCAAACAAGTTAATAGCAAGCATTTAAGGGGCCTGCTAAAAAGGAAGCTATTAGCGTTAGAGTAACGTAACCAGCCTGAATTCACCAAATTGTTCTCTGGACCTGAGGGTAGCCTCTTCTTCCTTGCTTCTCTCTTAATTCTCATCAGCAGGACTAGCGCTATCGCTCGCTTCTTACAACGGGACAGATACATGTTTGCTGCTGACCGAAAGGAGGAGGAACAGACTATGAAAGAGCTCCCGCTAAACGTTCTTAAAACCCCGCCTACACCATAGCGCAGCGCAAATCGCGTTGTATCTGAAGGGCAACGCTGAACCCAGCGGCAAGTGCCGTGCATACCGCGTACTGTGTGAAAGGCCCAATTACGCGGTCATTATGTGGGAAACACACCGCAATAGAATAAGAATAAGTTAAACGCTAACGTTATAGTTTGACCTCCTATTAACGTCCGCGCTCTTCCACTGATAAACATGGTATTAGCTTTGTGGCTAATCTAATATAGCAATGCATTAGCGGCTGTAAGTGATGTTACAGAATATTTAGAAGTGATAATGATAGGACCGTTAGCTAGAACTACCACACAGTTTTTATATACAGGGTATGAACTAAATCTACAATCATTTCACATGACGAACGACAGACTCACCGTCAAAACAGTAAGTTACATCTCCGTGGCTTGGCTGATCGCTTTCTTCTGTAGTGGACTTCTGGCGCTGTTGTTAACTCTGGAGCTGTAGAGCTACCTCTGGTGGGCACACTATGCAACACTCATAACATGAGTGAAGCATGAGACTCTGTTTCTCATGTTTCATCGGCCGTTATAAATGCCGATGCCGATGCCGATTTAAATGCAATTAGCTTATATCGGCCGATAATATCGACCGGCCGATATATCGGTCGGGCGATATATCGGTCGGGCTCTAACAATGATTTCAAGCATCACCCTCCTTTTAACATGTCAAGTCTGCCATTCTAACCCAATCAGCCTGACATAATGATCTCCAGCCTTGTGCTCGTCAACATTCTCACCTGAGTTAACAAGACGATTACTGAAATGATCTCAGCAGGTCCTTTAATGACAGCAATGAAATGCAGTGGAAAGGTTTTTTTGGGATTAAGTTAATTTTCATGGCAAAGAAGGACTATGCAATTCATCTGATCACTCTTCATAACATTCTGGAGTATATGCAAATTGCTATTATAAAAACTTAAGCAGCAACTTTTCCAATTTCCAATATTTATGTAATTCTCAAAACGTTTGGCCATGACTGTAGATATATCTAAATAGTCCAGGTTGAAGAGTGGCAGGAGTGAAAGTGGCTGGAGGTTTTCATAACTTGAGCTGAAGCAGGAAGTGTCACGTGATAACAGATGTGCAACCAGCACTGATTTAAACCACACATAACTCTCTGACAAAGTTATGCTGGTTGTAATTTACCAGTACAATATGCTGGCGTAAGGTTTCAAGCAAATTGAAGGGCGTAAAAATAAAAACGAAACAAAATAAGCCTTACCTGATGACAGTAACCTAGCTAATTGAGATAAAATCAACAATCAGTTAAAATTCTGAAATTTCTAGTTATCATATCTGTTTTTCCGTATCTTTATCGGTTGAGAAAGCCTGTTAGTGTTACAATGATTTTATCCGCGATTTAGAATTTATGCACCTCCGATAAATGATGGAAGCATTAGCAGCAAGCTAACAATCGCTTAGCATCCTGAACCTCTCTCTGCATTAAAACTCTCTTTGCTTTCGTTTCTACTTTCACGAACTTATTCAGACGTTTTCGACACGCAGTTCCTTTAGTTTATATTCAGTCTGCTATGCTTGTCAAGCACAGACAGTAACACATCCCGCAATCATGATGTGCTAAAAACACCAGAGCAATCAAGACATCAAATCTGACATTCTCCGATTATATCCATTTCACATCAAAACACTAAAATTATATAGTTAATCTACTCTTAACAAATCCGTGTTAAAGCATGTTCATGTAGGTCATATCATATTAAAATAATATTTTGTATAACTTTCATATTACGCAATAAATATAATGCTTCACTTAAATGTTTCATGCACATGCAAATATAAAAATATGATTTATATCGAAGTTGCATGATTCGTTAAGCTTTTATATACTGTAGCATGCGTGTTACTGTTATTTATGAAGGTTATTGTTATAGTTAATGAGAAGAGAAGCGCAGAACTCACCTGCCAGGGCGAGGATGTGTGCTTTGGCAGGCTGGCCTGCTCCTCTCAGCACCACATACACCTTCTGATCATCAAAATCTCTTTTGTGCACAGGCTGGAAATCTTTCACGTCTGACACAGGTAACGCGTAGCACATGTCGTCCTCCAAGAAACGCACGAAAGCGTACATTATTTTTGCTCTTTGGTCCCTGCTCTTTGGGATAGGGCTTGACAGTTTCCCTCAAAAAAAAAAAAAAAAAAAAAGATATTAAAAAACACATATAAACACAAGAGAGGGGAGACAGTGGGGAAGCATCTGCGATCGACTGCTTCTGTCTGGATGGTGCGTATCAGTTGAGGAAATGCAGAGCATGTCTCCACAGACTGAACTAATCAAAACAGATGCGACGATAGGTTTATTTTGGGGTTTAAAATGTCGTTTGACATTAGTTACAATAAATAAATAAACAAACAAACAATAGAAAAAATTAATGATAATAACCATTGCAGTGATAATATAGTATAAAACAAGATAGTATAATAATAGTAATATAATAATAATAATAATAATAATAATAATAATAATAATAATAATAATAATAATATGGTTTTATGTGGTTTTTACTGGAAAGTCCAACTTGAATCTTCACTAGTCAGGTTACAGCAACACACAGGTGAGAAAAAGGCAACTGACTTTCAAAAGAAATCACTTCTTCTTATGTTATCAGAAGTCAGAAATAGCCCTCTAAACATGTTTACTTTCATTAGCTATATGATCATAATATATGTGGTTTAAGTGTGGACCCATTTTATATTTAGACAAATTACATGTCATTGGATGTCAAATTCAAATGAATGTGAAGATATCATTTGCAGTTCAAAGTTGTATCTGAACCATTTATCTCAAGGCTCTTTCATTTTTAAAATTGATAATTATGTATAATAATACTTTTGTTTGTTTTATTATTGACCGCAATAGTATCTCATAGAAATATAAGACACAAAAGTTTCTTATAGAAATGTGATAATATATGTAATCTTGAAAAATAAAACTGTTTTTTTTTTTCATATTTAATTATTTCTGGGAACTTGAAAATATCTTTTATTGGGGTCTCTTAAAAATTAAATAAATGTTTACGCCTTGTGCGCTCTTCATTTGGGAGTCACACTCATGGCCTTAACGGTCAAAGATGGCAGGACACCTGAAATGTAACTTAAGTAAAATCAATAAAATATATTTTTGTTCAATTATATTATTTTGTATTTTGAGAGAATTTTATGGTACTAATGAATATTTCTGCAATAATTATGATACATTTTTTAACATTTAAAAAAAAAATCTTTTTAAAATAATTTTTTAATCAATGCATTACTTCAAATTAAAATAGAGACTAGGCCTATAAAATCAAATTTTTGAATGCAGAATATATATATATATATATATATATATATATATATATATATATATATATATATATATATATATATATATATATATATATATATATATATATATATATATTTGTTTTGTTTTAAATGCTGATTTGAAGTGTAGGTTTTTGGATTATTATTACTACATTCAAACCTGAACACAAAAATAATTTTGTTACACAAAATATTACAATTCTACCAATGTAACAAAAAACAGGAATGCTTTATCAGACCTTAATCCTTCTGGGTCTGATCTGATTTTAACCTCTTATTTAAGTCTTCTGAGTCATTTTGGCTATATGGTTATAGCCTTACCTGGGAGTGTGTGTAAGTAAGTGTGTGTAAGAGGAAGTATCTGTTTTACACTCTTGATGTTTTAGAGTGTAACCCCTTCCTTGCTGTCCACTTTTTACTGCATTGTAGTTGAATTATTTTACATAGCTTCAGTGTTACAGTTCATAGGTGTGTGTGTGTGTGTGTGTGTGTCCGCGCGTGTGTGAGTTGGTGTGTTGATTTTGCACTGTTCTAGAGTTTCGCTCAATCATTGCTGTGCAAATTTTTTTCTGCATTGTGGGGGATTTGTAGATTGTACACACACAAAAAAAATCTGTATTTTAGTTTTATTCCCATTCATATCCAATGGTCGGTCCTTTTTTTTACGACCACTTAACTTTTTCGAATCATGGCCTAAATTTACATACCTAGTGGCATATAAGTCATCAAGTTCCGTACCATTCCGTTAAGGCTACAATTTTTAACAATTAAAAAATTTAAATTCTCCAGTCAGAAGTGACCAATTAATTATGCATTAATGCATTAATTATGCATGGCGCACACAGTTAAAATTGTTTTGCCATTTATTTGCTTTTAAAGTATCATTTCTAAAAATGATTGAAAAAAGAAAATTATCAGGGGCACAAGGAAAGAGGCGATGCAAAGAAGGGGAGCAGAAAAAATATAAATATAGAGATAAAAATCACAAGTTAACGACTGTGTATTAGCCTGTGATGTTTATGTAATATTTTGAAATAGCCTTTTTAGAACATCTTAACTGGCAACACTGACACGTGGAATGTTTTTGCTTGAGTTACCTGCTTATAAAATTTGACTTTATTTTCTTTAAAATAAATTTAAGTTTCTGTCACGTTGTTTTAATATCAGTTACATTACTGCTTGCTTTTAATTCACCAAAAAGTGTCTAAATGTATTTTGAAAAAGACCATGACTAGGACTATAATCTAGCATTCAATGAAATAATTCAGTTTAAGTATGTCATTTTCCATTGTATGCACAAAACTGAAATGAAAGGTATGGGTATGCTAATTAGATTAAGCAGCTGGCTAAAATGTACAAATAAATTACAAAATGTAGCACTTATTTTGTTGCCTTTGTTATTTTAAGCATTTCATATTGCTCATATTTCTCTTTGTTGTAATAAGTAAATCATGTCTGGTTTCTTCAATAGGCTATTTTAACAGATTCACTCATAAAATAACATTTTATACTTAAGCTGCTTTGGTGTTCATTCACATTGTTTCTACGAGTATTGGCAGTGACATAATCTAGAAACAATGTGAATGAACACCACAACAGCTTAAACAGTTGCCAATCCTGCCAATACTTTTGGCCACAACTGTATTTAGTATCACAATTTCTTTACTTCTTATGTTAATAATACTTATGTTATATTATAGTTAAGTTTTGCATTCTCAGAATTTTTTTTTTAGTGTGGGGTGGGGTGGGTGGAAATCTAAAATCCAAACCTAGGGCACCAACAGAGCCTGGGCCGGCCCTGATTAGACTACTTGGATGATATGTAAATCACAGGTTTAGTGCATTGAGTTCTTATCAGAAGTAGGAATGTCTGTAGGCATAATGAAAGCTCAAACAGAACATGCAAGTAATAGGAACCACCTAAGAAAAGACCTTGTCAATTAGCCAACATGAAGTTCTTTCAAAAATGTCAGTCTAGTTAAGATTAGATTAGATTAGGATCATTTTATTTTGTCGGATGTCAAATGTAGGCTATCATTATGATGAAGTGGATCGAGCTCGGAGACGTATTCTCACGGACACTACGCAACTCAAAACAAACAATGAGAAGCATTGTAGAAAATAATACTGTATATAATAATGGAACAACACTCCATTTGTTTGTGAATTGGGCTACCCGGCTACACTGGTTGTGCTAGTGTTTCTGAATCGCCAAAGAGAAGCCATTCGTAAGAGTAATGAAGTTGACTACAGCGCGAGTAGCTTTATTCTCTTGCCTTTTTTTTGTCATCATATTAAAGCGCATCTGCTAAAATTCGGTACAAAAAAACACTGCTTATATTTATAATGTATCCTGGGATAAATCTGGGGTGGCACATGGGGTGTTAATGTTTTTTCTTAGGATGGCAGTTGCCAGTAGTCACCCTGTGCCACCCCGGTAGATTCATCGCTGGTTATTATAATACAAATGAATGGTCAGGTGTTGTTGTTGTAAAAGCCTGTTAAATTGGTAAAAAGTAATGACTGTTATCAGGTTTCTAGTAGCAAGTAACTTTTCTAATTTAGAAAAGTTACTTTACAGACAAATTTTTGGGATTTAATATCTAGGACTGTGAAATAATTGTAAATTTACCTAAATGTAGTACTTCCAGTTACCCAGAATGCTTTGCTTTGGGGCAAATTGCTTAGGCCGGGCATACACTGTGTAATTTCAGCAACGTTTTTGTCAGCAACTCTCACTGGTATTGTTGTTATATTGTTGTTGTATATTATAATAGATGTTAAATTGCCACTTGCTATTAAAAGCATATTTCAAAACAGATCCAATCCAAGTCCACTCTAAGAAATATGATTCAACATGGAAATATTGTGGGATGAATGCACCTAATGATGCAGCCTTTTGAGTTGCACTAGGGATTCTTCACAGTATTTTGTATGTGGTCTATTATGTGGAACATCAACATGAGTGTAAGGCTCACAAGTCAAGAATGAAAAAGGCCCATGCCTGCCTGCCAGCACACTGTGGTTTTCCATCTCTAGGTATCCAGTACTGCATCTCCGTTAATGCATTTTCAATATCTCTCATATCCCTCTTATACGGCATAAGAAAAATTCTTTCAGGCAGCCAATCATTACCATAATCGATTCATTCACCCATTACTTGTGTTTTGCACCAATGGTCTCAGCTGAATGCTGTGAGAAAAGAGGTATTCTTCAGGATCACTCCCGACTGTATCAGTGTTTCTGCCAGCATGCTGTTTTGCTATCCCTGCAATTCTCTGTTCCTTGTTTCTCTCCAAATGACAAAGGCTATCTGACGGAGAAGAAACATTTTGTTATTGTAAAACAGGCAGGTTGTTATAAAAAAGGATGGATTTATTCACTTGTACTTTAATAATGAGAAAGGAACAGTCAATAAATGGCACTAACAATTCGTTCTGCTTCGCTTGCGGTAATTGAAAAGTAAGTGATGCAGAACTTTGGATGCTTTGCCCTTTCTTCTTTTTTCTCTCTCCATTTATTTCCTTTCATTTTGTCACTGTTCGATTCAGATCTGCCATCAAGTCCTTAGCTGAAAGTGCAGAGATGAGGTTTGCTCCAGGGATAAGACGTGTGCTTACGGAACTGAAGATGAGGACAGACTGCAGGATTCGTGAGGCCAACAGACAGAATGTACTTTCTGCCCATGTATTCGGCTAAACGTCATATATGAAAAATGACAGTGATTGTGTCATGAGCTATACGAACAGTAAAAGGAACATCTCAGTCTCAGTAAATGGACTGAGCTGAGGACCTGTGGGCTGGACTGGGGCCAGTGACGAGTTGCTGGGGAGAGCAGTGTAACTGATGCACTGTGAGTGGACTTTGCAGAGACTGGGCTCAGCACACAGCGAAAGGATTATTCTTAATCTAATCTGGCCCTCAGTGGTTGGCTTGTCCTGTCTTCAGAGTCCGCTCATATAAGACTACTCAGATCCCCGGGCTGATGCATTCAAGTGGCTCCAGTTCAGGACAGAATGTATCAAATGTGTATTTTGCAACTGGATTCCAAGCTATTGTGAGCAATTTTCCAGCAAACATGACTTTCTTTTTTCTGCAAAATACAAAAGAATTCTGAAGAATGTTTCATAAGTTGTTCATACAATGAAAGTCTATGAACTCAACACTGTTGATTTTTATTGTAGAAATAAAGGCTTTTTCAGAATATCTTATTTGTATTTTACAGAAGACAAGTTCAGAAGGACACGAGAGTAAGGAAGTTATGACAGAATTAAAATTTTTGGGTGAACTATCCCTTTTCCATGAACACTTATGTTATGAGGTTCATTTGAAAAGATATAAAATATATTTGCATGTGACAGCACCAAAAAGTTGCATTAAACTAACATTTTCAAAAGTTTGGGAAAGTTTTTAAATACAGTAAAAGACAGCGTTTTCCTTCTTGAGAAAAAAAAAAAAGAAAAGAAAGAAAAAAAAATTTTTACAGCACCTCATGAAAACAGACTAAGAGATGTGAGAATTCAGAGGAAAAAAAACTAGAAAGTGAAACATTTAAGTACAGTATAGTCCAGAGGAATAATTCATTGGATATTATTTGTTAAATCAGGTCACCATATCTCAAGACTGCATTGCCTTTTTTATATTTTCACAGAGAACAAAAATTCAAAAGGTCATGAGTTTGATTAAAAAAATGTAAAAATAAAATAAGAATCACACTACAATGATTTAATGATGGATAAAAGCAGAGCATGAGGGAAAACTTGTCTGAAATTTGTCAAAATGACTGATAATAATTATTTGTAGTGGCTCACAGCACTTCTGGCTCCTGTTCTCCCCATTTCCTGTTCCTTTGCATCTCAATAAAAAATAATACATAACTAGAGGAAAAAACTAATGCTAAATATGTCCTCAAGATTCCCAATACACAGACCAGGCCAAGAGCTGATGCGAGACAATAATGTCATTTTAAATTTAAGCACACGAGCAAAACCTCTCACACAAAACTCATGAAAACAGATCAAATAACACCCGTCGCTCTCTCACATGCAGCTATCAAACAATGAGCACTTACACTAAGTATCTGCTCCCCCTCCACCTCTAAACACATACTTAGCCTGGTGATGGTGCCTCATAAACTGTTTGGCAGTGTCGACATTATCTGCGGCTCAGAGTCAGACATCATGTCCCTCCAATTAGAGCTTCACAGCTCCCCTCATTCATCTTTATTGGTGATACATTAGCCACCATTAAATAAAAGACATGGGATAATCTCCATAATGATGTGGATGATGAAGCAGATTGTTGGAGAGGGAGGTAGGAGCTCTGTGACTAGAATAGGAAAGAGGGTGGGTGTCGGGAGAAATGATGGTGGTGGGCATGTTTTGGGTCGGTGCCCGGGAGAGAATGAGGATGGTGATGAAGGCGGGGAGGGATGGACATGAAGAGCTGTGACAGCAGCATTAGCTGGGAACACATTAGCCATTACCACACAGCCAATCAAAACAGCGCACCTGTGCCAATCCGGGAGATGGACAGATGCTTGTCCAGGTGCGCGTGAGTACACGAGTATCGGCGCTGACTGGCTAAGTATAGAACCAGACGACAAGCTCCAAACCTGCTGTTTTTTTGCCAGAATCTGTGAAGCACAGAGGGGGACAGCAGAGATCGTTTAGAAAACTTTTTTAAATAAAGGCTCCTGCATATCTGGGTAAAAAGACTCCACTTTTCGGGTTTGGAAAAAATTGGCGACGGCATCTTCTATTGACCAGCAACTTAAAAGACAATGATCTCTTCTTGTTTAATTGAACTGCCCTTAATTACATTACTTTACTTTGTCCTTTAATTAGTGCCTCATGAATAAATGATTAGCCGTGAAGTCATCAGTTGGGCAATAAAAAAAGTGATAGCGCGTGAAATGAACAGTAGCCCTGAAACAGTGCTCTGCATGGCACTGTCCTGAGACAGACTTCAAAACTGACAGCCCGAGCAGACACAGCTATATTGTATAACCACTTCTCAATCCCTTCATCAAATATTTACAGGGGTATCATTGGCAGCACAGTGTCCCGCTGTGCATTCTCCGAGTGGCGGCAGGGGGGACATTGATCTTCCTTTTAAAGAACAAACGAGAGCTTAAGAGATATTTCTTATACATTGGCCCTGTTCGGTGTGCTTCATCTGGATTTCTCTGGGGTGTATGCTATCGATCTGCATTTCCTCCCAAACCTCCAAATATGATCTCTGGGTTGCATTAATATGAAAGACTAGACTGTGCTTTTCCCATTCGTCCTGGATAATGTCAGACTCGCGCTGCGCAGACACTTCATTTGTCCTCATTGTGCGCAGACGATAAACTGTGAATATTTGATTGCTTGGAGCTGATTACTGGATCCATCTGTGTGATAAAGACACATCAGAAAGAAGTCATAAAGGGTTCACTAGCAAAGATGACCATATATAATCATTAAGCTTTTGTCAAATAGATATAGATTATCAGATTGGAATCTAAGGGCTGAAACTGTTAGAATTCAATATTTATATAGAGCAAATTTACATAAAAGAGATAAATGACTTTCTTCCATTTTTAAAACAATAAAAGATAGATTTAACTTTCAAGCTCACTTTAAACGGGCCAATTAATGTGAAGAGCTGATTGTACAATGTTCAATCATGAAACAACACAACCTCACAGAGTATATTTACAAATCAGCGGACCCAGCTACCCACACAGACCTTAACACACACAAAACACAATAGCACTAATTATTGGACATGGCGATTGGAATTTATATGTCAGAAAGTAAAATTAAAATGAATGGATGAATTTTAAAAAAATCCATTCTAATCATTAATGAACTGCTATTTTTAATCAAATAAATACAAAAAGGTTGTCTAGACGAACTTTGAATGTTGTGGATGGATGGATGATAGATAGATAGATAGATAGACAGACAGACAGACAGATAGACAGATAGATAGATAGATAGAACTTGACACAGCGCTGACACAGATTTTGCTCATTTGCTGTTTGATAAGAGTTCTGATAACAAGGCAGGCCCACACGCTCTCAGCGTGACATCACACTTCAGGAGCAATTCTTGTCATCCTGGTTCTCAACCTCTCTTAAGCAGTCTCAGCTCTCCAGCCCTAATGGGAAGTGACATAATGTTTACCAAGACTAGCTAATTTCTTGTCCAGATTTACTAGGTGTGCTAATATGACAGCGGTAAAATCAAGGCCTGTAGTTGGCCATCACTGCGCGCTAACGTTTGTGTGTACGTGGATGGATTTGATAACAGGGCAGCGGCAGGTGGAGCGTGAGAGTGAACCGCTCTTTGTTGAGCCGACACAAACATAAACACACACCAACGCATGCCACCATTTCACCAGGAAAGGAATTAATGAAGTGACCCTGCAAACAAGGCCTGGCGGTAACCAGGTAACCACAGCAAGTCTCCTCTCAAGCTAGCAGCAGAGAACGGATGGAAGAAATCAGCAGAGAACGAGCAGGTGATGAAGTCTCACAGAATAATCCCTGTTTCTTTCTCTCAATCATTGTTTTTTTTTTTTTCTGACCATCTGAACTCACCTCTATTATTCCTTTTCTAGCAGCAAACCAGTTGCCATTGTTTAAAAAGTCAATATGAACTGTCGTTTGCAACACATTTTACTTCCATAATGTGTTGTATTTCTGAAACATGGTATTCAAAGCTAAAATACATAAAACTGCACTCAAACTTTGGGGTTTGGTAAGATTTGTAAATGTTTTTGAAAGAAGTCTCAACCAAGGCTGCATTTATTTGAGCAAAAAAATACAGTAAAAACAGCAATGCTGTGACTTATTAGTATTTAAAATACATGTTTTCTATATTAATATATTTTAAATTAAAATGACAAAACTGAATTTCCAACAGCGATTACTCCAGTCTTCACGTCACATGATTCATCAGAAATCATTCTAATATGCTGATTTGGCGATAAAGAAACATTTCTTATTATTATTGTCACAAGGTGACGATCTTTAGGGGCGGAACCAAAATTCGGGAAGTTTGGTTCCGCCCGGAAGTGTTTCCGCCCGGACCGGAAAAACAGAACACCGGAACTTCCGGTAGCGCCGTAAGAAGGAAAATCAGGGAATTCGATGCACCTGTGCCTAGTTAGGGACAGCGGTTGGTGATTGGAGGATACGCTGGACAAGGCAGTACTTAAGGCCAAGTTATTTCACAGTCTAGGGAGCTCTCTTTGGTGTGTGTGAAGCACTGGGTTGTGCCCGTCTTGGTACGCTGCTGGTAGCTGTCTAACTCTCTCTCTCCCTCAGGCTGGAATTGTATGATTGTGAAGACATCGCGAACCTTAAAGGTTGAGAAGTGAACAGATTATACGGCGAACTGAGACGACGTGAAAAAGGGGATTGGAAGTGGCATTGATGTGAGTACTAAGAGCCAGTCGAAAGTGCCCTGTATATTGACCTGGCGTTGTGTAGATCTCTCCAGGAGGAGGAGGGTGGCCCTACCCCTAATATAGTGTGGTGGGAGAGCCGAAGGAATACTTATTGAAGTAGTCGCAACGACGACATCACTAGCTAGGCCGCATATTCCATCGCCAGATCCGAACCAAGCGAAGTGAAGGAAGACGGGTGTCCTTTCCGTACACTGAGTGTGGTGGGTGAGTCTTCGTGCTGTGAAAACCTATAATTTTGACGTGGTGTTGTATATTGCTGTGGGCTGCTGTGTATTGCCGTGTGTCCTGTCAGATAAACCCCCGCCTTCACGCACTTCGGCGTGGGAGGACAAGGAGATTGCTGGTCCTGGCCTAGTTCAGTACAGTATATGTTGTGAGCGTGCTTCAGATCTCCGGAGATAGCACGGTACGCTGTGTCCAGCCCAGAGGTGAAAGCCATCCAAAGCAGAGTAACTGTGTTTTGTGTCTAAGTTGATACCTGTGGAGAGGAAAGGAAAGAGAGTGAGTAACACAAGGAGAAACAGAGGAAACCTGTACTTACAGTGCGCTGTGTTCAGCCCAGAGGTGAGAGCCATTCAAAGCAAACTAACGGTGCTATTGTGCCCAAGTTGATATCTGTGGAGAGAAAAGGAGAGAGAGGGAATAACACGAGGAGGAATAGAGCGAACCCTGTACTTACAGTACGCTGTGTCCAGCCCAGAGGTGAGAGCCATTCAAAGCAAACTAACTGTGCTATTGTGCCCAAGTTGATACCTGTGGAGAGAAAAGGAGAGAGAGTGAATAACACGAGGAGGAATAGAGCGAACCCTGTACTTACAGTACGCTGTGTCCAGCCCAGAGGTGAGAGCCATTCAAAGCAAACTAACTGTGCTATTGTGCCCAAGTTGATACCTGTGGAGAGGAAAGGAGAGAGAGAGTGAATAACACGAGGAGGAATAGAGCGAACCCTGTACTTACAGTACGCTGTGTCCAGCCCAGAGGTGAGAGCCATTCAAAGCAAACTAACTGTGCTATTGTGCCCAAGTTGATACCTGTGGAGAGAAAAGGAGAGAGAGTGGGTAACACGAGGAGAGACTGAGGGAACCTGTACTTACGCCGCTGCCTGTGGAGAAAGAGAAAGCGAGTGAGCACCCAAGGAACGAACTGTGTGAACCAGTACTTACTGTGAGCTGTAATCAGCGAAGAGGTGAGAGCAAAACCAAGCTGAACTAACTGTGCCTGTGTGTCCCAGCCGCTGCCTGTGGAGAAAGAGAAAGCGAGTGAGCACCCAAGGAACGAACTGTGTGAACCAGTACTTACTGTGAGCTGTAATCAGCGAAGAGGTGAGAGCAAAACCAAGCTGAACTAACTGTGCCTGTGTGTCCCAGCCGTTGCCTGTGGAGAAAGAGAAAGAGCGTGAGCACCCAAGGAACGAACTGGGTGAATCAGTACTTACTGTGAGCTGTAATCAGCGAAGAGCTGTTGCCTGTGGAGGAAGAGAAAGAGAGTGGGCACCTCGAGAACGAACTGAGTGAACCAGTACTTACCGTGAGCTGTATTCAGCGAAGAGGAGGAAGAAGGAGGGCGCTACGGATACCTAAGACTCAGGCCGGGGCCCGAGCCCCACGCCCCGGATCCCCGTGGCCCCCTTGCTCCCTGACCTCTTCCCGGCCATAGCCCATCTGGAGGGCCGAGTCAGAGTTTAGTTTTAATTGCCCTTTCCCTATTCCCTAAGCTATTTTTAAATATTTAAATAAAGATTGTTTTATCACTTACTTGTTCTCGTGTTGCTTGGCCATTGGGTCGGGTTTGGGGACCTCCTCGAGGTGGAAGTTGAGAAGGGGTGTGGCTTAGTTAAAGCATAGCCAGCCCCTGGGTGTGACAGATTTGGCGTAGTCGGCAGGGTTTCCACCTCGAGTTGAGTAACCAAGGTCGTCCAATGACCGACAACGCGGGGCTTTCAGCCCAACCCCGTGCCATGCCCGTTTTTATGGGGAGCCCCTGGATTCAAAAATATGGGGGGACAGAATCCGAGGTACGATTGTCTGAATGGAAGGCTCAACTAGAGTACTTGGCCGACCTACAGGGCCTTAGTGCAGCCCAGCGGCTTCAATTTGTGTTAAACTCCCTGGATGGAGAAGCGCGGCGAGAGGTGCATGCCGCCCCCGAAGCCGTTAGAGCCAACGCCCAAACCGTGTTCCAGTTCCTCACTGAACAGTATGGTGACCACACCCCCGTAGCTGTCCTTCGCTCCCAGTTCTTCAATTGTAAGCAGGGCCCCCGCCAACCGATTAGAGCTTTCGCCCTGAGGTTGCGAGAGCAATTCGCCCGACTACAGACCCGTCGGGACCACGGGTTGGGAGATGGAGAGACTCTATTGCGGGACCAGTTTCTTCTGGGGTTGAAGGAGGGTCCGGTGAGACAGAGCCTACGTATCCAGTTTCGAAGGGACCCGGGTCTTACGTTCGAAGATCTGAAGAAAGAGGCACTGGCCCTGGAAGGTGATGAGACTGAGGTGAGTGGTTCCCCAGTGTGTGCGGTTGTCAGTGAAGTAGCACCAGCACAACCCGGAGGCCCTGACTGGAAGCAAGCACTGAAGGCTGAACTTTTGAAAGATGTCCGCGATCAGATGTCTGAACTGTCTAAAGCCCTCGTAGGAGAATTGCGCCAAGGACGGGCGCGGGAGGAACCACGGCCGGCGCCCCGAGACCGAGTGTACTCAGAGGGAGGCCGAGAGCCGTTCAGGCGCCCGAACCACTTTAACCGGCCCCGTTTCGAATGGGACGAGCAAGGGCGACCCATCTGCAACCGCTGTGGCAAACCAGGTCACTATAGCCGCCAGTGTGGGCCCCGCAGGGCGTCAGAAGGGGGTTTTTAGGTCGGCCGGCCACTGTGGGTCGTGTGGCCGGGACCCCTCGAGAAGACCCTGGAAGAGGATATGGCTCTAGGAGCCAGATGATTGGGCGTAGCCCCGTGGCGAAGGTGAGAGTGTGCGGCAAGGAGATTCAATGCCTGGTAGACACAGGCTCCCAAGTGACGTTGTTTGCTGAGAGTTTATCCGAAGAAGTGTTTGGGAAACAAGGGGCACCAGGGGCGGAGGCCCCCTGGCTTACTCTGAAGGGCGCAAACGGCCTCGACATCCCATATATTGGCTACCGATTGACGGACCTAGAGGTTCACGGAGTGATGGTCCCCCAGAAAGGTGTGATTATCGTGCAAGACCATTGTCTGGGTGCACATCGAGCCCTGTTGGGCATGAATGTCCTCGCTGATTGCTGGGAAGAGCTATTTCGGGCTAGGCCCGTATCGAAGATACCACCTGCAGAGAGGCCCAAGTGGGAGTGTGTGGTAGCTGACTGTCGAAGGGTGCAAATGAGCCAAGTCCGCAGGGAACAGGAAGAGGTAGGAAGAGTGATGTGTCGTTTTGCTTTGTCTGTCCCCGCAAAAAGTGAGGCTGTTGTGTGGGCGCGAGTACCGCCCCGAAGAGCGGGCCCAGAAGAGTGGGTGCTGGTGGAGCCCCATGTGGATTGTCCACAAGTGGAAGTGGCACGAGGACTATCGACGGTCCGGCGGGGGAGAGTCCCCGTGAGGATACGGAATGTACATCCATACGCGGTGCAACTACATCGGCACCAACGATTAGCCCGTCTGACAACGGTTACATCCCACCAAGTAAGGGAAGAGAGGGATATTAGTTTTCGTCAGGTGTGCCCCACTGTCATCGAGGTGGCCCTGACACAAGTAGACACCCCATGGGGTGGTATGGAGAGGAGTGTGCCGAGCCACCTGGCGGGTGAGTCGTTACAAGGGGAGGATTTAGAGCAGGCACAGACACAGAAGTTACAGGCCCTCCTTCGGAGATGGCAGCATGTGTTCGCCACCCACGATGAAGACTACGGATGCACCCAGGTGGTACAACATCATATACCTACCGGGGATGCAGGGCCCAGCCGGGAGAGGTATCGCCCAATTCCGCCCACTTTGTATACCGAGGTACGTACACTCCTGCAAGGCATGCTGAAGCAAGGAGTTGTTAGGGAAAGCAGCAGCCCGTGGGCGGCCCCCATAGTGCTGGTGCAAAAGAAGACGGGGGCTTGGAGATTCTGCGTGGACTACCGTAAGCTGAACCTCGTGACTAAGAAAGACGCTTTCCCTTTGCCACGGATCGAAGATTCGCTTGCCAGCCTCACGCAGTCGGCATGGTACTCTACCCTAGATTTGGCCAGTGGCTACTGGCAGGTGCAGGTGGCCGAAGCAGACCGGGAGAAGACTGCCTTTACAACCCCGTTTGGACTATTTGAATGGGACCGGATGCCTTTCGGGCTCTGTAACGCTCCGGCCACCTTCCAGCGGCTGATGCAGCGGTGCTTGGGAGGTCAGTTAATGGAGTCAGTATTAGTTTACCTGGATGATGTGATTGTCTACTCCCCAGATTTTGATTCACACCTGAGGCACCTCGAGGAAGTCTTTCGGGCCATGGAGAAGTACGGATTGAAACTACAGCCCAATAAGTGTCACTTACTACGGAGAGAAGTCAACTTTCTGGGCCACGTGGTCAGTGCGGCTGGAGTGTCCGTAGATCCTGGAAAGGTATCGGCCGTGAAGGACTGGAAGGCCCCGAGGACAGTGAGGCAAGTGCGATCCTTTTTAGGATTTGTGGGATACTATAGGCGTTTCATAAAGGACTTTTCAAAAATTGCTAAACCCCTTAATCAGTTGCTGGTTGGCACAGGTCGTAACCGGGGCCGGGGGTCGCCCAACGTAGACTGGGATGCAAATTGTGAGTCGGCGTTCCAGACATTGAAGCAGGAGCTGCTACAGGCCCCTATCTTGGCATACGCAGATTTCACAAAACCATTCCTTTTGTATACAGATGCCAGCAATCTCGGGCTGGGAGCGGTGTTGGCTCAACGGCAGGACGGAGTTGAGAGGGTCATCGCGTACGCCAGCCGGAGCCTCCACCCAGCCGAGAGGAACGATGCGAACTATAGTTCTTTCAAATTGGAGCTGCTGGCGTTGAAGTGGGCCCTAAGTGAGAAATTTAAAGACTACCTCTGGGGTGCCAAGGTGACGATCATTACAGACAATAACCCATTAGTACACTTACAGACGGCGAAGCTGGGAGCCGTGGAGCAGCGGTGGGTGGCCCAACTGGCCAACTTTGACTATCAACTACAGTACCGACCAGGGCGTGAACACATGAACGCGGACGTCCTCTCAAGGCTGCCCGAAGCGGAAAGCCCCGGAGGGGCCAGCCCGGAGGAGGGCTATATGGTAGGAGCAGTAGAGGCACCAGGCAGCAGACAAGAGGCCGTGCCTGAGAACTGGGGATGGGATCCCCGTCGGTGGAGGGAGAGACAGGCCAGGGATCAAGATGTGCGGCTGGTAAGAGAATGGCTGGAACAGGGCCGACGGCTGACGCCAGCGGAGAGGTTAGCCCAGACGGATACTGGGAGGAGGCTGCTGGGGCAATGGGACAGGCTGGAGCTGAGAGATGGCGTTTTGTGCAGAAGGGTCAGTGACCCGAAGTTGGGCGAAGAAGTACGCCAGATCGTGGTACCCGCAGATGAGGTAACGGCTTTAGTTTCGGCGTACCACAACCAGTTGGGGCATCAGGGACAGGAGAGGACCGTGTCCCTGCTTAGGAGATTCTTCTTTTGGCCCGGGCTAGAGGCATCGGTGCACGCCCTAATTCAAGCTTGCCCGAGATGCATATTGTTTAAGTCCAGACGGGAGGTCCGAGCGCCAATGGTACCCATCCATGCGAAGGCCCCCCTTCATATCATGGCTATGGACTTCTTGACACTGGGCCGACCACGAGATCGCTACCAGAACATCTTGGTAATAACGGATTTGTTCACAAAGTACGCTTGGGCTATCCCCACCCTCGACCAGACTGCAACCACCACCGCTACAGTTTTATGGCGGGCCGTCTTCCAGACGTTCGGATGCCCGGAGTTTCTGCACTCCGATCAAGGAGCCAACTTTGAGTCCAGGGTAATTAGAGAACTATGCCAGTTGTACGGTTGCACGAAAACTCACACCACTTCGTATCATCCTCAGGGGAACGGCGGCTGTGAGAGATTCAATCAGACCCTATTGGGGCTGCTGGGGACCTTGGACCAACAACGGCAGGACGATTGGGTGAGTGCCTTGCCAAACCTCCTACAGGCCTATAACAACAGTATACATAGTACTACGGGTTACGCTCCCACTTACCTGATGTTTGGCAGACACATACGAATGCCTACTGACCTGGTCCTAGGAGTGATAGCCGACCAAGAGGAAGCAAGTGTAACGGAGTGGGTGGGGCGCCATCACCAGCGCTTGCATTTCGCCTACGAGCAGGTGTCGAAAAGGATACAGACGGCAGGAGAGAAAAGTAAGCGGTTGTATGATCGGACTGCTAGAGAAGCCCCTCTACTGCCAGGAGAGAGGGTGTTGGTGAGAGATAATCGGCGGCAGGGGAAGGGGAAACTGAGTGACCGTTGGGAGGCCACCCCTTATGTAGTCTGCCGGCAGCAGAGGCCGGGGCAGCCGGTCTATACCATCCGGCCAGAAGGGAAGTCAGGCCCCGACCGTGTGGTGCACCGGAACATGATTCGCCCATGCCCTAACTACCCTGAAGCCGTGGAAGAAGTCCCCACGGAACCTGTACCAGCGGCCCCCTGGATTGAAGGTTGGGCTGTGGTACCAGGGAGACCCGTGGTGGCACCACCCCCGATCGCCCCGAGAGAACCAGAAGCAGCCCCTGAACAAGCTGAGCCCGATTCACCAGTGAGACGATCCCAGCGAGAGAACCGAGGCCGACCCCCTGCCCGCTATGGGGAGTGGACAGCCCGAGGACGTTCTAGGGACTAGAACGGATTGGCGGGGGAGGATGTCACAAGGTGACGATCTTTAGGGGCGGAACCAAAATTCGGGAAGTTTGGTTCCGCCCGGAAGTGTTTCCGCCCGGACCGGAAAAACAGAACACCGGAACTTCCGGTAGCGCCGTAAGAAGGAAAATCAGGGAATTCGATGCACCTGTGCCTAGTTAGGGACAGCGGTTGGTGATTGGAGGATACGCTGGACAAGGCAGTACTTAAGGCCAAGTTATTTCACAGTCTAGGGAGCTCTCTTTGGTGTGTGTGAAGCACTGGGTTGTGCCCGTCTTGGTACGCTGCTGGTAGCTGTCTAACTCTCTCTCTCCCTCAGGCTGGAATTGTATGATTGTGAAGACATCGCGAACCTTAAAGGTTGAGAAGTGAACAGATTATACGGCGAACTGAGACGACGTGAAAAAGGGGATTGGAAGTGGCATTGATGTGAGTACTAAGAGCCAGTCGAAAGTGCCCTGTATATTGACCTGGCGTTGTGTAGATCTCTCCAGGAGGAGGAGGGTGGCCCTACCCCTAATATAGTGTGGTGGGAGAGCCGAAGGAATACTTATTGAAGTAGTCGCAACGACGACATCACTAGCTAGGCCGCATATTCCATCGCCAGATCCGAACCAAGCGAAGTGAAGGAAGACGGGTGTCCTTTCCGTACACTGAGTGTGGTGGGTGAGTCTTCGTGCTGTGAAAACCTATAATTTTGACGTGGTGTTGTATATTGCTGTGGGCTGCTGTGTATTGCCGTGTGTCCTGTCAGATAAACCCCCGCCTTCACGCACTTCGGCGTGGGAGGACAAGGAGATTGCTGGTCCTGGCCTAGTTCAGTACAGTATATGTTGTGAGCGTGCTTCAGATCTCCGGAGATAGCACGGTACGCTGTGTCCAGCCCAGAGGTGAAAGCCATCCAAAGCAGAGTAACTGTGTTTTGTGTCTAAGTTGATACCTGTGGAGAGGAAAGGAAAGAGAGTGAGTAACACAAGGAGAAACAGAGGAAACCTGTACTTACAGTGCGCTGTGTTCAGCCCAGAGGTGAGAGCCATTCAAAGCAAACTAACGGTGCTATTGTGCCCAAGTTGATATCTGTGGAGAGAAAAGGAGAGAGAGGGAATAACACGAGGAGGAATAGAGCGAACCCTGTACTTACAGTACGCTGTGTCCAGCCCAGAGGTGAGAGCCATTCAAAGCAAACTAACTGTGCTATTGTGCCCAAGTTGATACCTGTGGAGAGAAAAGGAGAGAGAGTGAATAACACGAGGAGGAATAGAGCGAACCCTGTACTTACAGTACGCTGTGTCCAGCCCAGAGGTGAGAGCCATTCAAAGCAAACTAACTGTGCTATTGTGCCCAAGTTGATACCTGTGGAGAGGAAAGGAGAGAGAGAGTGAATAACACGAGGAGGAATAGAGCGAACCCTGTACTTACAGTACGCTGTGTCCAGCCCAGAGGTGAGAGCCATTCAAAGCAAACTAACTGTGCTATTGTGCCCAAGTTGATACCTGTGGAGAGAAAAGGAGAGAGAGTGGGTAACACGAGGAGAGACTGAGGGAACCTGTACTTACGCCGCTGCCTGTGGAGAAAGAGAAAGCGAGTGAGCACCCAAGGAACGAACTGTGTGAACCAGTACTTACTGTGAGCTGTAATCAGCGAAGAGGTGAGAGCAAAACCAAGCTGAACTAACTGTGCCTGTGTGTCCCAGCCGCTGCCTGTGGAGAAAGAGAAAGCGAGTGAGCACCCAAGGAACGAACTGTGTGAACCAGTACTTACTGTGAGCTGTAATCAGCGAAGAGGTGAGAGCAAAACCAAGCTGAACTAACTGTGCCTGTGTGTCCCAGCCGTTGCCTGTGGAGAAAGAGAAAGAGCGTGAGCACCCAAGGAACGAACTGGGTGAATCAGTACTTACTGTGAGCTGTAATCAGCGAAGAGCTGTTGCCTGTGGAGGAAGAGAAAGAGAGTGGGCACCTCGAGAACGAACTGAGTGAACCAGTACTTACCGTGAGCTGTATTCAGCGAAGAGGAGGAAGAAGGAGGGCGCTACGGATACCTAAGACTCAGGCCGGGGCCCGAGCCCCACGCCCCGGATCCCCGTGGCCCCCTTGCTCCCTGACCTCTTCCCGGCCATAGCCCATCTGGAGGGCCGAGTCAGAGTTTAGTTTTAATTGCCCTTTCCCTATTCCCTAAGCTATTTTTAAATATTTAAATAAAGATTGTTTTATCACTTACTTGTTCTCGTGTTGCTTGGCCATTGGGTCGGGTTTGGGGACCTCCTCGAGGTGGAAGTTGAGAAGGGGTGTGGCTTAGTTAAAGCATAGCCAGCCCCTGGGTGTGACATTATCAATGTTGAAAACAGTTTAATATTTTTGGAAACCGTGAAACATGAAAAGGGTTTAGTTTCCCTGTAATATTATGTTGCATATATAGTCTTAAAAACAACACATTGCTTCTTCAAATAACATCAGATATCAATTTTCCATATGAATATGTCTCTATATGTCAGTGGTATATACCTGAACAATATTTTAACAAAACTTGTTTTTTCTAGGTTTCAGTCAGATACATTGCTTCACTGCAAATCTATAAGGGCATCATGATGTTTGCAATGGAAACAATATCTGATAATTCATTAGTTCCTTGGCCTGAGACTATTAATGTCTCAGGCCAAACCCCGCCTTCTCTATATGATGACTGGCTGAGCTCGTTGGTTTAAAACATAAATGCAAAATCAGTGTGTCTGATGGTCAACTTCGAAACATAGATGCAGTTATTTAGCTTGGTTAAATATGATCATTAAGTATTTTCACTGCTTTTTAGCAGTTTGTGAAGCAGGTTTCGGTAACAACAAATAAAAACACATATCCAAGTACACCTTTTGTCATCGATGAGTGATCCCCTGCTCTTGATAAGCACCAGCTGCCTCTGGAGGAAATACAAAATGGTCCTCCAACCTGAAATCTCACTTTTTTTCCCCCTTATGGATTTGCTGCATTTTGCAATGGTAGTGGCCCTGGTGACAGCAAAACAATCATCACTGTCTAGTCGGTCTCTGCAGAAAGTCTGATAAAACACTATTTAGATTTTTCCAACATATCTTCCCTTTTCTCGCGTACACAAACACGCAAAACGTACAAATGGCAAGCCGTGGAAAGAGAAAGACAAGTTAATAGCAAACAGCACACTGCATTTTCATTTAGTATCTTTAGCGTGTTGTTTTGTTTTTCACACGGCAAACAGAAAAACCCATGGCTGATTATGTGAAGAATGTGTGAAATTGTGATATTTGCATGGTTGGGGATATTAACTAGAGGCATTAGTTGTTGAAAAGCTTCAAGGCTGGGCTCCAGACATGTTTTTAAATAATGGTTTAATGATGCATATTTTACAAATATTTTCCAAGCCAGACTAGCGGCACACCCACCCCCACCCCCCTCTCTCTCTCTCGCTCTCCTCCAGACTACATTAACGCTCTTATTCTTTCTTCATTAACAGGCTCACAGCTCTTTCGCTATGTTCCTTTGAGTGCATTTGGAAAAAATCAACTGGAAAATAGACAGCATGAGGCAGCTGAACAGACGTTTTGGTTTCTCTATCTCTATATGGATTCTACCAACCGCTGTTCATTATTTATTATTTTTTCATTTTAACCACCTTCCATGATTTAGTCATTGATCTGGATGTTAAGACGAAATGTCCACAGAGAAGTTTAAATGGGTTATGATAATTCACAATCTCGCTTGCTGTACTTTGCATTATATCTTCTCCTCTCTGTCCCTTGATCTCTGTCTCTCTGTGCCAAGCCTGATCCCTCTGCTCCATTAAAGGCAGATCTCACTAGTGCAGGTATTGGCCACTGAGAGGTGCAGCTGTCCAAGTTGGCACCTTGGCCCAGAGTTGCCGTGTGGCCAGACACCCTGATGTTTGTGCTTTTGTGTCTGGCCACACAGCCCCAGTCCAGAGACTATCAGGCTCAGACCTGTTTTACTGCTGGATGCCATACAGACACCATCACAGAAATGGCCAAGGAAACATTCAGGGACACATTTGCTCAGGCAGGGCGGTGGAAGAGGCTGAGAAAGTGTTTTAAACATTTATATCAGAGAGCCACTGAGGCCAGTCATAGCAAAAGAAGGGATTCATTGAATATGTGGCATTCTTATGCATCAGGCAAACACTCTTATGCAAAATACACTAAAGCAATAGACATTGAGTGACTGTGTGTGACTGTGTGTGTGTGGTAAAAAGTGTTTAATGCAAAAGGCTTTGAATGACGTATTGCTGAAAAAAAGTTACAAATTCATTATCAACATAAAAAAAAAGTCTTTGGTTCTTAATATTGGTTTTAATTAACTAAATATCATTGCATTAGATTATTTAAAAAATATATTAAACCAATTAGCATTTGTTTTAAACAGAGCATAATCACACAAAACACCACAAAAATATGTTTGTCCAGTTTTAAAATATACTGTAGAATAATAAACAGTATTGTTCCAAAAAAAGCTCACTTTAAACGGTCACTATTGAGACAAAAAAAATAAATAAAAATAATAATATATATATTATATATGTTTTTTTTTTTTTTTTTGGTCTCCATTTTGAACAATAGTGTTATATATATATATATATCTAAAAAGTGTGATTGTGCTGTTTAAAACATATATATATATATATATATATATATATATATATATATATATATATATATATATATATATATATATATATATATATATATATACGTATATATATTATATTATCTTAAGAATATATTTATGTCTTTTATCTATGATATATAGATAAAGAAAGAGAGAGTGTAGAAACAGATTATAATTCTAATTAGTAAAAGTTTATTTCATAATTAGTTTATTTTCATACTTTGAGCTGTCAGCCTAAACGTGTCAATAAAGGAGCAGCTGAACATAACAACAGTATTGAAAGCTGTTTTTCTCAGACTTGGAACCTTTACAGGCTCTCATTACGAAGATCATTTACATATATCCACAGATGAAGACATGAGAGCACGTGTAAGTGTGTGTGTGTCTAGCACAGAACAAGAGCTCACAGCGTTTGAGGAGATCTGAAGGTTGTCTAATATCTGTTTTCAGAACAGTGAGCTTGCACATCTCTCCAAGACTCATGAATGTGATTGACCTTTTTCCTGTAACGCAGCTGAGATGGTGGCCATGAGGGGGCAGTGACACAGAGACTAAACACCAGCCAAGTTAATTGTCCAGCTGAACAATAATGTAACTCGGACTGCAGAAAAGGGCATTCAAATCAATAAATCGACAATAGCCTTTCCGAAAAGATGGCTGAACTCAATTTTCTGGCTGTGGACACCCTCTAAGCTCCAAACACACTGCACTCCTCTTAAGACCCCCACAAGCCCAAGTCTACCATGGTGCCCAAACCTTGTCTACTGACAGAAGGATTTTTTTCCGTTACCTTCCTTTTTACTTCTTATTTAGGTGATTTAAAATGCAATTAAAAATTATTAAAGTATGTTAAACCTTTAAACTGTTTTAAAGTCTTAAAATTTCCTTTTGATATCGTTTCATTGTTTGCAATTTAAAATCAAACCTGCTGTTATTGTCATAATACTTGATAAATAATGAATTGCAATTGGTCTATACTTTATTGCATTTATCTGCATACTGAATTGTTACTGGTCTCTTCTTTCTTGCATATATTTAACTATTTAGTTGCCTTTCCACTGGGGAAAGAAAACAAGATGCATATTAAGTGTCACAATGGTGGCGAAAATCATTTCATTTACATAAAACCACATAGTAAGACCTTTACCAATTCTTTTCATGCCTACCCAGCACTATTTTCATCAACTGTAGTCCTTTCATTCTAGAATTCCTTCATCCCTTTTTTCGGCCATGTACATAGTGTTTAGTTTGCGTTCTTCATTGTTATGGGAACGGTAGGCGAGGCTAATCATTCTTTAGTTCTTCTGGCCTTAGAAAGGTCAGCTGTTTGAAATGTCAGGCTTCAATGGAGCCAGATTCACATCGTGCTACTCAAGTGTCCAATTAAAGAGGGTCTGGCAGGGGTTGAGTGGGATGCACTCTTCACAGAGGAGAGTTAATGAGGGGGCCAGGTCATAGAAACCCCCTTCGCACTGATCTACAGGGCCTTGACCACAATGGCAGGTTCTGAACCGAGGGGTTGGCACATGGTGTACTCTGAAAAGACCTCCAAGGGTACCGGAATGGACATGGCTTGATCTCATTAAGGACTATGGATACATGTATGTTCATTTTTATCATTCCTCTCTCACATATACTCACACCTATGTAATATGTCCATAAGTCGGTGTGGCCTCTTGCTTTATCTGTCTCATTCATCTACAACCCGAATTCCGGAAAAGTTGGGACGTTTTTTTAAATTTTAATAAAATGAAAACTAAAGGAATTTCAAATCACATGAGCCAATATTTTATTCACAATAGAACATAGATAACGTAGCAAATGTTTAAACTGAGAAATTTTACACTTTTATCCACTTAATTAGCTCATTTAAAATTTAATGCCTGCTACAGGTCTCAAAAAAGTTGGCACAGGGGCAACAAATAGCTAAAAAAGCAAGCAGTTTTGAAAAGATTCAGCTGGGAGAACATCTAGTGATTAATTAAGTTAATTGATATCAGGTCTGTAACATGATTAGCTATAAAAGCTTTGTTTTAGAGAAGCAGAGTCTCTCAGAAGTAAAGATGGGCAGAGGCTCTCCAATCTGTGAAAGACTGCGTAAAAAAATTGTGGAAAACTTTAAAAACAATGTTCCTCAACGTCAAATTGCAAAGGCTCTGCAAATCTCATCATCTACAGTGCATAACATCATCAAAAGATTCAGAGAAACTGGAGAAATCTCTGTGCATAAGGGACAAGGCCGGAGACCTTAATTGGATGCCCGTGGTCTTCGGGCTCTCAGACGACACTGCATCACTCATCGGCATGATTGTGTCAATGACATTACTAAATGGGCCCAGGAATACTTTCAGAAACCACTGTCGGTAAACACAATCCGCCGTGCCATCAGCAGATGTCAACTAAAGCTCTATCATGCAAAAAGGAAGCCATATGTGAACATGGTCCAGAAGCGCCGTTGTGTCCTGTGGGCCAAGGCTCATTTAAAATGGACTATTTCAAAGTGGAATAGTGTTTTATGGTCAGTCGAGTCAAAATTAGACATTCTTGTTGGAAATCACGGACGCCGTGTCCTCCGGGCTAAAGAGGAGGGAGACCTTCCAGCATGTTATCAGCGTTCAGTTCAAAAGCCAGCATCTCTGATGGTATGGGGGTGCATAAGTGCATACGGTATGGGCAGCTTGCATGTTTTGGAAGGCTCTGTGAATGCTGAAAGGTATATAAAGGTTTTAGAGCAACATATGCTTCCCTCCAAACAACGTCTATTTCAGGGAAGGTCTTGTTTATTTCAGCAGGACAATGCAAAACCACATACTGCAGCTATAACAACAGCATGGCTTCGTCGTAGAAGAGTCCGGGTGCTAACCTGGCCTGCCTGCAGTCCAGATCTTTCACCTATAGAGAACATTTGGCGCATCATTAAACGAAAAAAAATACGTCAAAGACGACCACGAACTCTTCAGCGGCTGGAAATCTATATAAGGCAAGAATGGGACCAAATTCCAACAGCAAAACTCCAGCAACTCATAGCCTCAATGCCCAGACGTCTTCAAACTGTTTTGAAAAGAAAAGGAGATGCTACACCATGGTAAACATGCCCCGTCCCAACTATTTTGAGACCTGTAGCAGAAATCAAAATTGAAATGAGCTCATTTTGTGCATAAAATTGTAAACTTTCTCAGTTTAAACATTTGCTATGTTATCTATGTTCTATTGTGAATAAAATATTGGCTCATGTGATTTGAAAGTCTTTTAGTTTTCATTTTATTAAAATTTAAAAAACGTCCCAACTTTTCCGGAATTCGGGTTGTAAGAATACAAGCCGCTTTCTATAAAGCAGGGAAACAAGTTTCCATCACTCAGCGAGGACAAACGCAGGTCAAAGGTCACTGTAGCTGCATTTACACTTTGCACACAGAATCCTAATAAGCAGCCGGTCTGCTTACTTATAGAGGAAGACAGGGACAGATGAGCTCATTTACAGCAGTTATTCTTCATTTATAGCAACTAAAATACCCTGTTCACCTCATCAATAAGTCATTAAGCCCATGGTCATCTAATACCGGTTTAGTAGTTGCTCTTTCAACGGTTAGTTTTAATACTGCATTTGGGGAGTTCTAGATTAGCAAAAAGCGCAATGGCTCTCCAGAGCCCCTCTGCAGTCTGCTTGTGCACAATTGTGGAGTTTTTATGGAGTAAAAGTAGATTTTACTGCACCCTGAAATCAGCAAAATTACCCTCCCAAAATAGTAAGGGCTATAGAGTAAGGTGGGAAAAAAGTCGCTTTGGTATATAACACAAAACGAGGTAAGCTAAAAACCATGTTGCATCGTGCATGTCTTTTGTGAAGTTGTGAAGGTCAGCGGCACAGTCTTGTGTGGCTTTGGGTAACAGATGCTGAACAAAGCTGGGAAAATTTGCCTACTCCATGTGCCTTACATAAACATTATTTTAATCAAAGTGTATTAGACCAGCCAGATATTTTAGACATATGGGGGCTGCATCCTTCCTGGCTACCCCATCTGTCTCTCCCAGAGCTCTGAATGGAGTTTCAGCTTTCACCAAGATGCATTGAGAAAACATTCAGCTTCCCATAGAGACGCAGAAGTGCAGGCTGTACCTGCTGCTCTGGGACAGGCACGCCCGGGGTGCTAAGACAGGATTGTGGAAATGCTCATGGGAAAAGGCCTCTTTTTACAGGTTTTTGCTCTTGGGGTGCAGCTGATGGTTGTTGTGAGAAGTAAAAGAAGTCACAAAGCGACCACAACCAACCCATGTGAACAAACAATCCTGTCTCTAAAGCCCCATTGTAAGTTTTCAATGATGTTGGGTGGTGTGCTGTGCAGTGAATAACAAACACACATGAACACAGAGCAAAATATGCAAACTCACCAGGGTTGGTGACGGTCAGAAGATCCAGCCTTCGTTGTTGCTGAAAAAGAAATAACGAGACAGCAGAGGTCTTCTGTCAGAACGATGAAACAGATCCAGTTTGAGAATTTTTTCTTACTTTTTTTTTTTTTACCCAGAAATCAAAGTTTGTGCTGTCTGCCTGTTAAGCACATTTTGCTCTCTATCTCTCTCTGGAGAGATAAAATGTGTCATGCATTTTACATCAATTTTATGTAAATATATGTACTGTACATATACGGTGCATATATATATCACTCTATGAAACAGAATCATTCTAATCTTACACTTCTCTCACAAATTGACAAAAAAAAAAAGTCAGTTGAAAAGTAGATTTTTTACAATAACATCTTTCTCTTTTTTGTCTGTACACACACACACACTCTCTCTCTCTGCCTTTATGGCTTGGTCAATGGTGTGTGTGTGTTTTTGTGTACATAATCCAGTGCTTTTGTAAATTATGTATTCATGTGCTGCAGTAGATGCGGGTCGTTTCCTGGAGAGATGGTGTGACATCAGTGAGGCTACAGCAATCCACACAGGTCACACTCTCAGATCGATAAGTGCCCAATCAAAGATTGATGGCGTCCTCAATGACATGCTGCAGTGTGAGGCGAACACACATAACACGCATACTGTGAGGGCAGGCAGCTCAAGAGCTGTACTTTAACTCTCTTGTGGTAAAAGTACTGCAGGTCCTTCTACATGAGAGCCACTATACACATAGTAGAGCAGAGAGCATACACTGATATCATTCACATGTGCACACACACTCAGTTCTGCTTTTCAGTATCTGGTCGACTGATTTATATAATGACTGGATTGCTTATTGCATTCTAAACTGCCATTCGGCGGTGAAGCCACCGGAATTGTTCGATCAGCCATCTTACTGTTCCCTACCGGCAGAGAGCATCATTGACTGACAGCCAAAACCTTGACCTAAAATCACCTGATCTGAAGTGCATCAGTCACACAGGATTAGTTTTTAGGATATGTGCAAGTTAATTAATTGGTACTCCAGATGTTATTTGCAATGTCTATGGTCTTTTTGGGCAGAAAAACAGTGCACTTGCCGACACAGGTAACTGATCCAATACAAAATATATTTCCAACACAATATATATATTGTGTACGTAATTATGCAGGAAATGTTAAACATGAACATATATCTGGTATTAGTATCAGAAAGGTCTTGATGGAGCAATATCTATTTCAGACTCTTAAAGATCGAGCATATTCTGTCGCGTTCTGGGTTTCAGCTTGCGTAGGAGTTAAATTGTTATGTTATGTATGTTTAATTAATTATTCACTTAACCGACGTTGAAACTATTAACTGCTTCAAAATGCATGCTGTTAACAAAATCATTGTTGAAACATTTGCTGTTAGCCTACTTTATGAATAAAAGCAATATAACAACATAATTACATAAACTTACGAGATAAATTAACGTATACAACGCATAAATCTATATTCAGATTTTGTGAAAACTTTGTCATTTGAAATGCATATGTTGAGGATCTCGCCCATCTGAGGTACTAATGTATATGAACAGAACGATTTAATAGGCATTTTCGACATTAAACAAATAACCATTTAAATGCATAGGACGTTTGCATTGTAAGAATGTACATGGATACTTCAGGAATAATAACGCTGACTCATTAGGTGATGTTTTCTCATTAAAATCGTACAATTTACTATAAATTCAATATAATTTATGGGAATACTAGGGAATATCAATATGGTGGCGCGGTGACTAAATGATCAATCCAGTTCTCTATTATAGATCAGCGGTCAGGTCATTTCCTGATGATTAGCAACTATCCAGTTAAGCCATGGGGCTTCAACTTAGTTTTGATTACATAAAATCTTCTTTTTGTTTTGGCTTTCTGAGAAGCAAAGTCTGAAAATATAAAAAGAGCGTTAGTGAGTCAGTTTTAATGAGTCACTGTGTGTTTGTAATGTATGTGGATTTATGCATTGTGCTTGTTAGCAATACATTAAGCATTTAGCAATACATATTTTATCGGGACATCTGACTTGTATATGATGTGCATCTTCTATCTGCTAAAAATAATTTTGAAAACAGTATAAATTATGCTGGCACCTGTCAAATAGCATGTGTTAATGTTTTGTTTATGTGATAATTGGAAGATATGAGTTGTGACTCATAGGTGCTAACTCTCACAGAGCATTTTCTTTAACAAAGTAATAAAAAGCTCTTTGAAAGTGTGCATATAGTGTAATATAATACAAGTTGATGTTAAAGAGTAATTGCAGAAGGCTTTGTTTTGACAAACTCCTGGAATGATGTCTATGATTTTATTTTTTAGATTGCCCCCTGCTGGTGAAAGAGACACATACAACACGATTCAGCTCATTTTCTGAGATTATTCCAATAACAGGGAAAGTAAAACTGAAGAGTTGCATTGCATAACACTAAAACATACATTAATATTTAAGATCATTTCAATAAAAAGGTTTGTTTTGCATTTTAAACACTAGTTAACTTGCAATATATGTGCATATATTTACATAACAGAGTCATGGGATCAGAAAGTCAATATCACTGCTCTAAAATGTAGTTTACTGCCTACACAGGCTGCAAGAGAAATGAAACCACAATACAAATAGCACTCCTGTCACAAAGCGCACAAGATTTACAAATGATAAAGTTTGATTGTTACTTTGTTTATAAAATAATTCTTTACTGGTAAGCATAAAAAATAGGTTGACCACATGTCATCTTTCTCTCACCAGAACCATTCCAGGATTTCTAAGCTACCTAAAATGTCTGGGTTCTGGCTTTGTTTTCCTATTGATGTGCTCTCTATACTGTCCTTATACATTATATGTACCATTATTTGCATAATACCACCATTGGTTAATTATGTACAATTCCTGAACGGTATTGGTCAAACTACTTTTCAGTCATTACTTTAAGCAAGTCTGAAAACAATAGGAAAACAAAGTCAAAACCCAGATATTTTAGGCAATTTAGAAATCCTGGCCAAGACATATCTGGAAAAAAAGAGTATGTATGGTAACCCTACAAAAAAAAATACACAGTGCACACAAAAAAATACTGGATACATTTGTCAAAATCCTTTTAAATAAAAATGTACAGTATTGAATGAAATCAATATAAATTAAGTATATTTATTGTTATTATTATTATTTTTTTATTCAATGTCTTAGAATTGGCTGATGTCTTGGACCTTAGAATTTGGCCAAAATCTGTTTAAATTACAAGGTTGTTTTAACTTCAGAAGCATGTCTATGATGCCTTAAAAGGCAGCTCACTTGGTTTTAGAACACAACTAATGTTAGTCTTAATGAAATGATCCATGACAGAGAGCGGCAACACTACAATCTACCTCTTCCCAACAACCCGAGACAAGAGTAGTTGAATTATTTAGCATTGGTTTTGCACTATTACCACCTGGAAAGAAGGCAGTAAAAGGCATTTTATTTTTAAAGGAGATGATTTGCGCTGAACCAGGAGCATATACATTGCAACTATACAGTGCTACAACTGGACACAATTCATTCAGTGAATGTGAATGTGAATACTGCCGTTGACAGTTCAAACCAGTTGAGAGCTTCCTTTCTTCTATTCCAATTAGAGGCTCTGAAAAAGGCCAGTTGTTCCATTCCTTTGATCTGACCTTTGTTAGTTTTGCTTGGCCTTGTTGGTACAGATCCAGCATATTTCAGATGGAAACGGCAAGTGGAAACAGACAGTGGATGCTGCATTGTATCTGTCTGAACATTGACATGAGCGTTTACTTCCCCTCATATCACTCTTTGCCTTGTACTTCCACATTGAATTCCATCAGTTACAGCTACAAGCAGTGCATCCTTTCATGCTAATCTTGTTAACTGACAAGTGACTCCTGATTTCTTATGATAAATCTATGAAAAAGTGGAGACAAGATTTTCAAAACACTCTTTAGCTCATAGTAGTTACATTTAAATTCAATAATCTCTTATGAATCCAACTGAATCTGCTTGTAAACACTTAACTTGATCTATTTAGGCGGCATTGTCCATACTGTTGCTGTGGATTTGGACATTTAGAGAATTCCTTCTTAAGTCCACAAGGCCATAGATGGACATAAACTGAGTTTTTTTTTGTGTAAAATATGTCACTGTCACAAGTGTCACTGTCTACATGGATAAGGTACTTAGTGTTTTCCAGGAACGGGAAAAGGAAAGATAGAGACACAGAGAGAGAGAGAGAGAGAGAGAGAGAGAGAGAATCACATTAGGAGAGGCAATCCTAGGTATGAAAATAGGATTGTATTAATCTTTATCAAAGAGTGCCAAGGAATCCCCTCAGAAGAGTGCCAGTCTGTGCACAGTGGGTGTCCCGGGTCTCACTGGAGTCAAAATGCTTTCTATATTCTGAATGGAACACAATATGTATTCTATTTCAACACCAAAAACACAGCCACAGGTAAACGAGAGGGGGAAAGAGATGGTGACTGGTGCCGAAAGTCAGAGATCTGGGAGTCTGGGGCTCATACACAGGCTGTGACGGGGAGGCCTGCTCACCTCAACAGATGCTGGGGTGAGAGCCCTTCACCCTATGTCAAAAAACCCAATACACTCTGTCCAATTACCACGGCCACAACCAAGACCTCTCACAACACACACACACACACCTACACACACACACACACACACACACACACACACACACACACACACACACACACACTAAATGAGGATGTATTGTAAAGAGATCTATGGTTTTCGTATAAAGCTAAACAAAACTACAGACTTCCCCTCTAAGACTTCTGCACAATGCATTCTCAGAAATAGGCACAAGAGTTGTCACTGGGGTGGTATATTTTCAAAAGATTTGTACCTAAAGTCTCCATAATAATACTTTACATGCATATATTAGTACGTAAAAGATAAAAAATAAAAAAAATAAAAAAATACATTTTACAGTGTACATTTTGAAAAGTGACAGCTCTTCTACCTTTTTTTCTGAGAGTGTAGTGTGTGTGTGTGTGTGTGTGTGTGTTTGTATATACTACTGGTCAAAAGTTTGGGATCAGTAAGACTTGTAATGTTTTTTTTAAAGAAGTATCTTATGCTCATCAAGGCTGCATTTATTTGATCAAAAATACAGAAAAAAACTTTTATCTTGCTAAATTTCATTCCAATATAAAATAATGGTTCCTATTTTAATATCATTTAAAATATCATTTATTTCTGTGATGAAAAGCTGAATTTCCATCAGCTATTACTCCAGTATAAAGTGTCACATGAGAAATCATTCTAATATTTTTATATTATAATATATATTTTTTAGGGGAAACTGCTATACTTTTTTTCAGGATTCTTTGATAAATAAAAAGTTTAAAAAGAACAGCATTTATTCAAAATATAAACATTTTCTAACAATATATAAATCTTTGCTATCACTTCTTAACAATTTAACACATCCTTGCTGAATAAAAAAAAAAAAAAAAAAAATAATTACACCAAGCTTTTGAACTGTAGTGTACTGTATGTTGTCAGAAAAGATGTATATTTTAAATAAATGCTCTTTTTTTTACTTTATATTCATCAAGGAATCCTGAAGAAAAGTATAGCAGCCCCCCCTCCCCCCACCAAATATATATATTTGGCAGGCCGCACAACTGTAAATAAATCAGCATATTAGAATGATTTCTTAAGGATCATGTGCCACTTTATACTGGAGTAATCATGCTGAAAATTCAGATTTTCATCACAGTAATAAATTAGATTTTAATGTATATTAAAAATAAATAAATAAATAAATGCAGCCTTGATGAGCATAAGAAACTCCTGTAAAAAAAAAAACATTACAAAAAGTTTCTGATCCCAAACTTCTGACCGGTGGTAAGTGTGTATGTATATATATATATATATATATAGTGTGTGTGTATATATATATATATATATATATATATATATATATATGTACTTTATTTTTAAATATTTTTTTCTTTCTTTTTGACTTTTTGCATTCTTAAAATAAAAATATTATATTTATTATTTGTTATACATTAATTTAATATTACTATATTGTAATTTTTGCATGATACAAAAGCGTATGCTTTATTAAAATACATAGATATATATTTTAGATATTTTTTAATTAATAATTAAATATAACATTTGACAAAATGTATTATTGTCCCCCAAAGTTTAATTTTTAAATATATAAGAATTTACATTTATTTACTGATATATTCTAAGCAACTGAAGTAGTATATGATTTATAAATAAAATGTATAACAAAATTGATAAATATAATACTTGTAATTCTTATTTTATTAATACAAAAAGTTTTTTTCATTATTGGAAGTTTTTGATGTCATAGTTTGTGCTCGTACAAGCAGACATTTTTCACACTGACACCTAGACACTTGTTTATTCTGAATATTTTAAAGAAGCTAACTAAACTCCTGCTGCAACTTTTCCTCCCTCGCTTGACCTACATTCAGTCCAAAACTGCAAATAGGCCAGACATCCCAAACTTTTCTCTTAAAATGTCATTAATCTTATCAGGGGCATCCATACCTTTTCAAAAGAGCCTTAATCTGTGCAAGGTGCAAAACTGCACGACTGCAATTAAGAGGGCTGGCCATCAGACAGACCAAATAAAATTAATAAAAAAATCCTTAATTTACTGGACCTTTCGTCTTTTAAAGGAATTAAATATTCATTTGCAATATTTCCTCCTGAATTTACTCTTCTTATTTGCAGATGATTATCATGATTATCATGGGTGGGGTACGATCCAGCCATAATTGAAAAATACACCCAACAATTTGAGTCTCATTTCGCATGCATGCAAGGTCAATATAATGAGATTAACTTGAGCTGCCCCATCTTATCTTTCATTTATGGCGACTGCAGGCTAAACTATTTGACTTAAAATATCAGTTACAGAGTAAAGAGAAAGCCATATTAGCAATTTAGGGAGAAGGGAGGCAGACTTTATACGTTTACTCAGGGATAAACTTGTTCTGTGCCATAAACTAGCTGATGGTTGGGATATGTCATGAATTATAGACCCCAGTGGATGTTCCTCCCTCTGTAAAAACACACATGCATAGCCCAGTGGTGATGAGGTAAGGCAGATTAACGCTGGACTACCATCTGCCATAGTCCAAGCAGCAGGAGTCATCGTCATTGGCATCAGTCCCCAGGGACCCCTCTGTCTGACGCCAACCTTCCCATAAAGAGGAAAAGAAGAGGAAAAAGAGAGAGATGCAAGTGAGTCAACAATCTGACTCACCTCATCTTAGAGAGGGAAACACTCCTGTGTAGGTGAGTCATCAGCGACCAAAACACATACATTCACTTCTCTAGTCTCTCGCTTCCATCAAGTGTTCGGTTCACCTTTCTCCCCTCTGGGAAGATGTTTTCCTCTTTTATAGCACAGATCTGAGGGATGAGCTCACAATGAGGTCATCTTCCCCTGGGTCTCTCTCTTCACTGAACACTTACTGTCAGATTCACTGTAATGCTCTTCATCATGTTCTGAATATGGGTTGCTTTGTCATGTAAAATACCTCACTGTGTAGCAAAAATTAAAACCAACAGATCCAATGTATTTCAAAACTCTTCATTAGGCCAATTACACATATATGGCCAATTATAACATCAGTTTATAATCTGTGTTGGGTATAACACATTACTGTAATGAAATTATCCACTGAAAAAAGTAAATAAAGGGAGTACTGTTTATTTTTAGGTAATTTAATTACAGTTAAACTGTTTGCGTTACATTTCTAGAATCAATATTGAATTTGAAATCTAAATTTATCGTCTAAAGGTAAAATTGAACAGAAACATCATCTTTAAACCTCTGTGTGCTGGTGCATTCACTTAAAATACTTAAAAGGACCTAAAATACCCAGATAAGATTAATCGAATTTATAAATGGTATACTTTATGGTATACTGACAAAACACTGTGATTTTGTAAAATAAACAAAATAAATGGTGCACTTTCTGCTGTTTTGGTCTCTGTTTTCTTTCTGAAACAAGTCACAAAAACGAACCAAAACTTGACGAATACTTCACATACAGACATAACAAATACGTCTATGGAAAACTGAAATGTGTGAAAAAGAGTAAATTTTAGACCTCTTCATTCCACAACAAATCATTTAAAACATCTCAGATGACAAAAAAATGTGACATATTCTGGAAAATAATACCTACATACACACACACACACACACACACACACACACACACACACACACACACACACACACACAATGTATATTTGGCAAAATTTATATTTAGCTAAATTCATATTTTGCCATAAAAATGTAAATAAAAATGATATAAATTTACACATAATTACTTTTATATATTATTTTGCAACATTAGAAATTTGCTAAAAAAAGGCAGCAATATTTTAGTATTAGTTACTGAAAACGCTATATCAGTCAACCACTAATATCAACAATAATTCATGTTGGATAAAATCAATTTGTCAAGCACTGAATTAAAACATTCTATATCATGTACGCATTCTTATTTTGCCATTACAAAGGAAAGCACTATTCTGTTCCTGTGTGGAGAGTGAAATGGACTGTCTGCTGGGGTTACTCTATTGCGTGACCAGGACAGCCTTGGTTTTAAAAATACACCACAACAAATAAAAGATTCATTTCTTAGGAAAGCACCTGCTCCCCTCAGATTTGAAACATCTTGCTGCCCACCTGCAGCAGAACTGCAGCCCAGACCAGAGAAATCTAATCGCCCCACAGTCAAATCTGCATCCAACCTATTCAGCTCTTAAAAGCCATGATTGAATTTCATCTTGATGCCATTAAATATTTATAAAGGCCAATTAGAAGGGCAGCTCTTTGCTGGCGGTAAAGACTCCTCTCCATCATCCACTCCTGTGCTCTATCAGGTCCTGCCTCTGAAAGATCGCCCTTAATAAAGGCCACAAGACCAAACTCTTCCTACGCTCAACTGGAATGAAGTATGCATGTAAGATGAGAAGTAAATGCACCTAAATCCTGAAGGAGCAGATATGAATTGATCCTAGCAACTAACATGTAACAGTTGAGACTAATGGAAGGCAGAAATGACATCATACTGGAATAAGAGCAGACAACATCATGCTCTATAAGCAGCGGAGCATCTTGGGCCGAACTCTTGGAAGCCAATTTATCCCCTGCGGGACGTTCTGTTGTGAGATAAATGGAGCATCAAAGTGAGTTAAGTGTGAATAGACGCTGGAGCAGAGGTAGAGGATGAGAGGACAGGTGGATGAACAGAGAGTGAGAGAATAGGGGGTTGAAAAAAACAGCATAATCATTTCTGATGCTGCAATTAGATTTATAGCTTCAGGAAGGGGCTGATATCAATCTGTGTGGGGATTTAGTATGTTTAGTTAGGCCTGCATACAGTACTTGAAGAGACACAGGGCCAAATTTACTAAACAGGGCAAATTAGCAAGAGAGCGCAGTCCCTTAAAAGTGCAAATGGGAGTAGAAAGTTCTGCAGGTGATCTACTGAAAATGCGTGAAATAAAGAAAACAGACAGGGCATTTCCATAATGACCAACGCAATCTACCAAGAGCAGTGCAAATTAGCATAGTGTTTCAAATAAGCAGAGCCGATGATGATCGGGTGCGGGTAAGTAACAACACAATGTCACAATCTCCCTCTAGGAGGGAACGAAGAAACGCTGAAAATAACATGAATAAGTCTTTAATAATCCAAAGGACAGGACCCAAAGGACAGGGATCATGGGAAACATCCAACAAGTAGAACCGTAAACACAAACTGAAAGGACAGTAGTTTTTAAACACAGGATGCTTGGGAAAACACAGGTGCAATGAATGACTAATTAAGGGGAACACGGCACACCTGGGGAGGGAAAACACAACACAATGAGTCCAGGGCGTGACACTACTCCCCCCTCCAGGAAGGTGTGTCCTCACACCGTAGGAACAACATGGGTGGGGGGCATAGGTGGGAACTCAGTAGGAGGTTCCGGAGGAGGATGGGTATCCGGGAGGAGGACGACAGGCTGAGACCAGGGAGGAGACGATGAAGAGAAGAGCCAGGAGGGACCGGAGCAGGAAGAGTCCAGCTGTATCCAGGCCACAGCCATAATGTCGACCCATTGTGGAGCTGACAGAGGGAGGTGCCATGGAGGATAAATGTCTGTCGACTCCAGGGGGCCAACCAATGGTGGTGGAGCAGGTGGTGGAGGAGTCCGAGGTGGATACGGACAGCCGATGAGCCAGGCACAGGGGAGGATCTGGAGGTCCTAGGCAGAACAGATGGCACCAGCGGAGATTTGGATCCGGGAGGCCGCGGTGGAGCCGAGGGGTTGAAGGAGCCAGAGGGTTGAGGCAAAGCCAGAGGAGTGGAGTCCCGAGGCACAGGATGGTCGACGCCGGACTAAGGTGGAGCCAGAGGGATGAGGGAACCTTGTGGAGCTGTCAGACTACAGCGGTGGATGAGGCTGTAGAGGGTGGAAGGGTGGGCATTTTTGAGGATCTGGCACTGGAAGGCACTTTCTAGTAGCGGGCACAACAGAAAGAAAAACACTGGGAGAAAAATTTAAATAAAATGGAGGGGAAAAATGCAATAAACTGTATTTTGGTCGGTTCTTCTGTCACAATCTCCCTCTAGGAGGGAACGAGGAATGAGGAAACGCTGGAAAAACACAAATAAGTCTTTAATAATCCAAATAGAGACAGGAAACCAGGGAAAAGTAAGGGTTTGTGCTGGCTGTTAGTAAGTCTGACGCTAGCAGTGTATTGCATTCAGAAGTAACCAGTACTGTGACCTGCTCCGGAGGGCAGTGCATTTCAGCACTCTGAAGGGTCCAGGACATCACCATCATAATATGTGCTGCTTGGTTCAAGAAGCTAGTGGCCAAAGACATACATTACTGCCACTTGTTTTTTTGATGTTGGTTTTTTTTTTACTCTGACTGTTACCTTGGCAACATAGCAGCAAAACACTTGTTTATAGCTTCTTTTGTTGTTACAAGTGAAACTAGTATATGAAATATCGATTTTCTGTGTCTTGTTTAATTTGAATGATTACTGTAGGTGGATCTAAACTACAGCTGAAAAGGTTTGAGGTCAGTTATGTATACCTTTATACAGCAAGAATGAATCAAAAGTGACCGCAAAGACATTTGTAATGTAACAAAAAAGGTTATTTTTCAAATAAATGTTGTTCTTTTGAACTTTCTATTCATCAAATACTCCTGAAAACAACATCACTGTTTACAACATTGATAATAGTAAGAAATGTTTCTTGAGCACCAAATCAGCATATTAGAATAATTCGAAAGGATCATGTGACACTGAAGAAGACTGGAGTTATGGCAGCTTTACTATCACAGGAATAATACTCTCTTCCCAAACTGCCATTTTTAAGGCTATAAAGATGTTTAAATACATGAAATTGTTTAGCATATCTAAAACACAGAGAATTTTGAACTACAACCTTAGTGTCCTCTCTCACCCCAGACCCCAACTAAACCCCTTTGGATGAGGAGCCGCACGGGCGACACGCATGAACTGATATTTACAGAGACGTGAGATCAATGACCTCCCGCCAGGGCTGAGAGGAGTTGACACACTCTGCTGTGTAATCCTGCCCAACACAACACACTGCTACAGGGACTGCTCTGGGACAATTTCACATCACATGTCATAACCTCGGCTTATGAGAAGGTCATAAGCCGAGGTTATGACCTTCTGCCATAACTCCAGTCTTCTTCAGTGTCACATGATCCTTTCGAATTATTCTAATATGCTGATTTGGTGCTCAAGCCCGCCGAATGTACTTACAAAATGATATAAAAAGGCTGAAAGTTACGGTGAGCCTCCTGAGACATTCAAAGAGCGTACATGCTCTAATTTTCGCCTTCGAAAGTCTATTTTGTTGCGCTTCAGAGAAAAGCCCTTTTCTGATGCATCTGTTGCTATGATACCAGATGATGGAAACCCTGTTGTGCCAACAGTACGGCATTAGAATGAAAAAATTATTGCTCAAAAAGCTTTATGATTCATAACTCTGATTAACAAAAGAAACTGATCTAACTAAATTGGTTTTGAGCAGCCAGGATAATCTGCTGGAGTACATCGGTTACTACATTATTGCTAGTCTTCTCTGACTGAAAAGTCATTTTGGGGAAATTGGATTTAGTAGAGCATCTATTGTACATGCCAGAGAGCAGAGCAAAAAACACAGGCTCTGTTCCAAAACTTCCTTTGCTGCCTACCACATATATAGGCATCATCCTAATCGAGATGGAATCACACAAGTGACTCTACACAAGTAGAAGCTCATATAAAAACAGTAGACACAAAAACTAGTTGAAGTTATCAAATGAAATATATTTAGAATTTAGATTTTTCTCAGATTAGTCTACCATGAAGCAAACTACATTGATCGTTTCAGAGTGACCCATCAGAGAACTAGAGAACATGTGGAGGGCCATGTGGTTATTTCCTTATCTGATTACTACAAATCTTAAAAAAATCTGTAACACTTTAGAATAAGGATCCATAAGTTAATGTTAGTTAATGTATTAATTAACATGAACAAACAATGAACAATACATTTATTACTGTTTTTAATTTTACTTTTTTTCAATGTTAGTTCATGTTAATTCACAGTGCACTAACTAACAAGCACAACTTTTGATTTGAATAATGCATTAGTAAATGTTGAAATTAACATTAATTAAACCAAGATTAATAAATGCTGTAGAATGATTGTTCTTGCTTAGCTCATGTTAACTAAAGTTGTTAACTAACATTAACTAATGAAATCTTATTCTAAAGTGTTTCCCAAAAATCAACAGAAAAAAGCATCCAGGTTTATGTGACACGCATTAATGAAACATGCACATTAACAAAAATTCAGATGTGAATGATTTGCCTACATACTTACTCATACATGCATTCTTGCGTTAACAAAGCTCAGTACAAGAGCGAGATGGAGCTCCTGTGAAATATCTGCATCATTAAATGAAATGCGTTACTTAATCAGAAGCTCCTTCCTTGTAGCTTTTTTAGCTTTTTTTAGTTTAACCAACTCAAATTAACTTGCCCAGCAAGATTTTCTTTAAATTGTCAAAACAGTATTTGACCCCAAAGAGAAAACTGAGCCTATGTTTTCATCTTACTGTAAGTTAATAGTGCAAATTTGATAGTTTACTCAAAAATATTAGTTCTGTCATAATTTTTCCATCACTATATGACTTAAAGGGTTAGTTCACCCAAAAATGAAAATGCAGTAATTAATTACTCACCCTCATGTCGTTTCGAAAACATAAGACCTTCATCTTCATCTTCAGAACACAAATTAAGATATTTTTTATGAAATCCGAGAGCTCTCTGACCCTACATAGACAGCAACACAACTACCACATTCAAGACCAAGAAAGGTAGTAAGGACATCGATAAAACAGTCCATGTGACATCAGTAACTCAATCTTAACTTTATGAAGCTACGAGAATACTTTTTGTATGCAAAGAAAACAAAAACAACAACTTTATTCATCAATTTCTTTTTTTATTTTCTATGTTGCTGTCTATGGAGGGGCAGAAAGCTCTCGGATTTCAGCAAAAATATCTAAATTTGTGCTCCGAAGATGAATGAAGGTCTTATGGGTTTGGATCAACATGAGGATGAGCAGAATTTAAATTTTTTGCTGAACCCAAAATTTATTTTGCAGAACACACACACACAATATATATATATATATATATATATATATATATATATAGGGATGTCCCGATCAGGTTTTTTTGTCCTCGAGTCCGAGTCCGAGTCATTTGATTTTGAGTATCTGCCGATACCGAGTCCAGATCCGATACTTCTATAATACATAAAAAAAGAATAAAGAAGAGCGAAAAAACAGATCCAGGATGTTCAATAAATTACATTTTGAAATATATTCAAATATAAAACAGCTATTTTAAATAGGCTAGTAAAAATATTTCAAAATCTTACTGTTTTGCTGTACTTTGGATCAAATAAATGCAGGCTTGGTGAATAGAAGGGACTTCTTAAAAAAAAAAAAAAAAAAAAACCTTAAGCTTACTGTTCAAAAACTTCTGACTGGTAGTATAGGCAACTTTATTTTTTTTCTAATTTCTAGCTTTTAATTGGCTTAGAAATCTATAAATGCTGGACAATAACAAATAATAATGATTTGTTTATATACTACAAACACTGTTTATCACATAATAATGCAGAATAGTTTTTATACTGTAATAAATACTATGTCAATCAGCACTGCATTGTTCATACTTTATTTATCACCTGCTGGAGATGACTTGAAGAACAATTTATTGTCGTGATCGTATATTAATGTCTTCGTGTTTGCATAAGTTTCTGTTTTCCTGTGAGCACCACAGCATAGATGGATGCTTTTGTCCATATTAGGAATATCCTGATATCAGCGCGAGAGCGCGCTCCGGCTTCAAGTATGAATGAAACACACACTGCATGAGAGTTTAGCGCTCAGTGATGTTCATCTCGCTGTATCCTGGGTCCGAATGAAATATCATGTCATGCGCAAACTATCATGTCTCTTTGAGTTTGAATCTATATTTATTCACACCAGCTCTTGAAAACAAAGTGATGTCATGCCGCACGAGTCGCTGTTTCTGTGTGGAGTCAAAAGGGTCTAACTCTGTGCCACCGCATAACAAAAGATGTGTTAAAAATTAATGAGAATATATATATATATATATATATATCCGAGTCCTGATCGGGAGGTAACGTCCGATTCCGATCGAGTCTGAAACCACGCGATCGGGCCCGATTTCCGATCACGTGATCGGATCTGGACATCCCTATAGACGTTTCAACGGCAACAACATAAACAAACGTTACTTTGCATGCGCGTTTTTGTGGACCTAACTTAACTTCCGGTAGACTTCCAAATAGAATCAATAACAACAGCCAAGTCCCTCTAGAGTAGATATTTTTTGATAACAAACAAAATATGTTTGCCGCGTGGATCAGGCGGACTTAATGAAAATGCAAATTCATTCTTTGCCAGCAGGAGATGTTTTAAAGCATAGACATAAAGCGCGAGAAATAGAGGTTTCCCCAGTAACAGCTGTAAACAAAGCAGAGCTGGTACGCTCACATGCTGCTTTATCAGGCATATAACATGCAAGTCTTCCTTCAGAAATACAGCGATATAAAAACACCTGTGCCTCGTTTTGATATTTAAACATATAAATGTAAGGAATTATTATTATTAAACGTGCAGTACATAACGTTACTCATGTTTATTCAACGAAGCGTTTTTGAAAATCGATCAGTTTTAAAATTGTGGCGAGTCTGCAAAAATAAATAAATGTATGGGAAACACATCCCGCAGTACAACCACCTGACCCCAACTTCAGTCTACTCATCACATTGACTTTAACTGCGTTTGCAGAAGGCACCGCGGCCAGACCGATATACACAACACAGACCGGAAGTTAACTTAGGTCCAGGCGCGTGGGCCCGATGAAACCGTATATATATATATATATATATATATATATATATATATATATATATATATATATATATATATATATATATATTATAAACTACATCAGATCCCATTAACTTTCATTGCATGGACCAAAAGAAATAAAAAAACATATTCAAAATATCTTTTGTGTTCCAAAGACAAAATAAAGTCATACACAATCATTTTATGGACAGAATTAGTTTAACATTAGACACCTTGTCCAAGAACCGGCAAGAATGTCAAAGTAACAAATAAACTAATTATAATGCATTATTTTCAGCTAATTCTTTAAAAATTATAGCAATAAAATCAAGCTGTAATATTCAAATGGTAATCATACATATCCATGTGTGATTGTGTGTTGCAGAGATTAAAGGAGACTATTTCTCTCTCTAAATGGCATTTTAAAGCCACAGAAAAGGAGAAAGCATTGTATGAAATCATTATCCCTGACAACCGTGACTAAAAGCGGAAAATGTTTTGGATTTATGGTGACAGGATTTGTCTGAGTTATCAATCTGTCCCGCTGGCATTGAGAACATCTCACAGAGTAAAGCAAGTTAAACGTGCTGCTGTGTGCAAGAGGAATGCTAACCGCAGCTAATGACACTGTAAGGGGCAAAATCACAGATTTTTGGACATCTATGAAGCCGATTTGGTTTCATAAATTATTTTCACAACCCAAAGGCATGTCAGTTCATTAGATAAGGTTTTCTTTTAAGCAAGTAGAAAAGGATGACCTATTTCCTGTTTAATACCAATATGAATGACATCTGCTGTATCTCTGGATAATGCAAAACCATGGGGATTCAACATGCATTGAGACGGAAAAGAAAGGAAGCTGAAAAGTAAAATTCTGTGTCTTCTGCTGCGAGAGATAAGATACAACAGTCTATATGTTCCATGTAAACGTGATGTGGTAAAAACTGATAAGGCGACGTGACAGAGCAACAGATGCTGTTAGACTGATACAGACTTTTTAATACCTGGATTATAATGTACGTGCACACACACACACACACACACACACACACACACACACACACACACACACACACACACACACACACAAAGTAATAGGGATTCTAGATTAACAAGATAATAAAAGTCATAAAAACAGAGCAAAATTTTAGTGGCCACAATATTATGATTTATATGTGTACTCTATAAACAGAAGGATAAAATGAAGTGATATTTCATTCTGACAACAAAGAGATGTCTTTGGTTTGTCCTATCAAAACAAAACTGTTGTTTCATCAAGAATAAAAAAAAAGTTTCATTTCACAACTAAAATCCATTCAGCATAAAGTTGTTATTAGAAGAAAGATCAGTTAATTAACAGCCCAGGGCTCAATATTAAATATTTTTCTCTTAAATTCGATTGGCCTGCTGGTATTTTTATTGGTCTCACCACAAAAAAAGAGAAGTATTGTTTTAGTGATGTTTTATATATTTAATAAATAGCTGTTTTTTTTTTTTTTTTTTACAAATAAACACTTTATTATATTTTAAAGCTGCAATAATACCTGCCTTTGTGGAAAATATCTATACCAGCAACACAAGCCAAACTCAAAGAACCAAAAAGTATCTTTTTTTCAACATTATTTTATAATGTAACCATATTAAAACTGCATATATATATATATATATATATATATATATATATATATATATATATATATATATATACACATATATAAATTAATTCCACTTTGCACAAGGTGCAAACAACCTTACGCCTGTTTCACACATACTCTGTCTGCAGTGCGTATGCGTTGCATATTTTTTTACGCACCCATGTTAATGGATTAAATTTGCGTTCCAGGAGCATTGCGTCTGCAGCAGTGCAGCAATCGTTTACGTACCGAGTAGCAAAATGCAAACGTGTCCTGTGTGAAAGCACATCGAGTCCGTGCTGCACCACAAACGTAACGCACACGGTCTGCATATGCACTGCAGACGGAGTATGTGTGAAACAGGCGTGAGCAGGGCCATAGCTGGGGTCAGTGGGGATCCGGGGAAGGTTGTACCAGTGGACCCTGTTTGAAATTGTTTAATTTGTATGTTCGTTTATTTTTATTTATTTGTGCTATTTACACAATGTTTAAGTTTTTTTCAAGTTTGTAGGTGTCAAGGTACAGAAACCAAATGATTAAATGTAAAATAACACTGGATAGTCTTAAATGTAAAAATGAAATATACAATCAAACCTACATTTATTCAGACACCTTAAACATTTCTTACATTATTACAGTTTTGCTATATATATCAAAAATTATATCTGGTGTCTGAATAATATTTGGTTTGACTGTTAAAGCTACAAAGTAATTCAGTCAAGAGCAGGGATGGACTGGGACTAAAAAGCGGCCCTGGACTTTGACTAGGCCCGGCCCAAAGCAACCGGCGCGCGTAAACTCGACAACAACAACAATAACGCCTGGCATGAGTGTCACAAGACTTTAATTGTGGCTCATGATACTATACCATCCAAATGATTGCAATAGCACTGATGTTGACTAGATGTTGGGCTGGAGTGGGTGTCTTTCTCTGCTCTTGGTCTAAGCTCAACCTGACTAAACAAATGATGGAATGGATAAAAAATTTTTTTATTCCAAGATAGCATGAAATAGATTATATAATATCTGTTATAATAGCATATTATACAATCTATTCCATGCTGTCTTAAAATAAATGTATTACTTAATAATCTTAGTTAATTTATGCAGTAATTAATCTTACTGCACAAATAATAAGACCACATCTAATTGAAAATAGACCATTACAAATGTAACTTCTGTATTCAAAATATTTAAAGTATGTAAGCATTAACTGTAACATTACCAACATTTTTAAAAGTAAAAGCACAACATATTTCTTAATATTAGCTACTGCATGTGATCTTTTACAGCTAAAATGTTGAAGTTTAGCTGTTTTAATTACTGTAATCATTAAAAATGTAGCAACCTGAATATCACTTCCTAACATCATCCCTAGCAAGTAACTTTCTTTCTCCTCTCATGTTCCATACTTGGATCTGGATCTGCCTTTGGAACCAGCTCATCTTTCTGTTCCTCATCATCACTGGTGGCATGTTGCTGCATAGCTGTCTGGCTCACTTCTTCACTGCTGCTAATATTTAACTGAGGTGCTGCTGCGGACTATGCTGCTAAATATCTCAGTTAGTTTGCGACATTTAGCGGCTTTTCATTCCGTTTTTTTTTTAACCCGGGGCCGCGTTATGCATTTGTTTGTTTGTTTCTGTGCTTCTTCTATCTAACGTCTTTGCTGTTGGTTTCTTCCTACTCTTTCCACTTCTTCTTCTTCTCCTTACTTGGCGGCCACGGCCAGTGCAGCTGGCATCCAACTTAAAGGTGCATTGCTGCCACCTACAGTACTGGAGTGTGAAACAGATTAGTGGAGGAAAAAAAAAAACAGGTGATGACTGCATGTGTGGTTGGTGGGCCGGCCCGCGGGCCGTCTTGGAGTACCGGCCATTTGGTGGTTCTCCAGATCACACAGATGGCCAGTCCGCCCATGGTCAAGAGCAGTGAGTTATTTTCATTTTCATTTTCTTGGATTAACATTACAGCACCCAGTAGCTAAATTAGGCATGGTCACTTTAAGAGACGATGAACGCATCCAATATAATACAGTACACATCCCATTTTTTTCCTCAACTGTTTACTTTCACTTAAGAAATAACTGACAGTTTTTTCGAGCATAATTTCCAAGGTGGATATTTTGACATATTTTGTAATGTATTTGTCGGTACAAGAGCAAAAAGAAACAAATTCGGTGTTCAAGCGTTTTGAGACGCCTTTCTCTGCGTGAGCCCTGAACACCAGAACACCGCGAGTACTGAATTGGGCTCTTTCACATCGTTTTGTTTGTTCAAACTGCGATTTGTATTCGTTCGTTCAGGTGCAGGAGGGACTTCGAGGAGAACTTCGCAGAAGAGAGCTCGGTTCAGTGTCGCTGTCCGTGATACGCGTCTCTCGATCTCTCTCGTGCGCACCGAACACAGCGCGCGAGTAATCAGCTGCTCTGTTCAGCTTTTCCGCGTCTTGTTTTTGTATGCTTTAATGTTTAAATCGACAAGTGGTAAGGCTTAAAAACACGTGAAAAAGATAAGCTTTCGTGACGATGCGCAGCAGTGGCCCGTCAACTGTCCTGAGCATCTTTTTAGGCTGGCCTCAGTCAGTCGGTTATCAAGGTGAAAGTCATCATTGCTTGCTTAGTATGGACCCAGCTCCCAACCCAACTTTGCGAATAGATTAACGGCAATTTTATCACCCGATAAGAGTCTCACGCAGCACGTTAACGCCGATAACGGTCCACCACTAATATATATATATATATGAAGAGTTCAGATGCAAAAGCCTCTAAGTGCCATCTGAAATTTTCATCTAAAATTTGGATTTTTATCAAGCTCCTATGCTTAGGTTGAGTCATTTACCTTTAATGGCAATGTGCAGTTCCTTTTCCAGACTATTAAAGTGAAATAACTGAACATAAATATAGGAGCCTGATAAAAATCACATATACCACATATACCCAACAAATATGCCAACTTCAGTTTTAATTACACAGGTAGTCTAACTTGGTTATTTCTGCCTCAAACATAGCAAACATAGTTATATAAAACATAAGCAAGTGTGAAATGGCTCAGACAACTGCCTGTGTATTATTTTCCATAAAATAATTGAACAGCAGTCATACACACTGAAGCCATGAGCACTTACACTGCATTTGGAGTGGAAACATATCCATTCTTAGGTCAGCGAGCACACACTGCAAAATATTTTTGTGCCATTTTTGTGGAAAGCAATAGAGGTGAAATATGGTGCATTTTGTTTAAAAAACAAAACAAAAAAACAATTCCTTTTCATTTACATGATGTAGTTAATATCTTTAAAAGGTGGCCTACTTTTCAGGCAAGTCAGAAAAAAACTCCTTGTTCTATAATGCAAGGCCAAAAAAAAACTAATTCATGCTCTTAAGAAACTTCACAAGCTTCATGAAGTTGAAAACAACTTCTTTTATTATTATGTGCAACTGTGATTTAAATACAGCTTTAAGGAAGAAAAAAACACCATATCCACCCACACCCATAGCAAAGTACAGTACTGGCATATGTGCACAGTATTTTCTTAATTTAAATGTTTTAATAATATTTTATGAATGTGAAAGTGTAACCAGAGAGTGAGAGAAAGAGAGCAAGAGGCATAGAATGTAATGGATGTTTGGCAACATTGGAAGAGACATATTCACACCTATGGAGATTTCTATAGAAGCCTAAAAAGAGTGAAAATGAGTTTTTAGATTGTCTAAAGATAGGTACTACTGAGAATAAGTAATAAGAATCACTTACCTGGCAGGGCAGACACCATGATCAAGAAGGCGGTTCACCCAGGGTGAGGCTTGTCCATTGCACTCCGGCCATGCTGACCCCTGCGAATTCCCCAAATGCGGGAGTCTCGACTGCATAATTTATGGTAGTGGGGGACTGCGTTCGCGCTCTCCCCTGAAATTGAGGTTTTTTTGAGGCGGCAGTGGCTCAGTGGTTCATGTAGGTTGTTTACAAACCGGAAGGTTGGTGGATCAATCCCTGGCTCCACCTGACCAAGTGTCGAGGTGTCCTTGAGCAAGACATCTAACCCCAGCTGCTCCCGACGAGCTGGATGGCGCCTTGAATGGCTGACACCGCAGTCTGTGTATGTATGAATGAGTGTGTGAATGGGTGAATGTGAGGCAAATTGTAAAGTGCTTTGGATGGCCATGTGGTCTGTTGAAAGCGCTATATAAAATGCATTGGGGAAAGTCGTGGCCTAATGGTTAGAGAGTTGGACTCGCAATCGAAGGGTTGTGAGTTCTAGTCTCGGGCCGGCAGGAATTGTAGGTGGGGGGAGTGAATGTACAGTGCTCTCTCCACCCTCAATACCACGACTTAGGTGCCCTTGAGCAAGGCATCAAACCCCCAACTGCTTCCCGGGCTCCGCAGCATAAATGCCAGCCCACTGCTCCGGGTGTGTGTTGACAGTGTGTGTGTGTGTGTTCACTGCTCTGTGTGTGTGCACTTCGGATGGGTTAAATGAAGAGCATGAATTGAGTATGGGTCACCATACTTGGCTGAATTTCACGTCACTTTATACAGTGATATAAAGATCAGCTGTAAAAGAAACTGCTTGAATTCCCTGTGCACCAGCCCTAGTGATCTCTCGTTACATGTATGTTACACAGACCCTAGACACGCTCGCCTCCCCCACCCCACATAAAACCTACAATAAAGCTGTAATTTGACACATCCCTAATCACCTTAGCTGCATCCAGAGAGCTTTGCGCCGTAATTCTGCATGATTTTTTATTTGTTTTTACAGTGGTTTGAGCAAAGTTAATTAGTTAATTAAAGCCGAAAAATGAAATGCTGAACATTATTGAAGAGATGGTAATTGTGTTAGTGTGGAGACTGGGGTGTAGGGAGTTTGGTTGTGTGGGGGATACATGGGGGTGGTAAGGGCTCAAGAGTATCAATTTTTTCAATCATTTTTTCAATCATTTTTTTTTTTTCACAATATTTATATCAATATATATATCTATATAAAATAAATGCAAATATATATTTGCATATATTACAAAGCATATAATCAAATAAGTGGAGCAAAATATATATATAAATGAAGACAATACAAAGTCAAATTTTATTTAAAAATATAGTACACACACACACACACACACACAAACACACACACACAGCATCTGAAAAGTTGTATTTGGTTATATAAATGATATATTTATAAAATAAATGCAAATAGAATATCTAAATAATTGTATGTAATATACAACATATAATTAACATTAACACAATTAAATGAATAAATTATTAATTATAATTATTAATGACATTAATAATAAGAATGACACACAAACAGTACATCATGTCTTCTGTTATCATAATGGACACGAGGTGTATAAGCAAAGTCTACGGGTGATATTATCTTTCCTGGTGAGTACCATAACCCACCTCTGAAGAAAGGGTCATTGGCTTCATGATTATTGTCTTGTATGATTATCTGTCCTATTGCTTCATTTTGCATAAGTCTAGAGGTGATATGCATAAATCCTTAAACAGCTCATTTGCTTTGGGAGATACAGTAGAGCCCCTTAACCAGGGACTTTTCAGACTGTCGTTTGAAAAACTGGCTCTGGCTTATCTGAAGGACATCACTGGACCCTTACTGGACCCCCCCTGCAGTTCGCTTACAGAGCAAACAGGTCCGTGGATGATGCAATCAACATGGGATTGCACTTCATCCTGCAACATCTGGACAAAACAGGAAATTATGTGAGGATCCTGTTTGTGGACTTTGGTTCGGCTTTCAACACCATCATCCCAACAGCCCTTCAGACCAAACTGACCCAGCTCTCTGTTCCTAGCTCTATCTGTCAGTGGATCACCAGCTTTCTGACAGATAGGCAACAGTTAGTGAGACATAGTGAGAGGGGAAATTCATGTCAAACAGCTGCTCCATCAACACTGGTGCCCCTCAGGGATGTGTTCTCTCCCCTCTGCTCTTCTCCCTGTACACCAACGACTGCACCTCTAAAGACCCCTTTGTCAAGCTCCTGAAGTTTGCAGACAACACTACAGTCATCGGCCTCACCAAGGACAGTGATGAGTCTGCTTACAGACAAGAGGTTGAGCAGCTGGCTGTTTGGTGCAGTCTTAACAACCTGGAGCTGAACACGCTCAAAACAGTGGAGATGATCGTGGACTTTAGGAGAAACCCCCCTGCACTTTCCCCACTCACCATCATGAACAGCACTGCAGTGGAGTCATTCAGATTCCTGGGAACCACCATCTCTCAGGACCTGAAGTGGGACAATCACATTGACTCCATTGTGAAAAAGGCCCAACAAAGGTTGTACTTCCTTCGCCAGCTGAGGAAGTTAAACCTGCCACAGAAGCTGCTGAAACAGTTCTACTCAGCCATCATTGAGTCTGTACTGTGTACTTCAATAACTGTCTGGTTTGGTTCAGCAACAAAATCAGACATCAGAAGACTAAAGAGAACTGTTCGGACTGCTGAAAGGATTATTGGTGCTCCCCTGCCCACCCTTCAAGAACTCTATACATCCAGAGTGATGAAAAGGGCTCAGAAAATCACTCTGGATCCCTCACATCCAAGTTACCCCATCTTTGAACTTTTGCCATCTGGCCGGCGCCTCAGAGCCACAAATACCAGAACAGTCAGGCACAAGAACAGTTTCTTCCCCCAGGCAATCTACCTCATGAACAGTTAAATGTCCCCCACTTATGCTAATGCAATAAAAATGTGCAATATCCTTATATTTATTTGTTACCCCTCCATCCTAGTACATCCCTGCATCTTACTCAATCCTATTTTATTATCATTTATAGCACAATTGTTTACACACTTATTTATTTGCCTAATTATTCTTGTTTTTTGTTTTGTCTGTGTGTTGTTGTCTCTGTGTACTGGAAGCTTATGTCACTAAAACAAATTCCTTGTATGCGCAAGCATACTTGGCAATAAAGCTCTTTCTGATTCTGATTCTAAGAGGAATCCCCTCAGTCACACAGGGTTTAGAGAGCAAGGCTACAAAAAGAGGAGAGGAGTGTTAATGGCATTGCTGCATGTCTGTCTGTGTGTGTCCTTGCAAAGGCAGAGTCGTGCATAACTGTCCGCAGCTCTTAAATGACCCGGGTGATTATGAAGCTAATTACTGAAAGTCCTGAACTATACTACACATCCACTCCCATTCAGCTTGCTATTGACTATACAGCTCCCACCACAACATCCCCAGTCTTTACTGCAGAATTTCTCAACCAGAACAGCGAGAAATAGGAAAAAAGGAAAGAGAAAGAAAGCCAAAGAGACATTAAGAATGACGAACAGATGTGATAATAAAAGTATACACGTGGACGTAAAGCATTAACTATTGGAGTATTCTGGATAGTGCTATTTAAAGGCTCTTTTCCTGGCTGAGCTTGACTGTGATTTGTCACCTTGTCTTAGCCAAAGACGGCAATGGCACAATTACCGGAGACAGGAGCATACTGAGAAAAGTACAGTGCACACCAAAATTACAATGTATACATAAATACATAGCATGACCAGTTACAGTGTGTGTTTACTGCTGTGTGTGTGCACTTTGGATGGGTTAAATGCAGAGCATGAATTCTGAGTATGGGTCACCATACTTGGCTTAGCATCACGTCATTTGACATATATTAAGAATGCACAAAGGTGATCATGTGGATGTCAAGCACAGATTTAGACCCGCAGTATATATGCAGTCTTGTGAGTTTTTGTGTGTGGGTACAAATCTACTCCATTAAAAAATAGTATAACACTGATGACCACCTGATGTCCACCGCAAATAATGGATAATGTACCTCTTGCATTAATATTATCTCAAAGGAAAGTGGCTAAAATACAAATAAACTATTATAACAACTAACCAAATTAGAACAACAGAGCTACTGATCTACAAACCAGATTCCAAAAAAAAGTTGGGACTGTACAAATTGTGAATAAAAACAGAATGCAATGATATGGAAGTTTCAAATTTCAATATTTTATTCAGAATACAACATAGATGACATATCAGATGTTTAAGCTGAGAAAATGTATAATTTTAAGGGAAAATAAGTTGATTTTAAATTTCTTGGCATCAACACATCTCAAAAAAGTTTGGACAAGGCCATGTTTACCACTGTGTGGCATCCCCTCTGCAGTCTGCAAACGTCTGGGGACTGAGGAGACAAGTTGCTCAAGTTTAGGAATAGGAATGTTGTCCCATTCTTGTCTAATAAAGGCTTCTAGTTGCTCAACTGTCTTAGGTCTTCTTTGTCGCATCTTCCTCTTTATGATGCGCCAGATGTTTTCTATGGGTGAAAGATCTGGACTGCAGGGTGGCCATTTCAGTACCCAGATCCTTCTTCTACACAGCCATGATGTTGTAATTGATGCAGTGTGTGGTCTGGCATTGTCATGTTGTGGATTGTGTTCATGGACAATGTTTTCTGGAAGTATACCTGAGCCCATGTTGTGATTTCCATTACAGTAGCATTCCTTTATGTGATGTAGTGCCGTCTAAGGGCCCGAAGATCACGGGTATCCAGTATGGTTTCCCGGCCTTGACCCTTATGCACAGAGATTGTTCCAGATTCTCTGAATCTTTGGATGATATTATGCACTGTAGATGATGATAACTTCAACGTCTTCGAAATTTTTCTCTGAGAAACTCCTTTCTGATATTGCTCCACTATTTTTTGCCACAGCATTGGGGGAATTGGTGGTCCTCTGCCCATCTTGACTTCTGAGAGTCACTGCCACTCTGAGAGGCTCTTTTTATACCCAATCATGTTGTCAATTGACCTAATAAGTTGCTAATTGGTCCTCCAGCTGTTCCTTATATGTATGTACATTTACTTTTCCGGCCTCTTATTGCATTTTAAAATGTCTCACTTTCAACATTAGATATGTTATCTCTATTCTATTGTGAATAAAATATAAGTTTATGAGATTTGTAAATGATTCCATTCCTTTTTTATTCACAATTTGTACAGTGTCCCAACTTTTTTGGAATTGGGTTTGTACACACAAAAATGTAATTCTTGCTAAATTTATTCAAATGAGCTCTGACTTATCAACATGGATATCTAAAATAGTCAAAAAAAATTTCCACAAATAAACCATTCAGACCAACATTTTCTCTAAATGTTTAGATGACAGTATGGGTTGATTGGAAATTGTTTTGATCGTGTAGCTGTTACATATGAGAACAGACTAATGCAGCTAATTTTAGGATTTAGGGTAGATTGCATATTTAATTCTATGTGATTATGGCATATTTCATTTTACGAGGTTGTGAGTGACAGACCTATGTCAGTTCAGTGTTCAGTAGGTTGCAATGTTATTTAGCTTTTTGCATCAATTGTTCAGCCAATAAAATACACCTTTCCAGATCAAAAATGTGGTTAATGAAAATAGAACATGACAAATAACCAGTATGTCTATCCCTCACAGTCTTTGTCAAATAAAATATGGTTTGTAAACTGACAGAAATCCGTACTGAAATTTGTTGAAACTTTGTCCAAATAATTTCCTTTATTATCAGTATAAATTAATGGTATTGTTATCATCATTACAAAACATCAAATTATGTTGATGTTGATTATGTTGAAAATATAAATTTTATTTTTTTGGAATAATGTGCTGAGAATCATTTACCATTATGCATTATCCAAAATGACTTACAACAGAGGAACGTAAGCATTTCATCACAGAGCCAAACAATATTTACAGTGTATGATGCCAGGTATATAAGAAAGCTAGACTATAGAAGCTTGGGCAGAATGTACAAAATAAATGTTTTGTGTGTGTGCATGCTTAAGTGCCTTTTAAAAGGGTTTAAAGTTATTCAATTGTTAAGTGCTTGTGTCAGAGGTGAGCCTTCAGTTGCAGAATCATTCACAAGTTTAGAAACTTGAAAATGGCATAAATTTTAAGGTCATCTGCTTTATACTGAAAGCCTGAGATGTGTGTACAAGCTCAAAAGAATAGGCATTTGAAATATGGTGACCAGTGTGTATGTGTTTGAGTTAACAGAAAAATGCAATCAACTCCTCTTATAATAAACACCTGACTGCTTATTCAGACAAAAACAATCTCTAATGTCCAACACTATCCATTTGGGCTCCTGACAGACATCATTAATTTGAACAAGAGAAAGAAACTACTACACAAATTGTCAATAAGGCAATTTGGGGCAAAAGCAATGCTTTCTTTTTTCACTTTACGCTTTTGTAGCACCCAATGCTTGATTTGAAATGAAAGGAGACTTTCCACACACTAAAAAAGAGCTGCAACTCTTAGACATCATAAAACGGCATTTCATCGCTCAGTGTAAACCATGAAAATAAAAGCACCTTGGTGCAATTTGGCAGAATTGTTTCTGCCTGTTGTTGTTACCAGAGTGTTTGAGCAAATTTGACACTATACTATTAGCTGAGGAAATTGGCAGTTTAATTTTAGGACGATTGAGAATCCCCGTCACATACACGTCTCAACTTGTTTTCACACTCAAGCAACCAACGTCGTGAAGCTCTCTGACAAAGAACTATATGAAGCAGACTGGCTAAATCAGCAGATGTGATAGCAACATTTAACTCTAGCTTTCTCTCTACACTCTCTCTCTCTCTTGCCGTATCTCTTTTGTCCTGCTTCTTTCCTGACTGCTTTCATTAAAGGCTGTGTGCTGCGAGGTTTTCTGTAGGAATGTAATTGTTCAGGTTTAATGAGCTGGGAGAGAAAGAAGTAAAGACCGAACCTGGGACTATTAGGAAGGAATGAGAGGAAAAGTTTTGAAAGCGACAAGGTAAACAGCGGCTCGTCAAAACAAACAAGGACTTCTCCTCCGTGATAATTAGGTACTATAATTGGGATGAACGCAGAGACAGAGAAAGGGTCGGTGCTGTGGAAACGCGGGTCATCATTTACTCCTTTGCCGTTCCATTAGTATAATTGTTCATTTCTTAATGCAGATGCAAATCAGGCAGTGTAAGATTGACACATGGACAAACACCCACACACACACACACACACACGCCGTTAAGGCTTAAAATATCTCTTCAGTGTCAACACTTCACTTATCTAGAATACAGTACTTAAAGAAGGAATTGTGTTCTTTCCAGTTTCTCTGACAGTAAACACATTGGTCAGGTATCACAGAGGTTGCATTAATGACTATAAGAACTCCCCATGATGGATACTAACACACACGAGTACTGCATATTTAAGTCCACAAGGGGCTGAATGTGCCTCAAACCAGCTACTTTAATATCAATCTTTCTTTCAGTTTTCTTTCAAACACCTCTTTCTTTCTTTTTTCTTCTCTTTTTTGTGTGTATGTGCGTAAAGGATTGAGTCTATGAGGGAGAGAAAGAGTCTTTTTTCTAGTAAATTGAATTACACAACATTTTGACTTTCAGGCAGGTGAAGGGCAGGGAAGTGCTATCAGCCATTCCAGATAGCATTGATTAGGATCAATTGAGAGAGAGAGAGAGAGAGAGAGAGAGAGAGAGAGAGAGAGAGAGAGAGAGAGAGAGAGACTGGAAGGGCTCTGTCAGACCACTAAGAATCAAACTTCCTTGACTTGTTCTGATCAAAGGGAGTAGCTGGGGAGCAGGATGGGATTTTTTTAATTAGTGCTGTGGGCTATCTCATCTTGATTTGTGATCCAGACAAAGTAATCCCTCTAGCCCCCCGCGCAGACTGACCACTCCGTCACAACTCTAATGGCTCCTTTGTTCGGGCGTGATCTGTCCGTTTTTTCATCCATCATTCTGCTTGCGTTTGTTAGGTGCTTAAATCGCTCATTAGAATATTAAATGTTTTGATGGTCTATCTTCAGTTGGGTCTGCGAGAAGAGTTTTAACCAAAGGAATTATAAGTTTTACTCCTGTTCACTGGTTCTTAACTGACTTTTGCATCACGATACAGATTTTACTTGGTGACTCAATAGAAGTAGAAATAACAGAGTGAAAATAGTTTAACATACGTTTAAGTAAAAATGTCAACAAAACTGTTTGATAATATTAACAATAACTTTACACCAGTAGTTAATGACATGTTAGAGAGGCAATAAGTCATTCAATCAACTGATTAATTTAGGTCTGTGCATATTTTATTAATTTAATTTCCCATTTAGAAAGGAATAATGAAAAAGGAATAGTGGGCTATTATTTATTTGTTTATTTCTTTTTTATTGTTTTTCGCAAACGCAGAATGAGAATTGATCTTGTTTTATCATAAGCTACCTTTCAAAGGTTCACTATGCGTGCCGTTTGAAGCGGAATATGTTGCTGGGCACATAATTAGTTCTGGTCTTGTTTTTCGTTTGTCAAATTACAGCAAAAATATTTAAAAAAGAGAAGTTGTTTTCTCTCTCATTATATCTAACCAAACAGGCAACGAAATTGTTTATTATACTGTTGTATTGAAGCAATATCTCATTCTCAGTCAAGCTGTTGGCCTGAATTTGCAAATATCTGGTTTGCATTAACCCGAAAAACAGTGAACCGTGAATCAAATCGATTCGAGTCAAAGATTCATAGAAGATTAACCGCACACTGTGGTGCATGTTTATTCCTCTTGCAAGTGAACCTGTATTTATTGCAGTCTAGTGGTTTGATTGAATGTCAACAACAACATGCCTATTGTGCTAGTGTACCTTAATGATTACACAGTTATTTGCATTTTACTATTTGTATGTACTGCAGCATTGTTTTTTGCAAACAAAGACTGATCAATCCCGCAGCCATCTTCCATATATATGCACAGCCTCTAATAGCATGAACAGGACTGAAACCCTGTAATTAAATCACAATGTCCATTACAAGACCCACAGGTCTGCTGTTTCCTATACACACAGGCCAAATGCACATTTAAACAGCTCTCTGGTTAAGCAATCAGCAGCATTAACGTTGCTATGTTGTAGAACTAAAGCCCTCCGCTTTCAAAAGCATCTTTAGAGCATGATGATAGTTCCAGTGGAATAAGACTCCACTTCCAAAACCCATTTTCAGCTCACACGCACGGCCTGAGGGTTTTACTCTAATGCTGATCCCTGGAAAAACAGAAACTGTGATTGGGGATCCTGTCAGATTCAACAATACAATCATGCTTACAGTTTGTCATAAGTAACGTGTGATTTTTGTCAGCATATGGGCGATACAGGAAGAGATATCTTGACAGAGGCACCGAATCTCATTTAAAGGCAGCTCTGACATACAACTGAAGGAGACAAAACCAGCTATTGATCCTGTCCCCAAAAGGCACAGAGTCTTGTGTAAAAAGCAAGATTGTGCTTGAAAAGAGAGGGATGGTGGATGGATAGAAGTAGAGATGTCCTTTGTCCAACAGAGAGGAAGGTTTCAAATCAGAGGGTGGCAGCTTGATGCTCTCACAATGGGGAGCCATGGGAAGGAAGGATCTGACACCCGTGCTCTTAGCAAAGGTTACTGCCTTTTAAAGTGGCCTCTCCAATACACTCCAAACGATCCTGCACATGCACACACACACACACATGCATGCATACACTCCTCCCCAGTCACTGGGGAAATTTCTTCTAGTGCGGTTCAATGGTACGAAAGTTTAATGTCTCCAATTCATAGTCAAAATAATAAGTGACAGCAAGCTAAAACCCCTCTGCTCTCAGCAGGGTTGCCATGGAAACTGGGGGGCGACTCGTGGTGGGATTTCATTGTTGCCTGTCAGATAATCCCTAAAATTTAACCCCAGCTCTCTGGACCGGCCTAAACTTTATTGTGTGTGACAGGCCCTCATGTCAAAACACAGGCTAGCGTGAAAGTGATGTGAGTCATTTATCTAAACCTAATTCGGTTAAACAGAGACAAGCTTAACATGCTTACAGTTTATTATGATGTCCTAAAATGGCCATTAGCTGTGTGTTCCAGTGTTAAAGAGACAGAGTTTGGATGGAAGATCTTAGTCTTGACAACTCACTCTCACATACAGTACACACACCCAGAGGGGAGGCAGCTAAGAAAACATCTCATTTAAAATTAATTATGAAATGTTAATACCAGAATCATTTCCTTGACAATCTGCTCTTATGTTACTACTGCACTAAAAGAGTCTTAAGTTCTGGATACATGACTACAGTGATAAATGTTGACGCAATACTGTAAAGCACACTTATTTAAAAAATCTGTGATATTTATGGTAAAATACTGGCAGCTGTGGTTGCCAGAACTTCACTGTAAAAAATATGGTAGCAACTTTTTAGGTTTTACAGACTTAACTTAAATTCATAATAATAAAAAAAACATATCTCATTAATTGGTATAATGTTAATATAGGTGCACAGTGTCATTCACACAAATACTAAACACTGTAATGGTAACAAATATGATACTGAAATAATGCAATGAACATTAATTTAACAACATTAGATGTAAGATAAAATCCTAATGTACACTACTGATAAGAAAAAAACGACGAAAAAAGTTATTTCATTATTTAAAAAAATAAATAAAAAATTAATCAAACCATCAAATATGACGTGGCAGGGAATTCTGAAATGTCATATTACCTTTTTTAATTGTAAATTATACAATTACTTTCTATTTGTTCACTTCCAAAACCTGTATTTTACTGTAAAATCACATTAAATGTAATTACAGTTATTCACCATATTATAGTATGGAAGCTTACTGTTAACCAATTTTCAGGTTTTTCAGTAACATTTTTACTCTATTGCTGTTACAATCACAATACTTAAAGTGTACAGACTCCATGTTCATGTACACACGTAATTTAAAAATAAAATAAAAATAAATAACAAAAGGTGAAAGCAGTTTGAAATCAACTACACCAAATATTAACATTAAGGCCTGAAAGAATGTCCTGACATAAACAAAATTTGGCTTCATGGCCACAGTTTAGTAAGTTAAATATTTTACAAAGTGTTTCTAATGAATTTCAAAATGTATTCATGATTCACATTGTTTGTGTGTGTGTGTGTATATATATATATATATATATATATATATATATATATATGTTAGGGGTGTAACGGTACGTGTATTCGTACCGGACCGTTTCGATACAGGGCTTTCGGTTCGGTGCACGAGTGTACCGAGTGACCGAATGCAATATTTTTTTTGCGGAACATTGTCGTGTTTCCAGGCGCGGAGCTGTGGGCGGGCCTGGACGGGCCTGGGCCCGCCCACATTGACAGCTGGCCCGCCCAATCAGAAATAAAAAAATAAATAAAATACTACTCTGTATTGTTAAATATGGATACTACTTTATGTGGTGTATTTCATCTATAACATGTTATGTTAAAACAGTAAAATTATAAGTAAGCCTGATAACTATTTAATATTTAAGTGTGTTGGTGACTTGTTTTCATTGGTCAATGCAACATCGTAGCGTGCTCTATTGTAATCTGGCGCGAACCATCTATGACGCGAACAACCAACGGTTATAACGTTCGCTAGAAGTGTACGGTATCTTGATTTTTCTTAGTATGGCCAAACAAGTTACTCTCACTCATTTTTTTAAAAAACCTCGTATTGAGATTAATAATTATTTGGAGGACCAATCTGTGGATCGTAATGGAACAACCACTGGCTCTGAGAATGGAGCGGAGATTAACTCCGAACCGACGACCTCCACTGATGCTAACCGGCAAGCAGATCTGCCTATGGCTAATCGACGATCACTGCTACACTTAATTGCACCGTCGGATCTGTCAGCTCTGGGGGAACCTGCTACCCAACCTCATCTACAGGCATTCCCGAGTACCATAATTGATGGGAAATATCGAAGCTTCAACGCCAAGTGGTATGAAAGGTTCAACTGGATTGAATATAGCCAGTCGAAAGACCTGATTTTTTGTAAAGCCTGTCGGCATTTTCCTGAACAGCACACTGAGGGGACTTTTACTAAAGAGGGTTTCAAAAATTGGAAACGTATCGGCCAGGTCTGTGAGAAGCATCAGTCTAGCAAGCTACATGCTTCTGCACTTGTAAAATTACTCTCCTACAAACAAAGTCATGCGCAACAAGGCAGCGGTACTGTATTAAATCAGATGCACGGAGATTCCATTTCGTTCATTGAACGTAATCGACAGCACGTCAAAGTTGTGCTGGATGTTGTCATGCAGTGTGCCAAAATGGAGATACCCCTGAGAGGGCACCGGGAAACTCAGGAAGTGTTAAACAAGGGGAATTTTTTGGAGCTATTCGAGTTTATATCGAAGTACGACCCAGAAATAAAAAAAAAACTTGTTGAACTGCCACGAAATGCTACACTCATGTCCCACCACATTCAGGACGAGCTGCTTGAGGCTGCCGCTTCACTTCTACTCAGGAAGATAAAAACGGAGATGCAAGAACAGCCTAGGCCCACATATTTTGCCATACTTGCAGATGAGTTTAAAGATGTTTCGAAACGCGAGCTAGTTGCTGTCTGTGTTCGATTTATCCATAGTGGGACAATCAAAGAACGAGCGCTGGGCTTTGTCAAAACAGCTGACCTGTCTGCTCAAGGAATATCGCAGAGGATCCTTGAAATTCTAGAACCACTTGGTTTGGACCCTTCTCTCTGTGTCGGGTTCTGTTTTGATGGGGCATCGGTCATGTCTGGGCACAGAGGAGGCGTTCAATCTATCTTGAAAGAGACATTTCCCAAAGCTGTGTATGTACACTGTAATTCCCACAGACTGAATTTAGTGCTTTGTGCTGCTGCGGAATCATCTGGACACGTCAGTACTTTTTTCACTGTCATCAATCAGATACACAACTTCTTCACTGGGGCCCAGAGGCACGCTCGGTTTGTGGAACTTCAGAAGGAAATGCATCCAGAACGCCCATGTAAGGAACTGGAAAGGTCATGTGACACCAGGTGGAGCTCTAAATCAGGATCTGTTCATAAAGTTTTAGAAATGCTAGACGTGTTACTTGAGACTCTTGCTGAGTATTCTGAGACAAGTGGACAGACAAAACTAGATGCAGATAACCTATTACAACAGATGCAAACAAAAAAGTTCATTTTCATGCTTGTTGTGTTTTGCAAGTTGTTTCAGTGCAGCGATTTTGCCACAAAGGGGCTGCAAAGTCCAGCAATCTGCGTGACAGACTGCATCTCCTTAATTGAAACATTGAAAGCCACCCTTGCCACTTTTCGAGATGATTCAGATGGTGACTTTGACAAAGTTCTCAGATTGACAGAGGAGTTGATGGATAAATACGAGATAGCATGCTGGGATCTGATAATGTCTCGTGAGCGAAAGCTGCCTGCAAAGTTTAGTCAGTCTATTGTCACCACAACATTGGGAAAAACATCCGCTATCAAAAATAATGGTGATCTGAGAGCACTCTGGAACTGTATTCTGGATAACGAGATGGCTGAATTGAACAGCCGATTTAAAGACGACACCTACGGAATAATGCGAGCTTCAGCTGCCCTCATCCCAGGATCCACCACTTTTGGCACACAAGAACTGATCAAATCTCCTTGCAGCTTGTATGGGATAACAGTCTGTGATGCGGAATTTGCCTTTTTTACCCAATTCATCAAGGGCAAAGCTGACAAAGACAAAATGCCCTCACTAATTGAATTGTTGGATGCCTGCGCTGCTGATATTTTCCCCGGAATGAACCGTCTGTTAAGGGCCATCATCACACTACCCATGACGTCCTGCAGTGTTGAAAGACTTTTCTCCGCTACTCACAGGATCAACACTCGCTTGAGAGCATCAATGGTGACTGAACGCTTGAACAATTTGACCCTGTTATCCTTTGAAAGAGAACTGACAGAAACACTGGATTATGACGAGATCATAAGCATCTTTAATTCAAAACCCAGGCGACTCCGCCTTGTGTAGCCGGGTAAGGTATAGGCCATGGTTTTCTTTACATGTAGGCCGTGGCTTGATAGCAGGATGAGACTATTAAGTAGGCTACTTTGAGCCTCTGAGCTCAAATAATGTTGCTTTTTTAGAAAGCTAAACGTGTAGTGGGGGTTGACCTCAGCCTCTTGTTCAGGGCCTAAATATTCGTTCAGTTAACATGTCATTACTTTAAATGTTCAATGAATAGAGTGTTATGTTGTGGTTGTTTTTTTGTTATTTTGTTAGAGCTACGTGCTCTCTAATTGATCTTCCCTATGCACTATCACAATGTTGCCTTTTTGTGAATTATATGTTCCTGGCTCGGTAGCCATAGCCTATGTTATATAGGCTTATGTATTTAGCTCAGTTTTGACAGTAGATTAAATTTAAATTACAAAATAAGTAGGCTAATAAACATTTTTTTTTACCATTATAAAGCAGTTTGAATGTTTCATTGCGTTACAGTATGATTCTAATGAGAAAAGAATTCCCGAGCAGCTTTCAGCTATAATCACTTTGAGAACTTTTCTTGCAAGCACCCTGAACTAGACAAGTGGAAAACGTTTTTTGAATAACACCATGTTATAACCTTAATTTTTTTTTTCGTTTTGAATTATTTCGTTTAAAGACATTTCAAGCTTTGTGCATTTGATGTATTTCTCATGTCTGTGTGAGGCATACACTGAGTTTCGTTAAGTTAGGATGAGATGCGCTCCAGTTAACGTGCAATGCAAGTGACCGCGCAGGCGCCTCCATGATTATTGTCTGTTATATTTGCTTGTTTTTATATCTGCAATTGGTTGATGAAAAATTGATTAAAATTAAGATACAATTTATACAAAACGAAATTCACTTTAAAGAAAGTCTTTCTACAAAACAAACCTATGAAGTGGTCTTAATCATGTCTGACCATGTCATATTGCGCCTCTTATAATGCTGTTCAGTGTTCACTTTTCATAACCATAGATTAAATAAATAAAAACGTATATTATAATATTGAACATATATATTAACCTAAATACGTTTTCTTTAATGGCTACAGCACCTTGTAACGTCAGAGGACTCAAGGTTTCAGCGTTTCCCGAAACCTTCTTATTTAGGCTACACTTTTTTTTTTTTTTTACTGAAATGCTGGAAAGTATTTACAAGAACAATATTTCATTGCAGCTTCACCACAACAAAAAAAAATGGGAATTATTAATTAATTAATAAAAACAAATTTAATTAACATTTAATTAATTTAATTTAATTAAAAAGCGCTTTTAAAGGTCAGTGAAAGCATAGGCTACTGTCAGTCAAGTCCTATTCAGACGCTAATATTGTTTCTCATGGGCTCATACGGTATTTTAAACATTTACAGCAGTAAGTCGGTGATTTTAGTGCCGTCCGAATCCATAATATCAGTGTCTTTTCTCACCCAACCCGCAATAAAAATCCCTGTCCAAATTAGTACCTACTGTTTTTTGACAAACAGGTCGTGTGGTGATTTAATTGCCGTCTGAATCCACATCTCTGAGTTTACAAGAAGAAATTCAAAATACACTGTTAAAATCCTTTTTGATCACTGCCGAGCACCATACGTAAGATGTACACTTTTATTATTATTGAAATGCTGTAAAGTATTTACAAGAACAAAATTTAATCGCAGCTCCACCTCAGCGAACAAAAATGGGAAAGAGACGAAAGCACATACAAATTGGGTTTATTGGGTTATTATGGGTTATTATGGCAGCAATATATGATACAATTTAAAAATATGTAGGCTAGGCTATTATAGTTTGGATTATTTTTTATAATATCCCATGAGTCCTAATAAATGAAATTTCAACTATTTCTGAAGCGCTTCTTTTATAAAGAACACCGCTTTCTTACATAAAAAGCCCCTGCACGAGAGAATAATTGATTCTCGAGCCATCGATATCAACCAATTCAGCACCATCGCCACGGACAGCACCCGGTAACATCGCACATAAGAAGATATATCAGCTTCCTAAAGAGGGCCACACACCGGACGCGCAGCTCAGCGCCGCGCCGCGCCACGTCTAGGACAACGCTCACCTGAAAATCCGATAACATCAGCAATTTTCTGATTTCTGTAAATAAATATATAATATAATGCCCAGCAACGGCTCAGGACCGTGTTTACATTTATGTGTCTCAAATCGTAGTTAATGTATATACGGACTTTACCATGTGCTGCAATATACATTTAGTTTTATATTTATTTACAGAAATCAGAAAATTGCTGATGTTATCGGATTTTCAGGTGAGCGTTGTCCTAGACGTGGCGCGGCGCGGCGCTGAGCTGCGCGTCCGGTGTGTGGCCCCCTTTAGAGTCTTCGCGCTAAGAAACAACCGTTATCGGGAAACCCAGCCTTGATTTCGGAACACCCATAAATTCAGGCCCACCTCGACTTAATCTAGGCCCACCCATCTGTCACGTTCTGCATCCGCCACTGCGTGTTTCCAAACGAACATAGAAAGTGGTGGAAGTCTCCGCGTTCAGCGCAAATCCCGCCCTGCAGCTGATTCTAAGGCTGGAGACACACTGGCTGCGTGGCGTGAGTGTGCGTTTCTGCTGCGTGCCAGTTGCTTCGCGTTTTCTGCGTCTTTACACACCAGAATCGTTCCTGACGCGGTGCTGGCGCGCTGCTGCTGCTGTTGGTGACATAGAGGGAGACCGCCGACAGACCAGGATCTTGTCTTCACGACAACAATATCTATACTTCATGTTGAGCATAAATATAAAGCCTACTGATAAAGGACATCGTCAACTGTATTGACGGCCAAATAGACTATGTTTGACAGGTGCAATATGCCAGTGTGTCACCGGCCTAATGTTTTCAAAAGGCATCACGCGAGTGTGAACATCACTACAACTAGGAAAAAAAACGATTGTAATTCAAACGCAGCTCCCGTCGGCATTTAATAAGACCTTTGCTCTTAATTCCGATCGGTCCAACGCAATAATGAAATCTGAGCAGGTCTAAAAACTGAAACTGTTGATGCTGCACTTCACAATTTGGAAAAGTTATATAGGCTATATTTTTTAAATATGAGCAGGCCTACAAGCTAGGATTGGTAATGCTGCACTGTAATCATAGTTATTTATTTAGATTTTTCATTATATTTTATTATATGATATTGGTTTGAGACTGAGAGTATTTTATTTAGTGGAGAACTTTGCAGCAGCAGTATTTTATTTCTTATTCTTTTTTTAATTTTATTATAAATTATATTTTATTATTTATTTTATGAAAAAGTATTTAAAAAAAGTGTAAACAAATTGTTAAAAAAAAGTTTACAGTAATAAACAACCTGCAGTTTAATTTTTGCCTTTCTTTCCCTTACTGTACCGAAAATGAACGGAACCGTGTCTTTTAAACCGAGGTACGTACCGAACCTTGATTTTTGATTTTTTATATATATATATGCATAAAGGCATATATACAGGGCATTTACATTTAAGATATTATGAATACAATAAAATGCATTAACAATACAATCCAAAGTGTTATCATAGCATTTCTACTTAATAATAATAATAATAATTCATTACATTTATATAGCGCTTTTCTAGGCACTCAAAGCACTTACATTAGCAGGGGGTATCTCCTCATCCACCACCTGTGTGCAGCATCCACCTGATGATGCGACGGCAGCCATAGTGCGTCAGAACGCCCACCACACACCAGCTTACTGGTGGAGAGGAGACAGAGTGATGAAGCCAATCAGCGGATATGGGGATTGTTAGGAGGCCATGATGGTCAGAGGCCAATGGGCAAATTTAGCCAGGATGCCGAGGTCACTCTTATCAATCTTTTCTGTAAAGCTACATACTATCAAAACAAATAGAATACTGTAAATGGTCATGAAGCAAACAAGCCATACAGATGGATGTTTAGTACTTTATCTGTCTGTTCTATAGTACCTGCCTTCTTTATGTAGTGCCATCTATAAAAAAATTAAAAATAAATAAATAACCCAACAGAGAAAATGTGTTAGATTACTGCAGCGGGAAAACAATACTCCAATTCTTTCACAGGTGAGTGTGATAAATAGCGAGTGACCATGTGAAAACAAACAAGAACAAAAGTGGTATGAAAGCCCACCTGTCCGCCAGACCAGGTGCCTGCTCTCGACATCAGTGTGAATAACATCATCGCCACGCTCCCCGCCGTCTTCCCAGAGAAGCCACATCGTGGCTGGCGTCCCCTCCCGTGAGTCCCTTCAGACTCTCCGGTCTGGACTGAAGCCTAATGAAAAGCAGACCACCGTCCTTTTCAATTCCTCCAGCCGAGCCAGACCGCCACTAAAAGCAATCGACTGACTGAATGGAGTAACTATATCACAATATGCACCTTACGGCATGCCAAAGACACCACGTCCTCCGGGACAGGGCGCCATGTCCGCATTCATCTTTCTTTCTCTTTCAAGAGTTTAACGGTGAAGATTGTTGATGGGGGTGGGAGACGACAAGAGGACCGAAAGAAGCCTTATGACTGTGGGCCGCCTCACATGTATCTTTTGTCCAGCACACTAAAAAGGACAAGACTAGAAGGTTGCTTTGTGGAATGAAAAGAAAAGGATGGAAGAAGAAAAAAGGAATGTATGGACAAAAGGAGGTGTGTGGGCACAGAAAGATGTGTTTGAGTTTCTGTGTGCAGATTTGTGTCCGCTCGCGTGCGTACGTGGGAAGAACTGTTGTGCATGGTTAGAGGCATGTGTGTATCTGTGAGTATCTGTGTGTGTGAGCGGCTAAAGCGCGTAGCTGGAGGAGTGTGTTATCAGCGCTCTGCAGTCGCTGTGTGAGGCGGGCAGGGCTGGGACAAGGGCAGGAACCGGAAGGGCAAGACTGGTGGAGTGTGTCCAGGGTGGGTGGCTCCAGATCCAGGGATACTTCACTTCAGTACACACACTCCTGCTGCTAACCTCTAGAGCCCTGACACACACACAGTGCTGAGTCTGAATGAGCTGAATTCACTCACAAAGAAAAGGCGATGATCTTTACTCATGGTCATGAATGGTTTTATGATGTTAAAAAGCCTTTCACTGTCCACTGGTTTTACATGAGTTACACATAATAAAAAAACTCTACAAAACTAGCATTAGCATACTACAAATCTACACAAGGATATCATGCATCATGGGCCTTAAAGGGAAAGTTCATTCAAAAATGAACATTTTGCCATTATTTATTCACATGTATGTTGTTCTGTCCTAGTATTATTTTTCTTTGTTCTGTGAAACACAAAATGAGATGTTAAGCAGAATGTCTGTGCTTCTGTTTGCCATTCAAAGAAAATAAATGGTGATTTACACTGCGCCGAAAAGCACATAAAAGTAGTCTGTATGACTAGTGCCAAGATTTCTGAAATCATACAATAGCTATGTTTGGGGAAAACAAAATACAAATAATTTTTAGCTGAAAATCTTCCATTTCGCTGAAGCTCTCAAATTTCATTTAAGTGCAGGTTCAATAAACATTGCGTCTTTGAACTCCACACATTTGGTGCCACATTTTTGGTCACTGGAAAGAAAACTAAATGTGGATGCAACAATAAGGTTTTTCTTGCTAGTTAGTTCTGTAAAACTGCTGTTGGAAGGTGTTGTAACTACAACATCTGAGGGCAAAGATGATTTCAAACATGTATTGCAATTAATTAATTGCAAACATTATGTCAGTAGATGTTTTGCCAGTGACTTATTCCTTTTTCGAGTTCTATAACAGATGAGCAACTGCCATTCTTGAGGTATTATAAACATTTAATGAGCCACACATACACACACACACATTGGGTTTTCATGTTTCATGGGAATATTCCAAAAGCATAATGGTTTTTATACTGTACAAACTGTATTTTGTATTCCCTTACCCTAACTCTACCCCTAAACCTACCTCTCACAGGCAACTTTTTTTTTTGTTGTTGCATTTTTCAGAAAACACTCTGTATAATTTATAAGCTTGTTTCCCCAAAAAATGTCCTCACAAGGACACAGGTTTTGGATATTGACATCTTTGTGGGAAATTTTGGTCCCTATAATGTAGGTTATACCTGAACCACACACAATCACATTCATTCTAAAGCAAAAGCTTAATACATACAGGACCTTCTGCTATGCTGCAGAGCTAAATGTCACAGTTCTTTGTGGTCAGGGTCACACATGTTATCACAGGTAATGTCAATAGTTTAGCCGATCTGCAGGTAGAATGATGCTGATTGACAGCAGCCAGGTGACTGACAGCTGTCAAAAAGACAGATATATAAAACAAAACTAGACTAGTTATTCTAAATATTAAACTGTCAACCATAAACATTTTGTATTTCATATACAAAGAAACCCAACAAAACGTGTAAATAGCCTACAAATGTAAAACATAATATGAAAAATAAACATACAAATTCTAAATAATAAATTAAAGAAATGAAAGTGTTTGACTTTAAGACATGCATTGGCTGTTAACTGAAACAAAAACTATTCAAATTGTTTTCCAAAACTGAAATAAAGCTAAAAAAATAAAATCATAAAAAAGAAATTAATAAAAAACTGAAATGAAAATTAAAAATGTAGCCTTTACAACTATCTGAAACAATTTGAAACACTACAGTTACTAAAACTAAAACTGAAAAAAGCCAAATTATTTATATTAATAAAAAAGCATTGAAATGAATAATTACTACAATATTATATAAATAATTCTAAAATACTAAAACACTAATGTCAAAAGTCTGACTGTGTACAGTGTAAAACTAGTTATACATTAAACCATGGCCAATTACAGTTATCAGACCTCACCATACATCCTTAGAATTTTCACCATTTAATTTAATGGGAACCGCCTTATCAAATCAACTTGAAAGTACCAAGCCCACATGAGAGTGATCATTAACTTCCACTATTAACTGCCCGCTTTAACTAGCAGCAGAGAAACGCCACCGCTTCAGTAAAATGTGCTGACAGAAATCTTGCACCTTTGCTTTCAGCTCAGACAGTAAGCGCTGAGTCCATATTGATCTGAGACACCAACCCACCCTACTATAATCTCCTTAACCATAGTTAGAGAAGAAACGTGCTGAAAAACACTTTTCCCAATTCCCATTTATTTTGCTGTTTGCTGTGCAGGTCTGAGGTTTGTGGAAGGTGAAGGAAGCGAGGAAGAGAGCTAATGATGTAACTCACATTTCAGTAGCTAACTGAAGCTGCCTTCAAGTCCTCCAGGTAACCTCCTGCTTACGAGTTCGGAAATCATTATAACTACATGAAATGTATAACTAACATTTAAAAAAAAAAACCGAAAAATAAAATGTAAGGTGAAAAACAATGTTTTTTTTTAATGTTTGTGGAACATAATAGAGTGCAAACAATGCAGATTTTAACCAGTAGACTGTAAAAGAATAAACTGTAACATTTAACTTTGATAAAGCAGTTTCCAGCTGGAAATCAAGACTTGACAGTAACGTTCATATGAGCTCATCAGCATTCCAGGTAGCATGATACCTGTTGCTATCTGGTTTATGAACACAGAGAAAATACAGTCATTTTTTTCTGTTATTTACCAAACATCTTTAATCTCTTTCTATTTCTTTTACTCATTAAAATGTGCCCACACTCCCTCTATTTCTGTATGTTTCTCAATCCATCTACAACAAATTAAGTTTCCCCTTAAACTGAATTTCAAGCTTGGCTGCTTTTTTTGTAGGTTGAGTAATTTGCTTTTCATTCATTCCTTTTCTTTTCTACCCAAAAATGATGTACTGTATCACTTGTATTTCTCCATTCCCAGATCGTTTTTTTTCTCTCTCTCCAACCAACCCGGGCCGTAAATTTGGTTCCTGCAATGGAAGGCAATTACACTGTTTGAAAGGTGCATTTTTACTTATTAAAAAGCCCTAAAAGATCTTAGAAACATGATAACGTTTTCATTCTGTTCTTTACTTGCTAGCAAGCAATGTTAATTTTTAAACTCTTTTTTTTAGAAGGTATTTTCTTTTGAGGAAAATGTCTTTTAAATGTAATCATATACAGTCAATCATATAACGGCATAATGTTAATCAATAATTATTTTTTTGTTAACAACGTTTCTGTCAGTGTTACTCTTTTATTTTTTCTTACTACTATTTCTTATTTTTAATTAGTATTTGTTTAAATTAAATGGGAACTGATTTACACTAATCTATCTATCGATTGATCAATAGAAATTAATATTTGTATTTAAATCATTTCAAAATAAAAAAAAGAACACCATGAGATAAAGAGGAATCTCTTTGCATGGTCGGAAATACATTATCCAAACTTTTGACACTTGCACTTCAGGTTATATTCTCTTTCACCACCATAATGTTTTCCTGTACCCATCTCATGACTCTACGCCTTCAGCCCCTTTGACCTAAAGCTGGAAGTTGGGGGCCTTGTGAGATTTCAAGATATGCGCTTTGAAGACTGATGGCACCAGGGAAGGGCAGAGCGGTCTTGGCTCTGCTTAAACAGGACAGAGTTAAGTGACAGATATGAACCCACGCTGGGAGATAACCCTATGTCAATAAATCCCCCTCTCCTAACCAGATCCATCTGCCGACCTCTGCATAACAAACAGCTCGCAAAGCACTTCCAAAATATTGAAACAGAGTTAAGCCCTCAAGGTGTGAGCCATTTCAATTTCAAAAAATAAATATTACCTCTGACTAAGCAAACCTTGCATTACAATGAGGATCATTTTACTGTTTCAGGAAGATGAAGGATACCTCTCTGCAGAAGAAGAGAAGTTGCCATACCTACTGGTCATATATCTGCTTGCTCCGTCCATGCTGGCTTGATAGGCCCCCCGTTTTCTTTATCTTATTACGGCCTCAAGAAAACAATTTTCTGTTGTACTATTGCAGTCGCCCCTCTTTCAGTCTTTTTTCATTTCCAGCTCTTTCTATTTCTTCTCACTCCATCCTGTCTTTATTACGGTCCACCATATCAGCTAGATGATTCCTCTGCTGCAGATATGGGAGTCTCAATATGCAATAAAACAGCAGGATAGCCTACCGAAGGGCCCATTGGACACGATAAAAGGGCGGCTCGATAAAACAGGGTCACATCAAACTCTTTATCTTCAATCTAATGTAAAATAATCGCTCTGCAGTCAATCTCGGGTCACGACTTATCCGTGGCTCAATCCAGAGTCAGATTTGTTAAGCGCAAGCATTCACACTGTTAGGTGCGAATGGAAAAGACAGGTTCCATTTGACACCGGCAGAGAGAACGCTGACCCCTGGTGCTCTGAGAGACCCAGCGGCAAAGGTCACACCCCGGTGGTGAAATGTTATTAGACTTACAACAAAGGGTGTTTACATCACATGGTAAACACATTGCAGTTGTATCGACAGACGTGAAACGTTTGTTGTATTTCATGCTCTTACACTTATTAAAATGCTTGGAAATCTTATTTTATTTTTGGCCTCTTGCCACTCTTATTAACAGTGATAGTACAAAGAGGACAGGGAATGTTAGGGGGGAATGCTATTGGAAAATGACTAGAGCCAGACAGTTGTGGCAATATGTTAATGCATGAATTACATGCATTTCTTTATTTGCCAATATAATGAAAGTGATGTGACATACAGCCAAGTATGGTGACCCATCCTCAGAATTCGTGCTCTGCAGTTAACCCATCCATAGTGCACACACACAGCAGTGAACACACACACAGCAGTGGGCAGCCATTTATGCTGTGGTGCCCGGGGAGCAGTTGGGGTTCGGTGCCTTGCTCAAGGGCACCTCAGTCGTGCTTTTGTGGGTGGAGAAAACGCTGTACATTCACTCCCCCCACCTACAATTCCTGCTGGTCCTAGACTCAAATTCGCAACCTTTTGGATTATGAGCCCGAATCGCTAACCATTAGGCCACGACTTTTATAATTTATTATTTATAATAATATTTAATATTAATTATACAAAAATGAGAGAAAAGAACAGGAATCAACAAACTTATGTGTGTCAGGGATATGGACCTGTCCTTGTGTTCCTGTGTTGTGTTTTGTTCACCATGTGACCCAGTTTCTCCCATGTTCTGATTGATGCCTATATTTGGTTGTTGAAAGTTCCATTTCATTCACCTGTGTTCATTAATTATCCCTCGTTAAGTTCAATATTTATAGTGTAGTCTGCCCAATGTTTCCTTGTTGTGTCTTGAATGTTGTGATGTGCTAGCCAGGCACAGCTGGAGGAGAGCTCTTAAAATTATTAAACCTTTTGTACGAGCTTTCAAAAAAGATTTGATGAGTAATAATAATAAAGTTTAATTTATATAGTGCCTTTTCCAAGCTCACGGATGCTTCACAATAACAGTAAGGAACAAACAGTCATTTCATACATAATTACTTAATGGACAGTAAACTAATACAGAGAAGTTGAAAGAATGCAGCTTTAGAGTTGACTAATATAAGGTCTGTGAAGAGTCAAGAATGATGCCCGAGTTTTTGACAGCGGCAGGACAAGTCTGGGAGCATTAGCTATGTTTTTTGTTAGAGTTGGGGGACTGATAATTAAGATTTCTGTTTAAGTCAGCTTCAAATTGAGAAAATTGGACTAGTAAACAGCAGCACAAATGAGAGACAGAGAGAGCGATGAAAGATTCGCCATTTGATGGAGGACTCCATTTCTGCTTTGCAGTCCATAAACAACCAGATTTCATGTGATTATCCATCACTGTTTCACAGCTCACGGACTCTGCCTCATCTCTTTCTCATCCTACGCCATTCCTCCTCCCTTATCTCTTTCCTCCTATCTCTTCCTTCTCCGCCCTCCCTCCTTCTCTTCCAGTCCGACTTTGACCTTCTCTCTTTACGCAAGGCAGAACTGCAATTGATTAAATCTTGGCACGGGGTTTACAAACACGGAGATAAACCTGGGCGCAAAGTGAGAGATAGAGAGAAGCATGCGAAGGCCAGAGATGCGTCTGTGCAAGAAGCTTTCCATCCTTTATTCCTGCTAACAGGCTCCCGAATAAGATCCCCCACTGTTTGTCTGTCTGCAGGGGCTCCAGTGACCATTAGAACAACAAAAAATGACCTTCCTCTCCCTCTTGAATGTTTGTCTGTAGATTCCATGCACCTTTCTTCTCCTCCTCCTTTCTTGTTCTGCCCTTCTCATAGCCAGCAATCCTTTGCCACATTTTTCAGACTAAAAGGGCCAACAGAGAGGTTTCGTTCACATAGAGAGCAATGAATGTGATGAATGAATGTGACAGCCACGTGTTCCACTGACACTCTGAGATCCAATTATTTTAGAGGGTTTTAAAGTTATCCTTAGGTTCAGCGAGAATTCTGAAAATATGTAGAATGGATTTACTGAGGGATTTTATAGACATTTAATGGCAGATATTACATTGTTTTTTCATTATTATTGTATTTAAAATTGTTATTTCTTTTCCCTTTCTTTACATTTCTATTATATAGTTTTTATCACTTTTGTGCCACTTAAGAAAATGTAGGTGTGACAACATTTTAATGTCTATTTTTTTGGATATGCTAAATAAAAAGGCCTGTATAAATAATAAAAAGAATATTTAATATAATAGATGTGAGACCTCTATTATATGGAAGATTATTTATAGAGATAGGAGCTATATTTACATTTACATTTATTTACATTTATTCATTTAGCAGACTTTTTTATCCAAAGCGACTAACAAATGAGGACAGTGGAAGCAATCAAAAACAACAAAAAGAGCAATGATATATAAGCGCTATAACAAGTCTCAGTTAGGTTGACACAGTATACATAGCAAGGGCTTTTAAATATTATAATAAATATAAAGAAAACAGATAGAACAAAAAAGAATACAGCAAGCTAGTGTTAGAGGTCTTTACACACACTTCAAAAAATGGTGCATAAAAGTTAGTATTAGATGATGGCAAAATTAAAATGATTAAAAAAATAATAATAATTCCCAAATTTAAAGAAAGTAAAACATGGTAAATGGAGCAGCACACCATTTTTTTTTTTTTTTTTTTGCAGCTGTATGAATATTTAATACACAAACAAGGAATGTGTTCAAATGAATAACTGTTTGATAATAATATAATAATAATGAGTTAAACACACATTCTCAAAAGCCTTGCAGCGTTGCATGGAATTATTTTAAGTGAGAGTCATCTACAACACTTTATGAGAATGCGCATAGGAAGTAGAACAAATTATTATTTTGTGCTCACAATTTACTTAAAACAAGGGAACAAATTACATTGAATGCCCAATTTATTAAAACGAGGGAACGAATTAGTAAATTGTGTGCGCTATTTACTTTCTTATTCTGCATGTCATGTGCGGGGATCCGTACCAAAATTATATGAATCATTGTTTAATAATGCAATAAGTACAGAAATAAACAATGACTTACTGCCTTACTGCCTGGACAGTATTCAGGACATTCAGCCTTTTGCGTTGTAGAAGCTCTAAATTTAAACCGATGAAAAACAATTACACTAATGAAGAAACAATTACCATATTTCATTACAGCAAAACGTGGAAATCATAATAAAAAATCTATCTTTTTATAAGTCTGACTATGAATATATAGTTGCAAATCGCAATACGGAGCGATAGAGAGAGACGTGAAGTGAAGCAGAGAGTGCCAGTCAGGCCCTCGGGCTGGATTCTGTCTGTGCTTGTCTTTGTGTCTCTGCTCTTTGTTGCAGTAAGTGCTCTTGCAAGCCTGTCAGATCCACAACTGTTGCTGTGTCTCAACATCTGGAGAGGAGCAGGCACTCAGAATTCAACACAAACAGGCACCTGTGTGAGGAAGCAGGGCTCGAGTCACATGACAGGCCTCTGTTGAGACTGACAGGCTCTTTACCAACAGAGAATGACTGAAGGATGCATTAAAGGAGGGGATGAAACAGGGGAGCTCTGTCTAGACAGGCAGGTCACCTGAGTCACGATAACTGAGCATCAACAAAGTCCACGAGGCCTTTTATGCAAAAATCAACAATTGTATATGCTTAAATATTTAATCCAATACACTTATTTTAAATGCTGCTTGTGCTGTACAAGATCTGTATGTTACACTGCACCGTCTAAATAATTCACATCCATAAATGCAGATCCACGTTTGATCTCTTTTAAATATTCAGATGACTTGAGCATTTCACACTCGGATATGGATAATGGATCTGGATGTGCAGCCTTCAAAACAACTTCATTCTCCATTTGCTGATGCGAACTCGATGTTTGAAATGGGCAGCGGCAAACAACGAGCTGACGATAGAAGAAGCTTCCACGCATAATCATCCATCAAAGCCACTGTCAAACCACGCAATGCTTCTCTGTCTTTATAACACTGTTAGAGGACTTCGATGACTAAAGCTACAATAAGCAAATGTGACGATTGCTGTTGAACATGACAGTTGTTGCAAGTCTGCATTTTAAAGTCGTGAAAATAGTCTGTATGAGCATATTTGGGATGTTTGGACAGATTGCTTGTTCATGGCGACGCTCGACTGGATTCATCTTCATTGACTTCTGGATTGAGAGGGATCTGATTAGTTGTTGTATTACAAATGTGAATGTAAAACAGTTGTACCTCACCAGCCAGCAGACTTCTAAAAAGAAACGTGTTTGACCCTGAGAGCCGAAGCATTAACAGAGCAAAAGAGGTAATTGAGATGTACTAGACGACTCTTTTTGTGGAACGCTCTTTGCATTTACTTGCCTCATTGAAAGTGAAAGATATGAGAGAAGTAATCTCAGTATTACACTGAATCCAGGCTTGTACTCTGCTGCTTTACCTATAGCACGTGTGTGTGTGTGTGTGTGTGTGTGTGTGTGTGTGTGTGTGTGTGTGTGTGTGTGTGTGTGTGTGTGTGCACATGAACTTCCTCCTCACAGATCCTCTGTTTAAGTACATCACGTCTGAGTGTTACACCAGAGAGTGTTTTACTACTGCAGTCCAAGCTGTTGTAGCCTCATCCTGCTCTTTTTTTCTTTGTTCCCTCCCTCTCTCCTCCATCTCTGCAGGTCATTAAGAGTGTTGTACTGCCACATAGCCAAGAACACAGGACATAAAAAGACAAATAAGGCCATAAAATGTCCTTATGCCTGTGCATACAAATACATTTGCTCTCACTTTCTCAGTGCCCCTCCCTCACTTTTTTTTCTCCAACATTCAGTATCTATCCTTTCATTCTTGCTTTATTTCTGACATTATATCTTTTACATGAATTATAAAAAGGCTGATTGTACATTCCCTACAGTATACAAGGGATTTAATTTTTATTTTTTATTTGTCATTACCAAAACTCAGGACCTCCGTTTCTGCCTATTACTTAATAATATTTTGAATTAGCATTTATTTTCATATTTTCAGTTTTAATTTCACTCTCAGTTTGTTTTAGCAATTTTGAAATGTGATTTTTTTTTCAAGTTTTTAAATATTTATATTTATATTTAGCTTAAAATTTCCTTTCAGTTTTAGATTATGTAATTTAAGTACTTAACTCAATTTGTTTCAGTTATTTGCTATGAAAAAAATTCTCATATTTATTTAGATTGTTTTATGTTTACATATACTGTTTATATAAAGTTGGTTTTTTTGGAAATAAATGAATCATTTTATTCAGCAAGGATGAGTTATATTGATCAAATGTGAAAGCAAAGATATATATGATGTCACAAAAGATTTGTATTTTAAAAAAATGCTGTTCTTTTCAGCAAAGAATCATGAAAACAATGTATCAAGTTAAAATAATATATTAAGTTTTTCAACACTGATAATAATAAGAAAAGTTTCTTGAGCATCACATTAGCATATTAAAATGATTTCTGAGGGATCATGTGAGTAATATTGCTGAAACTTTATCTTTGGCATTTAAAGAATAAATTACATTTATTTGACATTACCTATTTTAAAATGTAATAGTATTTCCCATTATTGCTGTTTCACTTTTTTGAATCAATCAAAATAAATGCAGCTTTGGTGAACATTAAAGACTTAGAGATCTGATCTTGTTTTATGCAGTCTGGGTGAATTTTTCACAAGCGGTGTCAATAAGAGCACCAGATTCACCCTCAAGTCTGTATTTCTGTTCTTGCATCACTTTAACATATAGTTTGGCATTTATTTTCCCCCTGATAGATTTGCCCTTTCAAATCCCATTTAATGTCAAACTGATTTCTTTTTTTCCATTGACACCCTATTTCTTATCAATAAATGTCCTTTCATCAGTGGTTTCCCGTGCATGGCTCTCCTTGACGAACGTGAAAGTGATGAAGGCCCTAAAAGAGGGCTTTAATCTCTCGAGCATTCCTAATGAGTTTTCCTCATCAATTATTTGATAAGAGCGAGACAGGACTGTATGCACTGTGAATGATCCAGTACCTGTGCAGATCATGTGCGCGCACACACACACACACACACACAGTCATGCATCCTCAAAGACACTTACATGTGTCCGCCTGCTAAGATGCTAACATAATAAAAACAGAAAAAATGCAACAAAAATCTGTGGTAAGGCAGTGAGCAAACATGCAATGACTAACCACACTGAGTCCCAGATGCTCTCGCTGCAGGTAATCGAGATTTCTGCGCGCCAGACTGGACAGGTAATGCTGCAGACGGGGGTAGGTGTAGGGGTAGCATTATGAAAACTGATAAACGTCATCCTCGCGGTCAAAGCAGAAGGCGAAAAACATCACGTAGTTCCTGTGATGGTTGGGGCAGTGGTAGTAATACACATTCTTGGCTGGTAGTCTTTGCCTATAGAAAGAAAGAAAGAAAGACAGCATGATAATGACATGCAACTTGTTTGCTTTCACAATGAACATTCATGGGTTAATGCGATGTTCTGAAGAAATATAAAATGTTTGTGTTCATAATATTTAAAAATTATAATGTGAAAACATTTTTTGTAATGACATTTTCAGCTGATATAACTAAGGCTGTATAGTTGAGGAAAACATTATGATTAATCAACCATATCATCACATTTGCAATTCAAGTCCTGATTGATAAAATAAAATCACAACCTAAATTATTTCCTGCCTAATGTTCTTTTCACTTGGAAAATATCTTATGAAGTTTAATGTTTTTCAAATGATAGTTCATAAATGGTAGTAAATAAGATTTTTTTTTGGGTGAGACACACAGTCTGACCACACTATTTACTTACTTAAAATATAATTAGAAATAATAAAATAAAAAGTTACAAATATGAGACAAAAAAAGAGAGGATATAAGATGAAATGGCATGAATAAAATGAAATAATAAAAGAGAAAAGGCGAGAAGCGAAGACTAGAGGATGTGATTAAATGAAGAAAAGGGTATAAGTCAAATAAACAATAACAAAAAATCTAAAAGAAAATGAAAGAAAAGAAAAACAGGAGAAAAGAGAAGGGAATATGAGATTATAATAAACAAAAAAGAAGAAGTGAGGAAAGAAGATTTAGTGAAATTAAATGAAGTGAGGAAAAGGCTATAAACTAAATTATATATATATATATATATATATATATAAAAATATATATATATATATATATATATATATATATATATATATATATATATATATATATATATATATATAGTATAAAGGAAAAGGAAATAATAAGAATAAATAAATATGGAGTAAAAGGAAAAAATACAATTAAAGATAAATTATTAAATAAAACAAAAGATACAGTAAGATAAGACTACAGGAAATTAAGAAAATGGTATAAAGAAAACAAAAAATAAAAAGGTCTGGAAACTTGCAAGCCAATCAATCATCTACATCCCCTATCATCACTCACAGTACTGTTGTTCAGTCAGCTCTCTCTCTCTCTCTCTCTCTCTTTCTGTCTTTCTCTATTTCTCTCTCATCCAATGCCTCTCCCTTTAAAAAACCTAGAAAGATGATTTAAAAATCTAGACGAAGGCAAACAGTACCAGCAAACTGTAAACAATGAACATTTCTGCAGTGCACAATGAGCAGCCCGAACATTGAAAGCAATGTTATTTGCATATAAAATGATATACTGTGCTGTTTATCAGTTTTATGTGGCACTGCTGAAGGTAAAAAGAAAAAGAGAGAGAGAGAGAGAGAGAGAGAGAGAGAGAGAGAGAGAGAGAGGGCAAATAGCAGTGAAGGACAGGCAAAGAACATACGATGGAAGGCAATGGAGGGAATAACAAGGGGAGGGAAATAATGAGAAGATGAGAAAGAGAGGAAAGATCACAACTGGGATGGCTTGACTATGGGACAGGGATGAGAGAGAGTGAGAGAGATCAGATGGAGATGCTATCTACGTGAACAGCACAGAAGCTTCCACACAGCTCTTCTAAAAAGAGAGAGGAAACAGCTCTGTAAAATCAGCCCCCAGTCCTTCCATCTCATTCTTTTCTACTAAACAACTCACATACACATTGTACACTGATGGAACTGGGTTAGTGACTTGAAAAGTTATAAAAACCATGATATGCATAAATGCATACAAACACAGACCTAAGCAGTTGGATCCAAAAGCCTGAGACTTTATTCAAAATCCTTTTTAAACCTGGACATAATTTTTTGAATTTCGAAAATTTAAAAATTACGAAAAGTAAAAAAAAAAAAAAAAAAAAAGAAAAACATTTCTGAGTCTGTGTCACTATTTTAATATTAGCATTAATCTAAAACTACTAAAACATTATGAAGTTCACTAATTCATAAACTAATATGATTTGCAATAAAAATATTTTTTAAATAAAACGCAAAAGCCTGAGACTAAATGGAAAACATATGAGATTCAAAAATCCTATTTAAACCTGATAATTAAGTTTTAGGGTTTCAAACATTTTAATATTAAGAAAAGTTATGATGGAAAACAAATAAGAAATATTTCTGACACTGTACTAATTAAGTTTCAGGGTTTCAAATATTTTAATATTAAGAAAAGTTAAAAAAGTATTTCTGATCCTGCACTAATCTATAGCTATTTTAATATATAAATACATATATAACTTTGATCGCATCAAGCTAAAACTACTTAATCCTTCTTAAATAGTTTCATTCACAAGCTGATATTATGATTTTCAAGGAAAAAATTAAATTAAGAAATAGATAACATAAAACAATAATAAAAATAGCATTATATTAGAAATTGAAACTAAAAGTTACAGGTACAGTATACACTATGTCTTTTTCAAAAGTGAGCTAGCTACATAAGTATCATTTTAGGGAATCACCTGTTCCAAATGCTGTCTAGACAGGAAGGTTACAGCAACCTACATACAACATATGCATCACTTAGCTTGTTTCCTGTAATAACGAGCCCCTCGGGTGCAGCATTGTGATTGGCCGTTTAAAAGAGCATGCTACACCCTGATGTTCATCAGGATCCCCGTGAGAAATAAAGCTACTGTATGTAGAATTATGCAGATATGAATCAGCCACACACAGTGCATGCCAACATAACAGAGCATCATCCATACACACACAACAGAATGCACACACACTCATTCCCTGACTCCTCGGCTACCTGAATAAAGTGAAGCGCTGAGCCAAAATGAAAGTGAATTAGCTTTTCTCTGTGGAGGAAAAGACAGCAAATGAACGATCAAGCTGAGAAATCCTCTGGGGGACTTCTACAACTCTCTGTCATCTCTGCGAGTTTCAAAAGAGTGTTAACACACAGGACAGGTGCCTGCTTGGTCCAAACTACATTCTGCTGCTAACACACACTCACTGACAAATTAAATGATTTCTAATGCATGTCAAGCTTTCTGACAAATATATTACATCACGAACAAACTCATGACCCTTCACTGTCTGTTAATTACATCTTAACACACACCCATCTCACTCACAGACACAATGTTAACATGAAATGTCACCTAAAACACAAACTGAAACTATTATTAATTATTAAAAACAATGATTAGATATACTTTATTAATTTGAACAGGCACAACTAAACCTAGGTTTATATGTAAATCTCACAAAGGCTGTCTGGATTCCCAAAATGAAAATTAATACGTAATACAATTTTGTGCATAAACAAAACAAAACAAGGACCATTAAAATATTTTTCATGATTATTATTATTTTTTTTTTTGGCAATTAGGCATATTTTAAATCCCTTATTCTGATTACCATAATGCATTCTGTAATTATGAAAAAAAAAAAATTTAAATAAAAGCATTCGGTACCATGAGATATACACTAGCCTACTGTTCAAAAAAGTTTAATTAAACATTCTGAAATTCATTCATTCAAAAGCTAATATGATTTGCAATTGCAAATAAAATTAAAATAATTAAAAAAATTCTACAAGGATGTTAGAAGGAAGATGCTCATCAAGATGTTTATAATGTTACAAAAATGCTTCTATATTAAATGAATGCTGTTTTAAACTATGTAGAAAAAGCACCAAATCAATATATTAGAATGATTTCTAAAGGATCATGTGACACTTAAGAGTAGATTTATGAACATATTAAAACAGAAAACAGTTATTACTGTAATAATATTTCACACAATTACTGTTTTTACTGTTATTAAATAAATATAGCATTGATGAGCATAAGACATTTCCAAATACATTTTGAATGACAGTGTAAATATTTCCTCATTTTAAATATATATGAACTTATACAGATATATTTGTGTATATGCAGTATGCATGTGTGTATGTGCAAGTCTCATGCTCATGGTCAACTGTGCTCGCTGCAGTATTTGGCCTGCGTTTGAGTAGGGTTGGGTTCAAGACTCGCAGCTGTTTGCCGTGCACCCGACTACCCTAGCAAGCAGACATTAGCCCGTACACACACACACGCTCACACACCTCTCCCCATGCAGGGTTAATGAAACGGTGTGACACCTCACTTTATTTTTTTATTTATCTGTTTGGGCATTATCCTGGTTCCTCTCCAGCGTTTGACCTTGTTGGCTACTGAGCGAGTCGTGGCTATTGATTTTAATTACCCAGCGGGAATTTACTGCTTGCCTCTCCCGCACCGCTGCGCCGCTATTGGTCAGAGAAAATAGCTTTGTGTATTGCCCCTCTATGTGATAGAGAGAGAGAGAGAGAGAGCCTGGTGAATCTCAAACCTGCTGGGTGTTTTTCTATCTTTGCTGCAATGTATGTTCTCCCTCTATCATTCTCTATCATGAGAGAAAGACTCTCTCGTTGTGGCTGCTGGTAATTTGTTTTATCTAAATGACAGTGTCCCATGCCTCCCTATGCTGGTGGATATGGTACAATGCCCCCCGTTCCAAAACACATTTATCTCGCTATGTGTCTGGGGGAGGCCAACGGACAATAACCCACACACACATGGCTTTACAATTCAGCTGCCCGCCCAATGCCTCAGCCTTTTATATACACTCCCCACCCCGAGGAAAACACACACAGTGAGCCGTTGCTCTTCTGCTCTCTTTCCATATAGAGAAAAGGTCAGCGCCTGAAACTCAAGGTCATGGACTTTAAAAATGAAAGAGTTTTCATAACTTGTTAAAGAAAGAGTAAAGAAACCCAAAGTTTCTTCAACTCGCGCAGACAGGGTTATTGCTGACTAGCTCTTGTATCTCTATTTTCATGTATGTGTGTGTATGTGTGTGTGTGTGTGTGTGTGCTGTTAGTTCAACGGCTCGGCCCGTACCAAGGTGTCATTCTTCATCGCGGCACTTTTCAACTCTGTTAGCAGGAACACGACGGGGCCTTTGATGCCGCCGTGGCTGTCGGCTTCCCTCTGAAGGGAACTAGACGAGGGGGAAAATTGCTAACTTTCATACGGAGCTGGATATCTTGTCTATATTCTCAAATCAATCAAGCATAGAGGTCATCGCAGTAGCTCCTGCCTCTCTGACTCTTTCCGTCTCTCTCTATTCTTCTAAGAGCACTGGCTGTCATCTGCTTAATGTTGTGAAGGTTAAATGGTTTCAAATATGAGCAAGAAGCTGTCAAGTGCCACGATTCTTCTCTCATTCTCCTGACAAAAACAGCTGAAGAAAAAAACAGGGGGATCTATTACACATACGGATATCACATTTCATTATGAAAATGATACTCTCAGATCTGTGCAGGCTCTTTTGACTTTGGACGTAGGCCCATATTGTGTAATTATTGCTCAAACAAGTGATCCCTCTTCTAATGCATTTATTGTTTTACATTTGATAGCGTTTCTTTTCTCTTGATTTTTCCGCCGTAATGTGAGAAGTAGAGAGAGTGGAGTGGCCCTTCTGTGATTGATCTATCATTTGGGACATGAATCAGACTGGAGAATAGCACTGAATGGCACAGTTACTAAGCAACCTCACTTGCTTTGTGGTCGAGCTGTCCATGTGCGATGGTATGTTTGAAATTAGGGGGTTTTGGCGTGTGAATTCACTGTGTGGTTCTCTAAATGGTGAAGAGCGTTGAATGCATGTGGAGGATCGGAGATAGGAGAATGAATCTGGGAACCAGAGACCAAATCAGCCAATTTAGGGAGGAAAGTAGACACTGTATTTTGTGTTGGTTAATCATAGCAGAAACAAGTCATATTGATGGTTGCCAGGGTGTTGCTGTGCAGTTGCTAGGACATTCTGGGTAGCCGCTAGGGTGTTCTGTTGAGTTGCACATTTGTAATTTTATCAATGTATTTTTATATTTGCCAGTTTTTTTTTTCATTAAATGTAACTTTTTTTGTGTGTATATATATATATATATATATATATATATATACATCAAGCTGTAAATTACATCAAGTTGTAAAGTAACTTCAAATTCTTAAAAGCACTTTTACTTAAAATAAAAAAAGGATAACTGACTGGTTTGTACTTTTCAGTACATTTTAACTGATGCTATCAGAAGCCATTTTGCTATTAACCAGATATATTGGCCATAAATGAGCAGAATTTGCAATAACAATGAAGAATACCAAAACACATAAAAAAATGTATGTACAAGATCAATAAATGTAACATTTTCAGTGGCAAACATTTTCAGTAGCAATTCTGTGGTCTAATATTGCCCACAATCTATTTCACTGCAAGATAAATTCCATAAAATGCTTGCTTGATTGGATATTCCGATGTAATTTCAAAAATGGTTTAACTGGCCCTAGATTTCAAACATTATTGACAAACTAGTTTTACACACTTTCTGTAATTAATTTTTTCAAAGTTGAAAATAAAACAACGGTTATTGGAGTATGTTTTACAAGAAAACATTATTTCAGTCTTTCTACTTCAGAATTGCATGTTTAATTCAACGTGTGACTTGTTTCATTATGAAGTTTACAAGCTCATTCCTGAGTGACAGATTGTTTCAAAGGAAATTTAGAATTTTAACATTAGCCTTATTCAAAAGAAGGCAACGGCACAACAATTAATTACAGCTTATATTGATTACAGTATAGTGTTTTATTTTACTGATGCTAAGTGAGCCTATAGGGCTTTATTGTCTTTAATAAGCAGTGACAGATTAAATTGGAGTCTATCATGATCTAATACCCTCACTAGATTGAAATGCATAGCTGCATAAGATCAAGAGTTTATGAATTCTGCAGAAAAGCATGAGCTTGCCTATTGAATGGTATCATGGCTGAACACGCCAAGTGCGTGCACCAACACACTGACACACACGCACACACAGACACACGTGTGTTGGAGTCTGAGATGCAGTGCTCATCACAAGTGCAGGGGGACATGTGTAATATTAGTGCTAAGAGCCCTGGCCATCATACTGTCTCCACAGGGCGTAAATCATCCACTCATTACAGCTCAGATCATAAACATACACCCCTGAGAGAGAGAAAGAGACAAACTCTCAGGCTAATATATTCCAACCTAGTGCTCTTTATGACTGCTGCCCGCCAAAAAGAGCGTCTGGGCACCTCTGGGGTGATATTGGGCAGAAAATACTAGAACATTGAAACGGTACTTTCAGATGCACTACCACATGTTGGCCTGTCTTAAAAACTAAACGGAGAGAGGATACGGATATCCCGGGTGTGTTGGTGTTCAGATGAGCTGTGAGATTAAGTGGCAAGCATACAGGGGAGCTAGAGAGATTTGGCACTCATTACTATTAAAGAAAATACAGAAAGTTGCACCAAAGGCTATAGGAGCTATAAAGGCTAAACGGTAAGTGGTTAATCAATACGGCAGCTCTGCATAGGCCACATTAATGTTGTGCTACAAACACATACTGACATAAAGGACAGGCCCTTTTATTTTACTTTAAGCTTAGTACATACTGCAAAACAGGAACTTGCTGCCCTGCCCACTTTCAGACACTCACAGTTCCACTTATTGTCGTGTTGCTGGCATTATGGTACACACTTCACACAACTAATCATAGACTACAGTATGTCGATTATGAGATAATCTCAAGGCAGTTGTGGCCCAATGGTTAGAGAGTCTGACTTGTAACCCAAAGGTTGCAGGTTTGAGTCTCTGGTCCAGCAGGGATTGTCAGTGGGGGGAGTGAACAACCAGCGCTCTCTTCCACCAACCAGCAATTTCACACAGACTCATTCACACAGCAATACAATATTTGATTCTAGATGAACATCAAATCAACAAATAATTCAGAGCAAGTGTTTGTCATTTTTGCATTGAAACTGACTTAATATAGGATAAGATGGAGAAAAATGACCCTCAGGATTAAATCTGAACCAGTGCTTTTTTAATATCACTGATATGTTATTATAGTTTTTGTTATTATTTTGAATTAGATTTTCTATTTTCATTTTAATTTAAAAGTTTTTATAAATTTTTATAAAAAATAAATTAAAATATAGATTTAAATAAGAGAAAATTTAAACCTTTGAGTTAAGATGCCCCCAGTTGTTGCTAGCAATTGTATTATTTAATTTAATCATTATTAAATTCATAAAGTATTTTTTTAAGAATTCCATGAATTAGATGAACATTTAAAACATCATCACCATTCAACAGAACCTACAGGCCAAATTGGGGATCATTCAATCTGTAGAATTAGTCTACTGCCACTACAACAAGGTTTCAATTAAAAATATAAGCCTATGAATATTCATAATAAACTTTAGCTTTCAGGAATTCTGCTATTTGTCTATCATTCAGTTCTTCAATTAAACTGTCAAAATAAACAAATGTACATAGAATATTAGATTTAGTATTTTACATTAATTCCATTTTTGTTAATTAAATAAAATATAAATATATTTAATTTAATAATATATTGGATGATGCATTGTCTTGTGCAGTACATGCTAAATTCATCTCTAAATTTGCCACAATTTAGCAGTAGAAGCACAGTTTTTTTTAAAGGCCAGCATCTTCCACCATCTTGCCCTGTTATTCAGGCATACATGTCATCTATCTCTTTTTTATGCATATTGCTCATTTCTGCACTCTTGCTTGTCTGAGATAGGGTACACACCTGGCAGGTCAGTCAGACTTCAAACAACTTTGGAAACATTGTTAACTGTGTGACTCACAAGTGTACATGACACACATTATGATCTGGGGGTTTTTGTTGCAGACTATAAACATGAAAGGGTGACAAGCTTCTGTCTTGTAGTGTGCACTAAGGTTTATAGACATTTAACAACCGAGGCCCATATGCAAATGCATGGAAATGAATGGGCACTAAATAAATGAAAAACAAACAAACAAGTGCAAGGAAATTCGAACAAACATGAAAACAGTAATCCTCAGATAATTGGTTACCGGATGGCTCCAGTAGTGTGCAGGTGGCGAGTGCAGCCCCTGTCATTGGCTGTGTGTGGGGAGAGATGAGATTTCCCTATAGTGTCTACAGAGATGCTATAAGAAGCAACATCCACAGACAGAGAGAACAGGCAGAGGGTCAACAGCACAGATTCTCATTACGAATCAACTTGAAGAGCTTGAAGTGCTTCTATCCATGCAATCGCAGACATATGCACATAAACGCACTGAAAATGAAAAAAAAAAAAGCTTGAATCCAAAATCCCTACTATTACCTAATAACACTTACATTCAAAGAGGTCTATGATACACAGAAAAAGCATTCTCATTCATCTCAATGGCAGTTGCTCAGCTGGGAACCACTCAGAAGTGTATGATTTGAAATGTGTTTCTTACCTAATGGTACTTTTTGAGCTGATCACTTGAACTGTAAATGCCTGTAAATTCAACGTATCATGCCAGATATACATAAACACACACACACACACTTATATTTATATATATATACAGTATATATATATATAATAAAAAAATTAAAATGTGCACCTAATCAAAATACTACAATGATTAGAAAACTTATATTTTATATTAAAATATAAGTAAAAACAGAGTAATATAGAAAATAGAATAGAATTTTGCAATATTACTGTTTTTACTGTATTATTTTTTAATTAAACAGTTGTACAGTAGTGTATATATATATATATATATATATATATATATATATATGATATGATATGATATATATTTGACAGCATATAACCAGCCAAACATTTTCTTTGCTAATATCCCAACCTCTACACTTCATAAATGAATGAATGAACATCAGAGAGAAATTACTTTTTGTGTGCTCTTTCCTTGGCCAGTAGATGGCCATAGATCTTGTGTTTAGGGCCTTAAAGAACCGACCCACCCTTTAATCCAAAATGACTCATCTTACATCACACTTATACAAAGAAAAACAAAATGGGTAAAAACATCGGCCACACCCTGTCTGCCTGCTCACAATGAGGCTCATGTGATCTCCCTCTCTCACTCAATGCGTCATCTGTAAAATACTCCACAACACCCCGACACGGGGCTGCATGTCCCAGGTGGTTCATCCCAACAGTAGCAGCGGCGTAATGGTGTGTGTGTGTGTGTGTGTGTGTGTGTGTGTGTGTGTGTGTGAGGGTGTGCATATAGTGATCAGGCTATAGCAAGCCTTATCCAGCAGTGGCTAACAGTGGTAATTTAATGTGTGTGTATGTGTTTGCATACGTGTGACCCCACAGTGGTAAGTAGCTGCCCTGCTGTGCTGAGGGATGTCTAGGGAAATTATCAAAGAGCAGATGAGCCCTATGAGCCAGCCAACATGGCGCCATGCCCCCTCATGGGGCATAGGGGCAGAAATCACACAGGGCACATACACACATTTATATGCAGAGTGTAAGAGATGGATGCAGGTGTGCATTAGAGAAAAGAGGGTAATAACAGCCAGACAGGATGACGTCTAAGAGATGCCCTGGTGTGACTGTCTGTGTATGTGTTTACCGGTTGTTCTTCCATGGTTTTGCAGACTTTCCCCACCTGAGTACCCCCTGGTCTACTGAGACTTCTGAGATTATGATGGAACAGACGGTGTCGTCATAATTCCCATTACACACATTAACTTATTTGAGTAAAAAGCTACTCTGCTGTTCACGTGAAGGTAATGTTAAAATGACTTTTGCTATCCTATTTTAAGGTGCAAAAACAATAATAAGTAAGCTATTCTTAGGATAATTTCCCCAAAGAGTGTAAACACTGCGTCCTTGCGAAGCTTTCAAAATAATTTTCTTGTTTGAGCGGTTCGATGTGTATATATATATATGATTATTGGGGTGGTGACTCATGTTCTTAGTGAGATCTACCACTTCACATGACAAAAACACAGTACAAAAGTGTTTGTAAAAAGAAAAGAGTTGTGGGGGCTGGGGGTGAAGAAGGGGTGCTCTGATGCAGGTCTGCAGTCTCTTTCCCCTCCTTCTCTTCCTCTTTCCCAGGGGATGGCTGAGATGTGTTGGCTGACTGCATCAGCAGAGTAGGTGGAGTGGACCCAAGGAGACAGCCTGGCGCCAGTCTGCACTCCATCTCTACTCCACTGACACACACTTGTACATACACACACCCAGACACTGATGGAGATGGTGCTGAGATAGACTGAGAGATGGAAAAACAGAGGGATGAGGGAGATGCAAGTGAGATGACAGAGATACAAGCTGAAATCCATCCACATTATCTCCATTAGATGTGAGCAGCAGGTCCAGGTTGAGATCTTACAGCAGAAAGTAATATTGCAGGGTATGGCCCACCAGCTAATGTAGCCCCAGGCAGTGCTGGTGTTAGGATGCTGAGAGTAGACAGTGATAGGGCTTACTCTCCTCAAAAACCCACCACAACATCACTCCTGGGAAAAAAAAACCCACAGTTGTACATTAGCTGGAAACTGATGGTTTCATATTAATAAGTAGATCTGTTTTTCATCAAGTGAAATCTGAATGGGGGGCTGAATTTGACCTAAGTGATGTCAAGGCAAGCTGGTAAATTCAGTGATGTTTGCTATTGTAATGTAACCAGGGACAGCAATGATGTCAGCTGTGTTTTTGACCAATACCACACAAGGTGACTCTTGCAAGATCAAAACAATGCCACACTCGGCTAAATAAGATCTCAAAGGAAGTGATATCAGCGCAAGACAGAGGTAAAAGCTGGATGAAGGTCAGAGGGCTGGTGAGTCGAAGCAGACGCAGTAGAGGAGGAAGAGATGGACCACTCATAGAAAACTCAATGGGAGACACTGTGAGGCTCAATCTGGTTGCTGTACAAATCCAGTTAAATTAGCAAATCAATGAAATGTGAAAAATACAGTTGGAATTTCTGAGAATAAAACAGGCAATTATAGCTTTCCAACATAATATATCAGAAGACATCTTTGTATACCCAATGATCAGATGATGTCTGGAAAGCACGACCACTTACGACTGAATGTGTCTTTCAGCATTATTTTCCCTTTAAAATGAGTGGAAGTTATGGAAGCTTGTTTCTTTCATGGATTAAATAAAGATAATTTTTAGATAAGTTTTTTTCTCACAAATCTGACTTTTTTTCTCAGAATTACAAGATATAATGTCATAACTTCCAGATATAAACAAGCAATTGCAAGTTATAAAATCTGAATTTTTGAATAAACTCGCAATTGCGAGAAACAAATTTAGTGTCATGAAACATAAACTAGTAATCTGCAAGATCTTATCCCACAATTCTGACTTCTTTTCACAGAATTGTGAGATAAAGCTTCCAATTATGAATTATAAAGTCCAATACTATGGAATAGGTTAGGCCCAAGCAATAATACAAATATAAAACCATTTTGAGATTAAAGCCATTATAATGCAAGATTAAACTCATTAAATTTAAAGAAAAAAAGTTGAAATAAAATGTTGAGAAAAAACTCATTAAATTACAAGAAGAAAAGTCATTGTGTTTCGAGAAAAAAGTAAAAAATTATGTTGAGAATAAACTCATTAAATTATTAAATTAATTTTAACAAGTTTTTACTCGAAAAACTATTTCATTCTCAAAATTTAATGATTACATTCTCAACATTTTATTTTGACAATTTTTATTGAAATTTAAATAAAATAAAAAAAGTTTAATCTCGCATTATAATGACTTTAATCTCAAGATTTTTTTTTAATAGCTTGGCCATAATCCTCTTCCGTAAAATACTGATGGAAAAACAATTAACATTTTCTTACATTTGTGAGTTTATATCTCACAATTGTGAGGGGAAAAAGGTCAGAACTCACCATTTCTACAAAATGAATTGTGAGATAAAAAGGTGCAATTACTTTAAAAAATAAAAAAATATATATTCAGTGACAGAAACAGGCTTCCATAAAACAACTATACTGTAGTTATTTTTTAATCATATTTTAAATCATATTTAAAAAGCAGAATTGATTGTGTTGCTTAATAGATCTCACTGTTCAAAATCTACCAAGCTATATTTTAAACATCAAATATGATGACCACTTTCATTTCCCAGTTACTTAGAATCTTTGTCATGCAACTTCCACTATCCTACACTAAACAATCCCACTGCATATTAATCAATTCTTTTACTGAACATAAATCTATAGCAGCATCATTCATCTCAGTAATGCTTCTATTACTCCTGAAAGTCTAAGGCCTAGAGCTATCAAAAAAAGGAGAATTTTGATGGCTCGTCCTATTTGTGTAAAATTAATTATACTGCCAAATTCTAAGTGCTGCATTTAAATCTTTAAAGCAAGTCATTTTTTGCATTTGCAGGATCTCATCTCATCTCTCTCCTTGCATCCTGTCCAGATCTGTAAACCATCTGTCCCTTGGGGGCGTCCCTGCCTGGCACAGCTTGCCAGCCTGTCTGACCATATCCCCGCTGGCAAGAGTGCCAGCTGCAAGTCTGCTCTCTGTATCTCTGTCTCTCTCTTACTCTCTACCTCATCCACCCCCCATCACTTTTGGTGCCCACAGCCAGGCTGGTGTCTCCAGATGCCTGGGGGATGTGCAGGGTACACTACCTCCTAGACAGCAGATGCTGCCTATTAACTTCCCTGCCACAGGCTCTCAGAGGGAGAGTGCGTGTGCAGGGGCAGAGGGGACGTTGTGGGGAGTTATGTATATTTGGGGGTGTACTGGTCATGGTATTTATTGAATTGACAGAAGTCATCTTGTTCTTAGGCAGACAGATATCACTGCTCTCCTCTCCCCATGTGCTCTTGGCCTGTCCCTCAGTGCCACATGCCACACTGAAGCCTCTGAAACATCTCAATTACAACCAGAGAACAACATACCAGCCAACCGGCCATAGGATTCTCCCCAGCCCATTACCACTCATTACAAAACAAAGTGGGACTTATCATGAAAAATATTTTTATTATTGCTGGAAATTCGAGAAGTTAAATTTATTATGCAGCCACACTGTCCATTAGACCTGTCCACATAGACCCTGACTACCTGCAATGGTTATGATATTACAATGTGTGCATTTTACAATGTGAACATCTTACCGCCCACATTTACATATTATCAGGACTCAGCAACTTAAATAACAAACAAACAAGTTAACCAATCAGAACAGAGCTCATTTACATAGCAAAAACAACCTGTTTCTAAGAGTAAGAGAGATGGTATCGTGATCATGTAACAAAATTGCTTGACTGTTTTGGTGCACAAGTTCACTGCAACTGAAAAATATACATTTTAATTACCAATGTCTGTTCTGAATCTGTTGAAAAAGACAAAATGGTAAATCTCAAAAGTAAAAGTCAGGGTAATATTTCACCGCAAAATCAAACGAAAACAAATATAAAAATCTATTTTGCATGAGGAAAAGAAAAGTTTAGAGGCATTCTTCTTCTTTTATTTATTTATTGCTCAAAAATCGTATTCTCATTATTGTCATACAATTACTATTTTTCATTAAAATCACCATAAATTAACAGGCAGCACAATACATCTTACCATACATATCTAATATATTATTTGTAATATATAATATGTTTATTCATTTATTTATTTGATTTAGAGGTGAAATACAACCCAGACATTTTTGATAGTTGTCATGAGATCAAGCTCAGGAGGAGAGAACAACATGAGGTACAAAACAAGACATACAAGGAACCAGACAGTCTCAGTGGTCTAGTGGCAGCTCAGGAAATGTGTTTGATTGACAGGTGTGTGCGGATGCAAGTGTGAAAGCAGAGGCAGCTGGGTATTAGCCAAGGACCACCCATATGAGCAGTTGCACACATGTGCAAAGACGAAAGTCTCTTCATTTATGAAATGAACTTGGTAAAAGTCAAACCAAGCTTTAACAAAGTGCATTATATTTCAAACCTGCAGCAGAAAAAGTTAAAAACCCTCATGAAGGGTGAACAATTCAAACAGTTAACTGATGGAAAGCGATTAGTAAAGTAGATTAGTGAAAACCGATTGTAACTCTTCCTCTATGAGCTTACCGGAGGACATCTCGTAGGCTTTCATTTCTGCTTGAGAGATTAAAATGACAACTTCCCTGCTTTCTGTCTCTCATTCTTGTATTAGACGAGTGACAGATTACTACTTACTGAAGAGAAAGAGAGAGAACTTTGGCTGCAAATGGCGAAGGAGAAGCTGGAATAGCGGCATTACGCAGTAAAGGTAAATCACTCAGCACGATGGAGCTCTACAAAGCCATTTACACATATAGCACTTCTGCATGCAAATTCATAACGGCTCACTGCACGCCGGCCTGAACAGGTCTGAGTGTAACCTCTCCTTTTCTCCCTCCATCTTCTGGATGTAAAGCACAGCCAAGCATCTGCTAAGAGTCTGTGCGATTGATGAAGCTGATGTGGTGGGGATCGAAACCGCTTATTAAGTCAATAATGCTGGTTTGTTGTTGGAACACAAGCAGAATAATTGCATAGGCTGCTGGTGGAGCTATAGAATCTTTTGTTAAAGATACAATATGTGAGATTCCACGAAAATGAGATGGTGTTGTGCTAATTAGCATTTGCTAATAGGCTTCTCCCTTTGTGCTGTGAAACTGTACTTAAAGTAATAACACAGGAGGGGGAAAAGAGTAATTAACCTTTACTATTATTACAGAAAATTTTGCAGAAATATTTTTGTCACTGCAGGTCGACACAGAAAACATTTCTCTCCAATTCAGAGAGGAAGGATGCATTTTTAAAATCCCAAATAGTTTAGTATAAATCATTTCTGACCTGTTGTCCCCCAAACCACAGTCTAATTAAGCATATAAGGCCCTTCATCTCCACCAGTGGTGCTGAGCTCTGGTTGGGCTTGATAACATAGACTCCATAGTTCTAATATCCCTCATTTTTACAGGACCTATTCGTCCATTCTTTCTGCAGAACAGCTTGACAGATGGTTTGCCTTCCTTGTCATTTAGCATCATTACGACATTAGGAGCTCATTATCAAAAGCACATACACCTTTTCTCGTTCCAGTAGAGTTTTATGCCAGACGATCGTCAAAATGGTTACTGCAGGGGTCATAACTCACATAGCTGGTCTAAACTACATGCAAACAACCATTATCTCTGCATAATGGTAGAGGGTTCAAAGTGCATCCTTGAGAAACTCACAAATCAATAGCGAAGGCTTTCATGGTGGGCTTTAATGAAGGCAAAGGGCCATGGGAAAGGGGAGAAAGTGACATTTTATGTACTCTATACATGCATCCATTAGGCTAACCACAAATTAGATGCAAACGTGATATGGGATGCATGTATCATTATCATTCATGTGCAGCATTCAATGCACCTCAGTGCAAAACATAGAGAGTGGAAGATGCACTGTAAGTTTACTGGCATTCATTTTTATTATTGCATTACAAGGTAGAATGTTCTGTTCGCATCTAAGATTTGTGAGTCACCTGATGGAGCAGAGCGATCGGAGCTCTTGTTAATCTGAAAATATGTTTGGAATATGTGTTCCCTCTCCACACTTTGCTACTCAGCCCTACCTGAGCTATAAGCTCCGACACAGGCAGGAAATGGCATTCAGCCAGAACGGAGATAAAACATAACGCAAAAAAACGCCACTCTGTCTGGCCTTGTCATCCACCATGTTATCCTCCCTTTCCCTGTCTACTCCCCACCCCACCCCATTTCTCATTTCCTTTCAGGAACGAAAGAACAGGACCCCCAAAATGAATAATGAAAGATTGGCATCAATGTTTTATGAAGTAGCCACCATATTATTTTGAAGGAAGGCAAGGATTAATGAAAATATCATTTATTTATTTGTGTCTAGAGGAGAGAAAAGAGAGAGAGCGATGAGGGAAACCACATTAGAGGATCCAGGGGAAGTGTTCGGGCTATACGATGACCACATGTTCCTCTCACAAACCTACTGAGATCCTTTACGCACGCCACAGAATCCTAATGGGCAACGGTAAGCTTCATAAAAAAAAATCAACCCCAGGTCAACCAGACAAAATTCATTGAAGGGGGAGGAAAGTTTATTTAAAAAAAAAATGGAACCAAGTCAAATTAATTATTCTTGTTGATTCTCAAATGTGATCTAAAATCTAATTTACTCAACTGTTATGGAAACCTGTGAGGTATAAAAAAAAGGATATATAACAACCCTAACACACACACAGCTACTATATGAATGAATCATAGAGCCAGTCAAAAACTTACATTCACCTAGGTCAAAATTAAGAAATTATCTTTTATTGTCTATTGTAGAGCAACTTCAAGATTTTTCTTCAAGATATAGTCAACAGACATTTTACCCCCAATTCTTATTAGTAATGCAAAAATAAAATAAAATATAAAATGCTTTAAAAATCAACAGTAATTGAAGGTATATAAAACAAATCCTAGATTTTGACAGCATTTTTTAATGGTTTGTTCTTGCAAAAATTTATATTCTGCCATCATCTACTCGAATGAAAACTGTTTATCATCTAAAGAGACAATATCTCTTCACAAAACTTGTATTAAAGCACTAAATTCATCTGGAACCATTTTATGATGCCTTTATGATCTTCTTTTGGATCATCCAAGTTGTGGTTATCTGGGCAGATGGAGGGACAGATTTGTATTTAGAAGTCTTATGGATTTAGGAATGATGACATAATTTTCATTTCTGGTGAACTATTCTTTGAAGAACAATGGGAATTACCAAAAAAAAAAAAGGGGTGAAACTGGGCATGTTTTGGTGTGATTCATCCATAGAGACAGAGCCCCAGGAGAGGGGTGCATGTATGTGTGTGAGGCTCCAGGCCTAAGATCAAACAGACGGATCATTCAAACAGAGCAGGTGCCTATGCCACATTCACTCAGTGTAACACACATATCTGTAATAGCCCACACCTGAGCTTGACAAACACATGCTGAAACCAGTAAGTACACACAATGATCACAGCTGAGCCTGCGCTGCCGCAGTTGCGTTTCCCCCGGCTTGCTGACTACGGCTGGCCGCCGTCCCGTCCCGCTCCCCAGCAGAGACATTACAGCACTGCCATTCTTCACTGTCTGCTTATGACTTCCTGCATGCACTGGATGACTTTCATTTAAACCCACTGAAGCTGCATGGCTCCACGCCCTCCCTGCTCGGGCCCTATTGTTCATTCATGCGAGGGAGGGGCTTCGCTCCGTATTGAACGGAATGCTGGGATTGGTACCGCAGAGATATGGGTGGATTGTTACAGCAAGTAAGTGCTTACTCTGTAAGAAATAACAGTTCACAACTGGAAAATGGGGAGCGGAGAGTTCGTGACCACAATTTTTCTTTGCCGGTCGAAGCCAGACACACATAAACTGGAAACGCTTTTGAGCATTTTCCATCGCACACATACACACAATCACACAGGCAGAATTTGTGTCCTGCAGTGGTTTTAATCTTCATTCTCTGGTTGTCAAAGCTCTCTCTGGGCCTGTGTCCCTGTGTTACCTCTGCGGCTCTCTGTTGTGTTTGGATGCTCCACTTGTGTACAACACTCTGAATTTAAGAATTGGCTGCTTTCAAATTTATGACTTAGAATCTGAGTTGAATTGGTACTCCTCACAGGATACTGAAACTTTGAATGAGAATGACAGGAAAAAGCATTTACTGAATTGCAATTCAAAAAGCATCACACATCATAATAATTGCATTACTCCAAAAAATTCTTTGGGACAAAACACAACTAATTATGGATTTTTTTTCGCCCCTTTGACATACAGAACTAATTTTCCTCAGTAGAATTTTCTCTAATATATACAGAAAGTTTTATATTTATAAAAACAATACTACACAATTGGAATCAATGGAATGTATATAAAATACATATTTTATGTGTCCATGCATATGTCTGAATGGGTGACACTTATACAGTGACATGTGTCACCGTGATTGAAACAGCTCTCGTCATAAAGCTGCCGGCAGGCTGGTGGAAGAGATGGACTGGGTGAGGCTGCACACCTGTCTCACTTCCTCTGCTCTCTCTCCTCTTCTTGACATGCAGCTGAATGGGAGGATTTGCTTTTGTTGCCTTGAAAGTGGAGTTCTGAATCACAGAATGGCACGAACATTCAGCACTAACCCCGAGTTCCCATACCAATTCAACTCTGACACTGTGACTACACTGTACCAACTCAACTAAAATAATGCTCTATTGCTCTAAATTAATGCTCGAATGCTCTATATGCACTCTATTGCTATTTGGATACTGCAGCATACAGAAACACACACAAACACACATGTGAGCATGGGACTATTTCGATGGAAAAGGAGACTCTCTCGCCCTGTCTCTCTCTTTTCCTGCAGGCACTGGAGCATGTGAGATTTGCTGGATTTACTCCATTCACATTTCTCTTTGAGTTTTAGCCCCTCACCTTACACACACTCTCTCTCACACACACACACTCGACCGCAAGGAAGCAGCAAGCTTGCACTAGGAGGTCCCCTCCCTCTGGGCTCTACTCCATTTTACTTGAGATTTGAAGTGACCTTTGTGGTGCAGCTGCAGGTCTTATGATTTATGTACACAAACAAAGAGCAGAGCAGTGAATTCTAACCAGAAGCACCATATGATACCAGATAAAAAAGGAGAGCTGGAGAAAGAGATCACAAAAGTACATAGAGAGTGAAGAGAGAAATATGAAATGTAGAGAAAAGCAACTTACACACAGAAGAATCTGCATCTGTATGCTTGTGTTTCATGTATGGATTAAACACAACTGGAGATAAATGAGTTGGCCAATTGAATGTGATTATTTTTTTTATAGAATTTATAACATTCTTAAATGCCTGATATTATAAACATACTGTAAAAGAAAATAAATTAAAATAAATATTTTGATTACTTTTCCAATATCAAATAGGCAGTTTTGTCCATTAGTGATAATGCTTCATTCAACACATAATGCTTAACTTATCTCATACTGAATTATTTTCAGCACTGATATCAAGACTACTGTTCAACAGTTTGGGGTCAGTCAGTAAGTTATAAAAAAAAACAAAAAAAAAAAAACAAAAAAAAAAAAGTAAATAATACTCAGCATGGATGGATTAATCTGAACAGAAACAACATATATTTTATATATATATATTAGGGCTGGACAAATGAATGCATTATCATCACATCAATTAATTAATTGATTAATGCAGATAATTAACTTATTGTTTTTATTATTATCATGAAAGTGCGTTGCTTACTGTCTCTGAATACACATTCAGACGAATCATGGATCACAGGAGGGGATGCTCCCAATCCAATTATTTAGGCTAAGCATCAGCATTCACAAACCACTGTCCAGTGTTATTTTTAACAGAAAAGAATGAAACGAGCTTGTAATCACGACTTCATAAATGGGAAATAGGAAGTTTCCGATAGCACGTGGAGACAGTAGAGAAGCGTTTGCTCAGCACAGTGGAGTGCATTGTTTTGTTAACTTTGTGATTTATTATTTTGAGTAACATGGGACACAATATATTGCTTTACACAATATATTGCTTCTCACAATATATTGCTTTACACATTTATCACTTTTGCCTCTCAGAAATATTCACACAATCATACAACAGCAGCACGTATCAGAAGATCTGTATATATGAAGATATATATATATATATATACTGTATATACATTTACTGCCCATTTTTACGGCCATATGGATTACACAGAGTTCCTGGTTGAGTGGAGAAAATGGATGTGTGCCGTGAGAGCGTGTGAAAAGCGTCAATTGCATGTGTCTCACATTTTATTGCATTTGTATTAGTTGTTTGAAGAGTAAAAAAAAATCTGTGGGTCTTAACGCAATTACAATCGGCAAGTCGGTCGGACAAAGGGGGAAAAAAATTAATTGGGTCGGTCCTAAATTGACAGGGTCGGTCAGGTTATGGCAAACAAGATTATTTTTAAGGATGGCCTAATAGTTATTTGAAACTTGTGAAGCTTGTGAACATATTAGCAACACAGCTAGTAATGACAGCATTCAGTTTTATTGTTTTCATCAATTAATACACTTCTTAATTACATATTTTTACATTATTACATTATGTTGTCAATAATTACCTTTATCAGTAAGTTTTGGCCACTGCTTACCAAATGTTCTCTTTCACCAGACATTTTCTTTAATGAGCAGGATCCGCTTTCATTGAAATGTCATTAGAGAGCACCGGCAAGTGTCACACCATCACACTTTGCAGGCACGCAGTAATGGCGGCAGACAAGATGGTGCCGCCCATAGTTTGCGGCGGATTTGTGTGTAAGTATGTATATATATATATATATATATATATATATATATATATATATATATAAAATTTATAATATATATATAAAAAATGTATTATTATTATTTTATATATATATAATTTATATGTATAATCAAGTTATTTTACATTTTAATACGATTTTAAAATTTATCTTTTTTTTTATCTCAACCTCCAACTTCGGAATGCTAGTTTAAGCAAAAGAAGAAAAAAATCCTTACAAAAACATAATAGTTTTGGTTTTGGTTTTCGGGCACTCAAAAAGTAGTCAACGAGTAGTTAACATTGAAGACATGACTGAGGAGACATGTCACTTCCTTTCAAATATTGGGGTCATATTCCCTTTCCAAATCTACGCCTATTGAGAGTTTCACGGCAGGAGATGGTGGTATTAGGCCATGTGCAAGACATTGATTAGCAGACAACTTTCAGAATTACACGCTTACCATCTGTTGACAGACTCAGATTTAAAGCTGAAGCATATTTTGTGGGTCACTCTGGATAAGAGCATGTGCTAAAAGCCTTAAATGCAAGTTCAAAGAGTTCAGGACTGGAGCAGGCTGGCACTTAGTCCAGTCTGTTGGGTGTCAATTGGGCCAGACGATGCTCTTGTGGAGCTAGCCCTTCAGGCGGGTGCCTAAGAAGGTGGTGAGGAGATGTGAACAGGGAGGTGTTTTAGTAATTAAGCAGCATGGCAGTTAATTAGTATGGGGCCACAACAGTGCAACAGGGGATCTTCTGCCAGACCCTGCTATGGCATGCGTGCTAAAAGGGAGAGGCAGAGGGTGACCCACACGTAAGGGCTCTCGGAGACAATGGTAAACAATTTAATGTGAGTTAGTCAGCCAGTCAAAAGCACACAATTTTATCGGTTTAGTCCAGAGTTTCTCAAACTTTTTTAAAACTAAATGTCCCTTTAATTACTCCAAACCATATGTAGGGCCTAGAAAGCACAAAAAATAAAATAATAAAACATATGTTAATCTCCATACAGAAAATTGCATTCTTGTAATACACCAAAAAAATCTGAAAAATACCAGTGTATATAAAGGAAAAAGGCTCTTTTTGGCAATATCTTTTTTATTCATATCATATTAATAGAAAAAAGTAATACTTGTCTTATGTGGAGATCCAGGGAACACAAGGCATACAGTACTTGTGTTCATAGAGACTGTCTGAGTGAGCCTGCAGGCCTGAAAGCCTTATTTAACAGACCGTTTAAGCTCAGCCTGGAGATGATGTGTGATGTGTGCCATCAGAGACTCTCAGATCAATGAATCCACAAAACTCAACAGCTAAAAAAAGTGAATATTTCGATTACACAAAAGCACGCATGTTTTAATTAATACCACAGATCTACAGTAAAATAGACCAACATTCTTACATGTCACGGAGAATCCCACTTGACTTCAGGTTATTATTTAATAGACTACGTGCCTCCAGTTTCTCCATACATTTTGCTAATCTTGCACACGACTTAGCTCTAAATCAAGACTGGAAGGGCCAGTCACGTCTGCGACGATGCTGATATTGATTGGCAGTTCGGTATTAAACAAGCATTCTAGTTTTGATAGTTTCCATGATGAATTCTAATGGATTTTTTCCATTGATCAGATGAGTGAATATAAATGGAGTTTTAAGCTGTAACCACATTGGCAGAGCCACACTCATGGGTTTCAACAGAGGCCTTGTGGCTTCCTGAAAAACTCTAGGTTTTACCTCGGAAGCCCTTCTAATCTTAAATGGAAGAACGCACCAAGCAGCCAAACAAAATGGGCTCACATTCAACATCCTGCAGGAGAAACGATGTAGGATCCAAGCCAAATTTGACCCTCTTTGGGTGCGGTGCTAAATGTGTCGGGATAAATGACACTAGTTCCCATACTGCATTTTTAATCAAACCTTGTTAAAATTAATGCCACACTCCACTGCCCAAACAAATATCTTTGTCAAGGTGCTAGTTGCTGTACAAGTTCTCCACAATGACATGATAACAGGGGGCATCCTAATTGCTTCTGTCCTGAAGACACTGCCAACACGGGTGCATATTTATCCTGAAAACCTCTCCTGTCCAACAAGTCCATAAAATATTTTATCACTCTGGTGCTGCTAACTTTAATAAAGCCAGTGACCTTGAGGGATCGCCCAGGGGAGAGATGAAGTCTCTCTCTCCGAGAAGCAGATGAGGTTCTTCCATGCAGGGGTCCTTATCACAGCTCTACTTAATTACCTGCTCTAATTTTAACAGTTTTTAAAATGACCTCCGCACCAGCACATGACAGGCTGCTTTAATTAAACAAATGAATTTACTTCTTATCTAACAAGATCAAAGTGCTCATTTGTCACAGTGATAGTTAAGAATGCTGATAATGTTATCTGGACCGGACTGAGTTTTTAACACACAGAAAGACTGGCGATCTCATCTTAAATGAATGCGATACTGCCAAGATTATGAATGCTTGTACCATCAGATTAGAAAAAGACAAAAGTCATTTATGTGCTCCTGTCTAAGTTTACCATATTTTTCTTCTCCTAGTTTTTCCACTGCTGGACTGATCTGCAAAGTGTGAAAAACGGCTCTGAATTTATGAAATCTGTTGGGGACACAGTGAAGGAAAATTTTAAATGTGTAAGATCTTTCTTGCACTGTTTATATAATGTCTGTGGCCACACATAAAATCTTTCAATCTGTTTTGCGGTCAATGTATCACTCTCAGAGTTTCCAGAAGGGAAACGAGCATTCTAAAGCACGCTTCAGTTGGAATATATGCAAACACTGGTAATGTCACACACACAGACACACATTGATCCTGATGTTACCAAAAATTTCATGTATCATAAATAGTGCCAAACACAGTGTAACCTTGAAAATAAGAACTAGTGGTGAACAAATCATCACTTTCATGCATTGATTCGTGAAGCATGTGACTTGTTTTTCTTGTATGACATCGTGTCCTAAGCAGGTGCAACATATCACTTCCATGCTAATCCCAGTATATAAAATGACAAGAAAGTGGAAGTTTTGAAACATTTGATATAATATTATTAGTCCCTCAAGTTCCAAAAGAAAAAAGCATGTCGTCTGGTTGTGGGTTTGAATAAATAGTGAGTGAAGATTCAATGACTCACTCATAAAAATAAAAAAAGGAATTATTAAATAATGAATCTCTACTATTGTCATTTTTATTATTTACTGAATTACTTTTTTTATTTATGTTATGCTAAAATTAATATTACACACACCACTGATAAAAAACAACTACAGTACTGGTGTATAGATTTAAGTCACACAAATAGCTCCTGAACAAATCAGTGATCAAATCTGTACAATTCTGAACTAATGCTTTCTGGTTTCTTATGAAATTTTAGAAAACATTTTGACTGTCTGTCTGAGACAAAGTGCTAAGAATAAGACACAAGCTATAATAGTATAGTCTTAGCAAGGGCTAACATTTTCCAAAAGATAAGAGCACATTAGTGTGTTCCTTAGTGTCTGTTATCTTCTGCAGCACACCCAACACAACTCGGCTCTACTATAAATACATTGCCAATGGATTGCCACCCAGAGACATTTACATTACATTTACATTTAGTCATTTAGCAGACACTTTCACCCAAAGCGACTTACAAATGAAGACAAGGGAAGCAATCAAAATCAACAAAAAAGCAATGATATGTAAGTGCTATAACAAGTCTCAGTTAGCTTAACGCAGTACACATAGCAAGGGCTTTTTAAAAATATAATATAATATATAAAAATAAAAAAAATTGAATAGAATAGAAAAATAATAGAGCAAGCTAGTGTTAGAGGACTTTTAGCTTTTGTTAATTGTATAATAAATAAAAATAAAACAGATAGAATACTATATTTATATATTTTTATTTTATATATTACTGTTTATATATTACTGTTTTATTTTTATTTATTATATTTATTATTATTTATTATATATATATATATATATATATATATATATATAATTTTTTTTTTTTTTTAAGAAAACAAGCAGCAAATGAATAGAGTGCAAGTCTAAACGGTTTTTAAGAATACAATTAGAATAGAGAGTACTAGTGTTAGAGGGTCAAATAAAGATGGAAGAGATTTTTTTTTTTGGCGATTCTTGAAGATGGCTAAGGACTCAGCTGCTCAGATTGAGTTGGGCAGGTCATTCCATCAGGATGGAACATTTAATTTAAAAGTCAGTAAAAGTGACTTTGTTCTTCTTTGGGATGGCACAATCAAGTGACGTTCACATGCAGAACGCAAGCTTCTAGAGGGCATATAAGTCTGAAGTTAAGTATCCTATTCACACACACACCGTGAACACACACCCAGAACAGTGGGCAGACATACTGCTGCGGTGCCCGGGGAGCTGATGGGTGTCCGGTGCTTTGATCAATGGTCTCACCTCAGTCGTTGTATTGAGGGTGGAAGAGAGCGCTGGTTATTCACTCTCCCCACCAACAATTCCTGTTGGACTTTAGACTTGAACCAGCAACCTTCTGGTTACAAGTCCGACTCTCTATGATATTGCCATTACAACATACCATGGTATTACTCATTTTTCCATGCTTTTTGGAATGTACCATGGTGGTAGTCAAGTAGTTCAGATCAAAAAAATGTAAGTAATAAAGTAATCCAGAAGCAAAAATATTTAATAACCAATAGTGTTAAAATGTAAAAATAAAATAAAATTGCAAATAAACAACATAAATTAATAGAGTTATATAATCAGTATACCAATTTCAGTGAAAAGCTAAAAAAAAAATAATAATAACATGAATATTTCAAAATTGCTTTAGTTAAAAAGATAATAATAATAATAATAATAAAAAAATCACAAACTTTATTTTTCAGGTTTAAATTTGATTTTAAATCCTATATTTTAATTTTAAACCACACTGTATAGATATGGCAATTAGCAGTTCCATGATATAAATCAAAGCACTATAGCATTACCACTTGATGCCATCAATGAATCATGCTACTCCCACAGTTTTTTTTTTTTTTTTGTAAGGTTGTTCTCATCATTATTATGATCCAAGCATCTCAAACAAAGGATGGAGACATGTAATCTGTAGAACACCATAGCGTTATCATGTTAATAATCCACAACAGCAGCTGAGGACAAAAAAACAACAAGAGCATGACAAATAATACCTGCTTGACAATGCACTCGAGACACTTTACTGCATGATCAAGAGTCTTAATGAGCTGGCCGAAGAGATACCTGGTTGGCAAATAGAGGTAGAGAGAAATGAAGAGAAAGTCAGATGGAGAGAGAGAGAGAGTGCCAGTTTGACTGAAGACTCCTTCTCTTCAACTGCATGCCGGAGGGTAGAGCTGAAGTCTCTTCAGGAAGCAGCAGGCTGGGTCTATGGAGGCACCTTTCTGAGACACAGACATCTGCAGGCCTGACAGCCTCTGACAAATGAGATCCAGTTAAAGCTAAACAGCTCACTCTCAGCACCCCTCATCCCAAATGAAAGAACCCCAACATACACGCATACACACACATGGGCAGGCTGAAGACCTGTCAAGCACGCTAGAAGGCTGGATGGCCTCCGGCAACAATCTCACACATTCAGCGTCAGAGGTAGCTAGGGGCTACACCCCAACACAGCATCCGGCCATATGACCGATCAGAGACGGTCACAGCAAGCGAGATGGGAGAGAGAGAAACTCTGTGCTAAGGACTGATTTCTACACATTCTTGTTGGTGGCTATGGTGTGAGAAAAGCTGTCATAACAGAGCAGTGCAGGCACTGTCTGTCACTGAGCTGTCCTTGAACTTGTGAAAGTGCAGTTCCACACTTGCCAGAAACATGACGTAGCATAAGCCCGACACATGACCGTCTCAACACTGTCGCTCTGGTAGTACCACTGAATCTTAGCGGGCGCCCAAAAACAGGAAGTGATGTCATGAAGAATGCTTCTTGAATGTTATAGTAGTTGGTCTCTAGGGGTCAGGGCTTGGCTGGTCAGCATGGAACAGTTTTTACCTGCTGGTAGAGGCCGCAACTACATGTGTGGGCCTAAAAAGCCTCTTACTTCATTAACAGGCATTCAAAAGATGTAATAGCTGTACATTATAACAAAATAATTTTAACATATACTACTCTTGAAAAGTTTGTGGTCATCAAGATTTTTAATTTTTTTTTTTTTTTTTTTTAAAGAAACCAACAATTATTAAACTGATTACAAGTTACACTTTACGTTCCAAAAATCTGTTTAAATTTAAATGCTGTTCTTTTAAAGAGAGGAAAACCAAGGTCTAGCTCGGACCAAGGAAACAGAACCGGAGCACACAACGTATAATAATTTATTAATAAAAACTGACTAACGTTTCGACGATCATGCGTCTTCTTCAGAGTCAAACAATGAATGGTAACATAAAGATTTTATAGCATTGAAGTTCAAATCATTGGCCACAAGCCTAGATGGGTGTGGTACATCAATTAATTAATCATAATTAGGCACTCAGGTGTACACCAGTGTGAATTACAAAAAGCATGAGAGACCCAGTTCCTCATTCAGACCATTAGGTTCCACTGTGTTAAGAGGGAAAATCCAGAACGCCTCTCTTTGTAGTAGGTACTTGACTATATCGCCGCCTCGTTGGGAGGGTAGAATTCTTTCAATCCCCAAAATTTTAAGGACGCATTAGAGCCGTGATTAGCTTGTACATAATGTCTCGCAATTGCATAGTCCATATTACGGTTCCGAATTGCTGCTTTATGTTCTGCAATGCGTAATTTAAGGGGGCGTTTCGTCTGACCTACATACACTAAACCACATGGACATTTCAACATATAAATCACATGGGTGGTATTACAATTAATAAAGGAGTTAATCTTGTATTTTTTACCTGACTGAGGATGGAAAAATTGCTTAGTATCATTTGAATTAGAGCAATGGGTACAATCTCCACATCTATAAAAACCCACAGGAGGAGCCGGCAACCACGTAGATTTAAGTGAAGGGCTCATGGTTGTGTGAACCAACCTATCTCTCAGTGAGCGCGGACGCTTAAAAGTAATGCACGGCGATTCTGGACATATATCTTTAAGAGCTGGATCGCTCTGCAAGATGTGCCAATGTTTCTTAATCACATGCTTTATTTCTCCGCCAATATGAGAGAACTCAGTGGAGAAGCAAAGTCTTTGTCTAGAGACGTGTTTGGTTTTAATCAAATGATGTGATCGTTGCGTCGATCTAGCTCGTTCATAAGCTGCGGAGATGTCGTTTTCAGTATAGCCCCTATTACGAAAGCGTTCTTTCATTTCTACTGCTCCGCGCTCAAACTCGGCATCGTTACTACAATTTCTTCTAAGCCGTAAAAATTGGCCAATAGGAATATTTTTAATAAGTTGTTTAGGATGATGGCTATCTGCTCTGAGGATAGTATTTCTGCTAAGAGGTTTACGATAGATCGATGTTACTAAACCTCCTTGGGAATTTTTGTGAATAGTCAAATCTAAAAATTTAATATTGTCTGTAGATTGTTCTACTGTGAATCTCAGAAAGGTTGTGGTAGAGTTAATATAGGCCATGAAAATCTCCAATTCGGACAAGGTCCCTGTCCAGATGAAGAAAACATCATCAATGTATCTCTTCCACAAAGGAATTTTAGGAAGAAATAAGTTGTTAACAGGATTATCGATGAATTTAGCTTCCCAAAAACCCATTACTAGGCATGCATACGATGGTGCAAAGCAACTCCCCATACTGACCCCACGCTTTTGTAGATAATAATGGCCCGCAAATTGGAAATAGTTCATTGTTAAAATGACTTCTGACAATGTCAGTAAGAATTCGTTGGGAGGAACTATATCCGTGGCCCGTCTCTCAAAGAAGTGTAGCAACGCCTCAGTCCCTGCTTCGTGAGGAATGCATGTATACAAGCTTTGCACATCACAAGTTACCAACATGAAATCATGATCACATTCAAACGAATCCAAAAGTCTCAATATGTCAGATGTATCGCCTAGAAAAGATGGTAATTCACATACATATTTTTTCAAAAAGAAGTCAAGATACTGTGACAACAATTTGAGTTAATGGAGTATAGCAATCTTTGTCATTAAGTTGGGACATAATACTCAAGTTATACTTATCAGTACTCATTACAACAATCGAACAATGCTGTTCTTTTAAACTTTCTATTTATTGAAGAATCTGATAAAAAGTATCATGTTTCCACAAAAAGTATAACTGTTTTAAACATTGAAAAAAAGTAAGGTAAAAACAAAAGTAAAAAAAAACAAACAAACAAACAAAAAAGAAACATAATTTTAGATTTTTACTGTATTTTTATCAAATAAATGTAACCATGGTGAGCATATGGACTTTCTATCAAAAAAATTTACAAGTCTTACTGACCTCTACCTTTTATACAGTATAACTGCCCAAAAAAGCATTCTAAAAATTTAACCATAATTAAACACAACTGATTTGCATTAAATAACCAAATATCAAAACACTGCTAGGTGTCAAAATATGAATGTTCTGATTATCAAACTTTTTAAAATAAAAAAAAACTACACAAATGGTTAAGTTGCTACACCTGTGTAAATCAGATGGGAAGCAACTTCATACATCCATTTAAAATCACCAAGAGTCCAGTCAAAAATAACCATAAAAGTTGCTCAGAAAAGAGAAGAAGTTCTTTCTGAGAAAATATCTATTATAATTTGTTTGCAGATGCTATTTGGTTTTAAATCTACTGCAAGGAATTTTAAACAGCTTGAAATGCAAATTAAAAAGTCTTTAGACTTTAAGGCAAGAGTTTAAGTATGCTCAAAAGTGTCCAAACACTTTTTGGAGACACTGAAGGTTTTTAAATCAGGTGCAGATCTGAGAAGCTGAATCTGATTACAGACATTAACAAGAGGACGCAGAGTGTTTGTGGACCAATTTAAAAAGTCTTAAGCTTTTTATCCCACCTTGATGACACATATATCCATGCATACAAATGCATTCATCCATTCAACACAAGAGGATAGAGATCCAGATGAAGAGATGTTCATTCAACACTCATGCTATGTAAGGGGGGATTAGAGGGGGATTTGACATGGCACCTCATCAAGCCATGGGAGGACATGGGAGGAGTCTCCTCAGTGATCTTTACCCTCTCCTTCTCGCTTTCTCTAGGGCCACTAACTGAAGGAAAATGGCCTTTGTATTGTCCTCCACTCTGGTGTGGATGGTTGCTTACAGGTTAATGGAGTTTGCGAAAATAACAAGAAGTTTTCTCTGACTCATGTGCCCATTAGATGTAAAGATTACAGATTCAGCATATCCTTGAGGACCTTATCATAATAAAATCTACCTTACGAGGTAGTGGTGTACTGACAAAGGCTCAGGGCTGGTAGGCAAAGTTTGCTGGTTCAATGGCTGTAAGTCAACACCACTGTGCATTTAACCCCAGGTTGCTTCAATGGGAATGTCCCTGAAGTGCTGTTCTATGGCTATGTGGTGTATAATTTGTAGAAACTACATCAACTGGCTTGGTCTTGTGAAGCCAAATCAAGAAGACACAATAGTCTATGAGTAAGAGTGGTTTACAGTTATAGTCTTTTTTGTTTTTGAAAGAAAAGATTTGTTGATGAATAAATGCAGAGGCATGGCTTTATGAATAGTCTGAAATAGGTAAAATTGCTACAATTTAAAACTTGACTTCACTGCTGCTTCGTCAACTTAATGCATGTGTGCTGAGCAAAATCTTTTATTCTGAGCAAAATTATTTATTTGACCAAATATTCTTACCTACTTTAAACAGTATGTGTATACACACACTAATACAAAGTAACTACATGTAAATATATACAAAATAAAATAGATATATTATAAAAACACACTGAAGTCAACAGCGAACTTTCAGCTTCCAGGAAAGAGCAGTTTTTTTCATGCAAAGAGGTTATTTTGCCGACATTTACTATATTACTTAGAGGAAAATAAACAATTTTGCCAACTAATATAGTTCATTAGACAAACTGTAGGCAGTTTCTGGTTACCAAGCGACAAAGAAACTTGGTGCAATAATAAATAATTCAACTGATGTAAAATGATGCATATATCTGCAATTTAAAAAGGACTTCTAACGCGGGTCATACAAGTCAGAAGAATCTGTTTACATAATAAAGACGATTGAATTGTATGGAAAATACTCATTTTAAATGACTAAAACAGAAGCTGACTCACAACTTAAAACTACATACAAGACAACTATGGGTCTGTTACCAAAAGCACATTATTTTTCCAAAACCTAAAATCATCTCCATGGAAATATGTAATCTCCATAACATTACAGGCCTGTTTTGTTTGTTGTTGTTGTTGTTGTTTTTACAAAGTGTCTTTCATTGTGAATGTCAAAGGGAATAACTGCAATGTGTATCACTAATCACTCTCTCAGCCAGTTATCAACTCGCTTAAATATTACAACTGCTCTGCAGAGAGCGACTTATTACCCATCATTAACCACTGACAGAAACAGTGAGTGAGACAGTGGAATTTAATGGGAGTGACTGGATTTATAAAAACACACTTGGGGCAAATTCACAGTTGTGCTGGTTTTACACAAACACCTGCATCTTATTCACTAAACACACACAAAGTCATGTTGCAATCATATTTAAATTAAGTTTTAGTAAAACATGCCCCTTCCAATGCAAATTAGACTCATAATAAATTACACTTTATTTAAAAAGTAAAACCAAACAAAAAAACCCAGAACTGAACAAAAAGAAGATTGGGATATTAGCGTAAATAGTGCATGCAACAGGTGCAATTCATTTTTACTCCCTTAACTTCACTTCATACACTGTATGAGCATATCTGAATGTGTTTCTGTGCATTTATTTTTATATAAATACATATTTTATATAAATATATTCCAATAACTGGAATATGAAAAATACTGTGCTTTTACATACAGTGAGGGAAACATCATTATGAAAGACATTAAGGACACCAGGGTGCAAGCAGCATGAGATGCTCATACATACTCACACACAGCCCATACACACACCTACCAAGGGCCCCGCATGCCACCACTGTAATGGTTTAAACTGTGGGCCTCTGATGGAGTGCTTTCTCACACACTCAACGGCCCAATGATCACTTTAATGGACTCCAGTCACTCTCTGTGTCCTCTAGCAAAGACATCACACATAGCTATCTGTTCATACGGTGGCATAAAGCATAGACCGAAATAGATGAAAAAAATTCCACCCTTATTTCCCTTCATTTTTTCACCCCTAATCATTGCCCTAACACTTCCAAAGTAATATGTCAGAGTTTCAGAAACTGTGCCTACGTGAACGCAGCTTAGATGAGGAAGGGGGTTCTGGGAGGTGTTGAACCTGGTCTAATACTCTTTGCTGGATTGGTGAATCCATCTTAATCAGCGTGGCTCTCTACCTTTTGCCAGAGCAAACGGTGAAGCTATTTCAGAGCCAGCGCTAAATACTGCACAATATAATGAAATATAATCAGCTCACAAACAAGACCAGACATTCAGCATCGACATTCAGATTTTGCATTATTATTATTGTTTTTTTACCAAATAGAGGACCTCTAAAAATAAATAAATAAACACTGGCTTTTAGGTATTTAGTTATTTGTTGTTTGTAAAGGCTGATTTTCCTGAAAGCAGACTGTGTGATTACAAGAACGTTTCATCTAGTAATTTTATAAAAGATTCAAAATTTGGCTGTATTGTGAGGGAGTCACCAATCTTTCCCGCCTCTTTAATTACTTACAAAACACCCATATAATTATTAAAACACAGGTTCACTAGAAACAGCCTCCTTCTCCTCCTCCCAAACTGACTGCTATCATCGGTTCTGACATTTTATTTTGGAAAATTATATATGCCCGACACAAATAAAACTCAAAGTAACCCATCTATATCAGACACAAGGAGAATAACATTTTCAGATTTGGATGTAGTTTATGACCTACAGGAAAATCAAATGCCACTAAAATTTTTAAGGAGAAAATTAATTATTGGAAATGTAAATATTTTATTTATCCGTTTAATATTAATATCAATACCAGGAATTGTTCTTATGGGTCTCATACACACTATACAAGAACTCAGACTAGGTCAGACTAAGATTATATATATATATATATATATATATATATATGGCCGTGCTTCACACATTTAATTAAAAAAGTATAATTAAACTGAGTCTGCCTTATTGCATTCTTTTCAATTTTCTTTTACTTTCAAAACCAGAAAAAAAAAAATTCTGTCCCTCCCAATCACAGCTACATTTTTCACCAGGAAAAGGGGAAGAGACAGCAAATACAAAGCAAAAAGAATTAGTTTTTCCCCCTTTTTCATTTCCAAGGGGAAATGTAGAGAAAGACAGAAGCGCAGTACTGTAATATGTTTAAGTGGGTCTGTAGCTTTGGGCTGGCTGTGTGATCCAGCCACCGACGGAGGGTCAAGCCACTGTAATACTCATTCAGAGGAGAGATAGAGGATGTGCTGTGTTTATAATGTTTGTTTTGGGCTACACTTTCTCTTTCATATCAGCCCTGGGTCCAGTGTGAAACATCACCTCACAGATATTTACCAGAGTACATTTTTTGATAGACAGAACGATAGAATGATGGATAGAACAATAGAATGTTAACTTTAGGTAGATAGATGGATAGATAGATAGATAGATCAATCTGTTTCTTTCTGTTGTCTTTCTGTCTCTTTCTGACAGGCCTTTTGTTTCATTACAGCACACAGATGTGCTGATACTTACTGAATTACAGACAAGTGTTGCCAACCCAAACCAGATGGGACCAATTTATATTCAGATTAGCTATTTTTCTTCTTTCATAATAATGCATCCTTCGGTTCATGACAGTTGGCTCACATCGACTGCCTGACGCTCCCTTCACCTTTGTGTCCAGACACAACTACACAAAATGGACAAATTACATAACTGTATTATAATGCCTACCTCTGATTAAACTCATCTGACCTATCGTATTTAGATATCATTAAGCTTCATCATAATCTGAAATGTGATTGGTCAACAATAAGGTCTAATTTGATCTGATATATACTAAAAGTATGTAAAAGTGTTGCGCACCTTTAGCATATGCATTTTTATTTAAAATCCTAATCTTACAAAGACAAAAGTGAGGCAAGACACCAAACATACAGCTTTCTGTATATGATTGGCATTATAAGGAGAAACATTATTTACCATAAAAGCATAAATAAACAAATTTGCATTAGTTGAAAGTGAAAGTGTAAGTCTTGACATTTGAAGTCATATCCAGTGCCCGGGGAGCAACTGGGGTTTCAGTGCAAGCACCGAGACTCAAACCTGTGACCTTCGGTGTTTTTGGGCTTTATTTCCTAATCTTTCTGAATTGTTTATTTATAAAATCATAAAACACAGGGGTAAAGTGCATCTTTCTAAAGCTTTGAATGGTCAAATTTAGGAAATACTGTTGTTAAAAATATTAATATAATTAAAAAGACAATTTGCAATGTAGTATAATTTGGGGACTCAATATCCCTAACCTAGAAAACTATCAAGAATGCAGAGCATGCAAACTATAATGCAGCCTTTTATGTATTCCCCTGGTCAGCAGCTCTCCACGATGAAATAGGCACAGAGACAAACTGAACAGATAATGTGAACTGGATGGCAGCCATTGCATCCTCAGACATTCTGATTCCATGTAATTTGATTGGTTGCCCGCATTAATTTAGTCAGGCTGGAGATTTTTAAGATACTCAGTCCCGCTCAGCTTCAGACTGCATTTAATGTATTTCTCTCTAAAACATGTGCAGCCAAGCATGACAGCATATCATATGCTGAGACACAAACCCGTAAACAACATTTGACTGAAAAAGGCACAGTCACAGAAGATAAATGTGCAAGTTAGTTGTGTTAGTTATGTGATTTCAAGTTTAAATTACGGGTTATTTAAAACCTAAAATTTTACAGTTTTGTTTCAGATGATTGTGTTGCATTCCAATTGATTCACATGCAATGCAGTTTGCATAATGCATTTGAAGTTAAACGACGGCAAACACATTTAATTGCTTGCTTGCTGTTAGTACAAGAAATCTGGCTAAATCGAAATACTCAAATGTTATGGAATATAATCGTCAAAATCATAACAAACATGCTTTTACAGAGAGAGAGGTTCTCCATGTCAAGCGTCAAAGCCTCATGAAACACATTATCAATCATCATTATTTAGTTGTTACATTCCTATAGAGATTACATATTCACCAGTTTCAGAAGTCAGATCAAATTGATTCATGGGCTACTCTTGGTCGAGTAGAGGAAGAGAGATGAAAAGAGAGCCGAGAGGAGGCGGGAGATGAGAGGAGAGAGGAAAAATGGAGGGATTGGGAGTCAGCCGATGGATGCAATTAAGGCCGAGTAGCATTCATTTAGCATTCATCTTCAAAAGCATGCGGAAATGCTTGGAAGGGTCTGCGCTCTGCAGATACAGGCCGCAGCTTTACTCTGTGTCCCACCACTCAGCCTGTTGACATAACAGTCTTTCTTTGCTTTTCTTTTTTTAATTCGCTTTCTGTCTGTCTCTGCCGAGAAATTATCCTCTCTCTGCCTGGCTTTTCCCCATCTCGTCCGCCTCTGACAGCCGGGCTTTGTGGAAAGTCTGCGATATAAACAATCCTCCAGTCGGGGTCAAATGTCACTTCACAAGCACAAGCATTCCGACACCTCTCAAACGTCCACGCCAATCGCGAAGCCTCTTCCCATTGCTCACCCCCTGAGGTTTATTAGATTGGAGTGGGACGGAAGAATAAAGCAGGAAAAGAGGCAGGTACGGCTGGAACTAATGGTGAAAGCAGCATACAGTAATCATCAGAAAGTTGGCCGCAGAGACGTAACACTCAAATAGTTAATTATAAGATGACACAACCAATTTGTAGCAGGGGCGGCAGCAATCTCAAAAATCTCCCCTGACAAAAGCACTTAGATTAGACTGCTTTTCAACCAGGAGAGCACTGACACGAATCGCTTCGCTCATCTGGGGGAATGGAATCTATTTTAATTCTCCTCAAGGCAAACATAAAACTGTCCAAGTAAGTCATTTAAAGGTACAATTTGTAAGATATTTGCAGTAAAACATCCAAAAACCACTAGGCTAGTGTTATATATTTTGTCCAGCTGATTACTAACAATATCTCTAATGTTTTCAACTACTTGTAAATCATGAGAAAATTCCCATTCTAAACAGTGACATGGGGCAGTGCAGTCGCCTGTCAATGACGTCAGTTACCCTTTGTTACCGCCTTTACTGACGTAGAAACCACATGACAACAGTGTCATGGACAAATGCTGAAGTAGTGTCTAGCATACAGCAAACCACTAGCTTGCTTCAATCAGTTCCTAATTTACTTCTTCTTGCACGTTTTATGGTGGATTGTGTTACTTATTTATGGAACATAAATACTGTTTACCGTCTGCCGCTGGTTCTGTCGACAAGGACAGCTCCCATAAACGTAAGCATACGGGCCAACCAAACGAACCAAGAAGAGTTTGGGATAAGAGGAGAGAAAGATGGGAGAGCTAGATGGAGAGAGCTTCGCGACAAACTTCAATTAGAAAGAGATGCCGATCTCGCTTGTGTTTTACTCGACAGGTGAGTTGTTTTGATTCGTATCTTTACAGAAAACGTATGCTATTATAACGACCAACAAGCTTAGTATTATGGGGCATACATGCCAAACGCGGGGCATCTCGTCTCTAGACCCGTGTCTCCATAGTCTGATCACGTCTTTGCATTGACTGTGTATGTAATCTACTCGCACAAATCGTTGAACTCGCGTTTGAAAATTAAGACATCAAACACAAAATTTATAAAACTTTACCTCATCCGTTTAATACATGATTTATCTTTCTGTCTGATTGATGGCCGTCAGCGGTTGGGTAGAAGACAACACATCCCATCATTCCACGCTCCTTCTTAGCGTCATTAAACCATGCGATTGTTATTGTTTTGGTAGTGCGCCCTCTCGTGGCAGGTCCTACAACCTGTACCTTTAAGGAGAGGGAGCATTTCACCCAAAGAAGATCTCTTTGTCAAGAATGTGTGCTACGCTAAGACTATTCATTTTTTTGTTTGTTACAATTCCTTCCATTATTTCTCTTATAATCTTCCTTCACTGGCTCAGCTCATGAATGCTAATGGCTCTCTTGGAACAACATTGCTCTTTAGATTATTTCTGATCGGAGAGCAACTTGCTCGTTTTTTTTCGTTGATTGTAATAAACATATGAATTCAGCTAGATGAAGCTGCTGGGGTGAAAACAGAGTGAGGTGTTATTTCATCTAATAAATGTAATTCCGTAATTACATTCTGAAAGAGGTACTAAGACCCCGCTGGCTCTAAAGAATCTCCCATAGTGCAAGACCACCCATCATATCTCAGCCAGATCTAATGAACTCCAATACAGTGCCATCAAATTGATTCTTTACACTTGCTTTTTTATTTTATAGTTACTCTATTCCAACTCCAACACACACACAAAAGCAAAGCAGAAGCTCTTATGGGCTTAGGCCTTCGTGTCTTATCACGCTACATGCAGAAGTCCCCAGTCTGATTCCTCTACAGCTCATGTTAGGAAAGCCAAACTCTACAAAGCAGCATGAAGACAAATTCAGGAAAGGCCAGGGGGAAAGGAAGCATCTAATCCTGGAACACAAACATCAGAAACAGAGGGAAGACATGTTGGTTATGTTTGGCAGGGACTGGGGAAATTCAGCAACAAAAGAATGAGGTGTTAGTTTGCTAATAGCCCTTAAAGTGTCAGTGTAAATATTTGTGTATTTCCACACACAGAGTGTTGGTCAAGTGTCCAAATGTGAGATGCTGAATAAATGTGATTCTCTCTGCAGTACTGAAATATCAGCCCCTAAATGCAGGTCACTGGGGACCTGACACGAAAGGCTCCATGCTTACAGCTGTTTCCAAGAAGAGCGTATCTAAGGGACTATTTGTTTATTCCATCAAGGCTAAAAGAAGACCGCAAAACAAGAGCTTGGCGCATGTGTCCTGGTTTTAAAGAAGTTTGTGTTTGCATTTGTTTGTGACTATAAAATGTATACAGCAATGACCAAGAATGAAAAGGGTCTGCTCCCATAGCAAGTGTATAATTAGACTTTAAACGACATACTTGAGTGGTGTGTGTTGTGGGTGGTAGCTAACAGGGTTGTACACAATTTAGAATTAACTGAGAAAGCCTTTTATCTAATATTTAAAGTTGAACCAAGGTACTGTACAGTAGTAAACAGGAGCAATTAAAATCTGAATATACAATTAAAACAATTCAAATGTTTAATGAGAATTATAGATGGATATAATCTGGCCCAAGTTGAAAAACACACAATAAAATAAGTAAATTTGCTACGCCACTGATGCTTATGAGTGTATAAGTATGAGACCTCTCCTGTTATTTACAGCAGCAAGATGGAAAAAAGATGCTCTTGTATCCATGTGTCACGCTGATTCAGTTTAGAAGGAGTTTAGACCAGACAAAATCAGGGGCTCAATTTGTTTGGAAACAAAGCCTTAGGCTCAGATTTATTGCTGAAATTAGCCAAGCCGGTCCTTGTCCTGTATGCCCTTAATTAACAAGCCTTCAATTCCCCTATTAATTAGAACAAGCTATTAGCTATTTAACATCACTCTTCATTTGTCGACAATCAAAAGGGCAATTATTAAAAGCATGCCAGACGGATAACTGTGCGAGGGGATGGGCAACCACATCAGTGTGAAGATGCTGGAGACCTGAGAAAATCAGAGCAGAAGATTTCTCTGAGCTTTCCTGTTGAGTGAGGAAGTTCTACTACTTCCTGATTCTGCATAGAAGACTGTCTATATGATTATGTATGCTTACTTTTTAAGGATTAGTTCAAAGTTCAGAGAAAGCATATAGAAATACAAAGCCTTATCACCCATCCTTGGGATGAATTTTCAGGAGGCAGGTATAGCGTCTTTGATTGTTATCTGACATAAATGTCACCAACTTGCACAAGGTCAGAGGACAAAAACATACGCTGGGAAAAAAAATACTTCTCTTTAAAAAACAGTTCTCTTAGGTTCAAGAACTGAGACCACTCATGAGGTATTAATATTACCAATTTTTTCTTCAACAAGATCTACTCATACTTTTCAAAAACCTAAGTGCTAAGCAATGGCAAAAATAAGATTAATCAGTCTAATGCACTGCACTGCAGCGCAAATGCATTCCCATTTAGACGCAGACCCCTCTTGGCCACAATAATCAAAGAGCAATGTAAGCCATTACGAAATTACTTCCATCATAGTTTCCGTGCCAAGCTCTTCCGTCTCAAATTGGCATTCACTGTGTCAGATGTTTGGAGCGACCCTCAAAACTTTGAGCCATAAACCATGCCGACACAGAAATCCAGCCTCAGACCTCTGGGAAGGGACAGAATGGGGACACAAAATAAAATGGCTTTCAGTCTGATGGCAAATATAAAAAAGAAACTTAACGAACCCCACACTGTCCTTCTATCACTCATTGTGAGCTCTCGTACAAACTGTGCATTGGTGTGTGTATGATGTACAATGGGGGCCAAAAGTCCATAACTGGAATGAACATCAGTTCTGCATTTTTCCAAAAAAAAAAAAAAATCATTAAGAATGATATTTTCAGCATAACAATTTGAATGAATATATACATTTCAAAGATACATATATATTTATATTTGAATGCTGCGCAGACTGATCTGTGTTTGACATCTAAGACCCGCGAGAGCTACAGTTTATACAGCACAGATGGTTGAAACTATTGATTGGTAACGATTACAAACTTGATGCTGAACAACTCACTGTGTGAAGTAGCCTTTAGAATCCATTCATATGGCCCTAGAATATTGGGATATATATTCAAGATATTGGGGGGAAAATGCCTGTGTATCAGATTTTTTTCATATTTTTATCATTCGATATAGTTAAGCTTTATCACATGAGCAACAAGTGCAATATTAAATGAGTATTGTTTGTGTCCCAAACAGCACGAGTGCAAATGTGATACTGATTTAATAACAGTTAAACAGATAAGAGAACAGTTCAATAAAAAAGAACTTAATATTGTTATATAGTTTAGACACAATATTGTCTGTTTTTGCTCAGTTTTGCCAACACAAATAGGCTATTACCTATCAAAGTCAGAGCAGAACTGCTGTGCTTCTCCAAGCAACACTCAGTCTCTGAATGAATCTGTGTTATGAACAAATTGGGTAAACCAATGATTCAATGGTCCATTCATAAAGAGAGTCATTTACTTGGTTCCTAATGTGTGTGTATATATATAAATATATATATTTGAGCTGATAAATATTTTGTACATGATTATATATATATTATTTATATATATATACAGTACAGACCAAAAGTTTGGACACACCTTCTCATTCAAAGAGTTTTCTTTATTTTCATGACTATGAAAATTGTAGAGTCACACTGAAGGCATCAAGGGCTATTTGACCAAGAAGGAGAGTGATGGGGTGCTGCGCCAGATGACCTGGCCTCCACAGTCACCGGACCTGAACCCAATCGAGATGGTTTAGGGGTGAGCTGGACCGCAGACAGAAGGCAAAAGGCCAACAAGTGCTAAAGCAGTAATCAAAGCAAAAGGTGGCTACTTTGAAGAACCTAGAATATGACATATTTTCAGTTTTTTCACACTTTTTTGTTATGTATATAATTCCATATATAATTCCACATGTGTTAATTCATAATTTTGATGCTTTCAAGTGTGAATCTACAATTTTCATAGTCATGAAAATAAAGAAAACTCTTTGAATGAGAAGGTGTGTCCAAACATTTGGTCTGTACTGTATAATATATATGTATATATATATATATATATATATATATATATATATATATATATATATATATATATATATATATATATATATATATATATATATATATATATATATATATTTGTTATGGGGAAATGTAAAAAAAAAAAAAAACTCTCCAAAAAACAGGGAAGAAACATTTGTCCTATATCTCACATGCCACCTTATGTTGTTTCTTTCAACAGCATTCAGGCCCTGTAAGCAGGGAAGACTCCCTAAGTGACCAAAGGCCCATGGGGTCTACAGAGAAGGAGGGTGAAAGAAATGAAGAAAGAAGGAGAGAGAGGATAGAGTTTCCTCTCCTCTAAGGTGAGCTTCCCCTACCCACAGCTTAACCAATCAAACTCAACAGCAGGAGCCCAGTGATTGACAGGGCAATTACTGCTAGCAGCCTCTCTGGTGGATCCGGAGACATCTCCAAATACATTTTCACTATTTTGTTACATCAGACATTCACAGGAAGGATTTAGTACAAGAGCAAAATTTCCAAGCAGACTCATGGTGGAGCAGTCCTGCTGGTGGAAAACTTCCATATAGAGTGTGTGTGTGTCTTTGTATTCCATGATTTTTTTCATAAAAACATACCCTTGGCCAAGGTTATTTCCCACTAACCCCTGTGCTATTTTTGAAAGTATTTCTCTCAATAACAGTTTTCTCTTTGAAGAGTGATAGAAGAGGTCTTTGCTGCTGGTAAGAGGAGAGAGACACCATTAAAAGTATCTCTTTAAATACATTAGCGTAAGGACAGTGGTGAGCTTCTTATTATGGTAATTAGAATGGCTTTTTTACAGTGAAACTTATATATATATATATTAGATTATACTACTCCATTGGAATCAAGTGCTCAAGAAATATTTCCTCTTATCACTGTTAAAAACTTTCAAAATAAATTAATACTTTTATTTTGCATGGCTGCATTAAATTAGTCAAGTGACAGTAAAGACATTTACAGTATAATTTTATAGATTTCCATTTCAAACGAATTATGTTTTTAAACTTTCTGTTAATCAAAATATCCTGTAAAATGTATCATGATCTTCACAAAAATATTAAGCAGCACAATTGTTTTAACACTGATAATGAAGAAATGTTTATTAAAGACCAAATCAGCATATTAGAATGATTTATGAAGAATTTGTGACACATTTATGACACTAGAGACCAAATAACATGGCTGCTGAAAATGAAATTTTGTCATTACAGTAATAAATTTCATTTAAAAATATATAAAAAAATTATTTTATCCAGGGCATATATGTTTATTGTCCCTGGCAAGTTTTTATCATAAATAAAATGTATATCACTTTTTTCAAGTGCACCTCTCAATCACAGTGTACATGATGGGCCCTTTCTAAATATAAAGTCATGTGACACACATTAAACACAGTTTGCTAGATTAAGGCTGTGACATATCTTACCCCACTTTCCCCTTTGAAAAAACATAATTTTGCCTTGCAGTTCTCCTGCAGGCATTTGAATCCACATTAATTCACAAATGACAGCTCTGTAGCTTTGTGCCAGGAGATAAAAAAAACTCTTTTGCGATCACAGCTGCAATCCTTCACTGTTCTTTGAAACAACATCCAGCGCAGGTCTGATCACTGCAAAAGTTCCTTGTTTTTCGGTACAGATGGCACACGCTCTTCTCTGCCTCCACTGCATGCTGGGAGTTCCCAGCAGCATCTGCTGAGAGTGCCACAGAGCTCTCCATATTCACAGAACCCAGAACGCCAGAAGCTCAGTGACACTCCACTCGCTGCGCTTGCCGTTTATGCCGGCAGAAAGAAGCTGCTTGCTAATTCTCCGCTCTATCAGGCTAACAAATAAGCCCACACAGTGGGGGGGTGGGATAGGGAGGGGGGCTCCAGCTTTGAGAAGGTTGTCACCTTGGTGTGTGAATGAAGGGGAGGAAAAGACCATTGAACAGTTCTAAAATATGTTCAGAGGTTAAGAACAATAGGTTAACTACATTCAAGACCAACAAAAATATGTAGGGTTATTGAGGAAAGTATGGGGAAACAAGTACTTTATAATGGAGTGAATAAAAGATGACTTCTACACTGACTTTATTTTATGTCTTTTGTTTTGTTTTATGTTTACTTGCAAGAAAAACTACTTTATTTTTCATCTTTGCTCTGTTTTTATTTGTTATTTTGCTAGTAATTTGTTTCTTTGTTCATTACAGACTTACTTGAATAATTATTTAAAAAGCTACTGTTATGTTTGCTATGATATTCAACTTTTAATCTTTTATTCTTCTATCAAAATTAGTATTGAGAATTGTAAAATTTCTCTGGTTTCAGCCACTGAAATTATTGTATTGTGACACTCCCAACACGGTTATATAAACATCAATATCTGCTTTAGAGTTTCCTTTAACTTTACTAACAAAACTCTCTTAAGAAGAAATATATAGGTTTGGCTGACAGACTTCGTTTTAAATAAATAAGCAATAAAATCACTTGTGAGAAGAGAGAAAGCTGAGAGAACCAATGATGCAGAAGAAAAATAGTTACAGTTTATCCTACAATAAGCATCCAGAATCTCAATATAGCCATAGAATGGATCTAATGTGTCAGGAGGATCAGCAGTCAAAGGTCTCTCTAACTCTCTCTCTCTCTTGCTGAATACTAAACAGCTCTCAGTCCTGTGAAGTGCTCACAACCACTTCATCCTCCCACTTAAAAGCAATAAACCCAATGCATCAGCCCTCCTCACTGCTGCCAGCCTGCTAAAACACAACCACATAGACCACAACCTAAGAGAGTGATACCTCTAACTAGTCCAAAACCCCCATTAGGCTAACAACATTCTCAGAGTCAGGGTACACAGGTTTATCCAAAGAAACAAAGTTGTGTTTAAAGTTTGCTTGATATGCCGAAATTTGTGTTAAAGAGATTTGTTTATACTATACAGTAGATCTGCATTCACGCAGAATTCCCATGAGATCCGATTAAATTTGTTGCGACGTGGGATGGAATTTCTGAGTTGTAGGCGGGTGCAGGCGATTCTGCTTAGAGTGTGCAGCCTGAAAGTAGCCTGTATATATATTGGGAGTTTGAAAAGTACAAAAATTATATCTTGTTCTTTTCTTTTCGAAAACAGTTCCATTCATTGTTGAGAAAAATACATATTTCCACAATACAGAATATTTTTTTTCATTGAAACAGTTTGTTTCAATGAAACAGTTCAGAAAATTGTATAGAAAATTGAAAAATTTGTTGGGAGTGAAGACGAACTGTTGAGACAAACACACCTATATTTTACATTATCCTACTTATTTTGAACAATGAACCTCCAATTATTTTTTTTAATCCAATTTAGTTATGCATCATTCAGATTTATTTGTGTATTTGACCAAGGTGTGCAAATCAGGTCTGCAAGCAAGTTTTACTCTACACAATAGCAATTTCTAACAGAATAAATATTTTATAACAACATAAATAGAAAAACTTACAAATTTATACAACTTTGGAAGACCTGATATTTCCATTTTACCATGACTGTGGGAATTATTGGAAATATTTTATAAAAGACTGCATCCAAAATTGCATACATTCCTACCACTCCAAAAAATATTTAAATGATCCTGTTACCACAACTCAAATAAATGCATGGTTGAAAGTTAAAAATTATAATATAATTTAAAAGTTGCCACCATTATTTTGATGAGTACTGTTGACATAATCATTTTAATCAAAAGTTTAACTTAATATTGTGTGTAATGTAAACTCAAATGTTTGCATTAATTTTCTCAACAAAAAAAAAGAAAAAAAGTTGTAGTAACTAAAATGATCTTGTGAACTTTGGAAAATGGCCAGTAGATTCCCTAGTTCCCAACATGCTTTGCAGAGGACTGGATAAGGAAAATACATGTATAAATTAAGGCTTATTTTATGTCTTTTTTTTTTTTAAGAGTTTCTGTAATGCTGAAGTTAGATAAAGATTAGATAAAATGAAGCTAAACACCGACTGGAAAATTACTGTGGCAATGCCAGTTACAAGTATTATCTTACATATTTTACATAACTTAAAAAAATATTTACGCTACAAATGTTTACGTTTATGGGTGCTCATTGACCATTTCCTGTTCAAGTGGGTGGCGCTTGGCCTGAATATGCTATAGTGTGGTCCAGAATAAATGTGTAGCTAGCTACACAACACTAGGCTACTTCATATTCTCATGATCTAAGAATATGAAACTCATGATCTTCATGTAATTGCAGCAAGCTGTGCCTCGTGTTCTTTCAGAACAGACAGACAGGAGCTCAAGATGAAGAACAAAGACAGACTGTCTGAAATGATTGCGTGCCATCTTCTGAGGTGTAGCTCCAGTGCTGTCAGATCTTCTGCTGTAAGATATTGATTGTCAGCTGTTATAACCTGCTTCTGGAACTTCCCTCACCCCGATAATTACTGCACCTGTTGCTAGATTGTAGGCACATAAACACGCATATATCTAGAAACAAACATGCACGCATCCAAGTTCTAATATGATGCCTGTCTATCTATCATCGAGGCCAAGAACAGATGAGCCCCAGGTGGCGTGCACACACGCACACACACACACACACATACACACACACACAGCTCCAGCATCAGCCAGCCTTGAGGAAGAACGGTCTCTGCAGATAGAGATAAAGGTATCAACTTTCAGGTTAAAAGTGAATTTTTCTACCGATAAAGGCAGCAATGGCCATCTGTTCTCTTTTTTTCTTCAACTGTCTTCTCACTCCTTTTTTCACTCTCTCTCTCTAACATGCTCAGTCTTTTTTTCTTGACTTTACACAATGCTGCATACAGGTTTGGATCAGACAGTTAAAGCTGCTCTTTGCTTTATTTCATATCTACTTGTCAAAGAGAGATTAGCTGTTTTTGAGCTGTTCTACTTTGCTGTCATGATGGAAAATGAACGAAAGGCAGAATGTGAAAGAGAGATTCACAGGGCAACAACAATACAGACCAAATGCTCAAGAGAACTGAAAGAATGCTGCTTTGGGGTTTTAAAGCTTAAAACATAGAGATGACACTATCTGTCTGTAAATTTCAAATGTCTTCTAAAATTGCCCCTGAGCAACTATGAATCATAGAAGAATACTTGTATATTTGGTTGAAACCATATATTTGGGTGGGACATACTGATGGAATCGATCTCTTTCTTTTTTTCAAAATAGCCAACATTCTTTAGTTTATGCTTCTACTACACTACGGTACAAAAGCTAAAATATATATGAATATATGAAAGCGCTGAAGAAACTAAATGATAAACTATAGTTACATCACAAGCAATCGATGGCTGAGAAAGTAAATAAAGTATGAGCATTAGCACAAAAAATACAAATTAAAGTGTTAAAACGAAAGAACAAAATTTGCTATTTGCTATTGTTACTCAGAAGCAGGCGGCATTCATAATTTAGGGGGAAGAGACATTCTTGTTTTGGACAATAAGGTGAATTTTGGACAATATCATTATAATATCCTTTTTTTTGTGTGTGTGTGTCATAAAATTGTGCCATTTTGTGCATTAAACTAACTTCTTCATCGAAGACTGAAAATAATAAAAAGCCACAAGGATATTCCAGGGCATCTTTAAAGTCTTATTATGTATTATGGAATTCATATTTTAGCCAGAACTAATGCTTTAAAGTTTAAATGCCTTAATGATGGATTTGTTCTCACATAAACACAGCTTTTCATTCATTCAGAGTTCATTTACAGACTCTGGATTATTTGTGGATTGTGATGTTTTTATCAGCTGTTTGGACTCTCATTCTGATGGCACCCATTCACTGCAAAGGATCCATTGGTGAGCAAGAGATATAATGCAAAATTTCTTCAAGTTTAAAGAAAAAATTGAACAAACAAAATCATCAACATCTTGGATGTGACAAGGGTTAGTACATTTTCTTTTCTGAGCGAACTATTTCTTTAAATAGCTTAACCAGATACATGTCTCTGGTTAATAAATTTCAGCAGGTACTTTTTAATGGTCAGCAGCATAGCTCAACTGACCAGCACTAAAATCGGTGCCTAACTAGCATAAAAATTAATTTACAACAGAGTGCTATATGATCACATAAACCTTCGCCTATACTTCGATTTCACACACAATCTATTAAATGCCACATATAGCCACTCTCCACATATAGCCAATATCACGTGTGTGCTTGTGTGTGTCGTGAGTAAGGAGCAGTGCAAAAGTGTGTGTAAGACCTCCCTTTGTGTCACAGCATGTTGTTTTCACACCTCTATAAGTGGATGCGAAACGGAGAGGATCGTTTTGCGTTTGTGTGAGAATTATATGGTCTTTCCTTGCCTTATTGAAGTCCTAATGCCTGGCGGTGGCCAGCGTGCGGTACAATCAGCTCACCCAGATCTCGCCATCTGATGGCTATCACTGTGGCATTTGTAAACAGAGGTTCTCCGTCGCTTTCGGCTGGGTATTCAGAGTCTCTAAATGCTACAGGCTTATTTTTACACCAGAAGCTGCAGACTGCAGAGATCTCCTAATGTATGTAGAGTTGAATAAACACAAATTACAATATCAAGGTAAACAATTTACAACTAATTAATATTATTTTATCATAATTGCACGTTAACAAAAAAAAATGGTTTGCAGGGTGTAGCCCAATAAAAACAGCACCCCACAAACTCCTGAATAAATCATCCAACTCCTGAGAGAAATGTTAAACACAGGCACGTAGGAGACGTCAACTTGACTGTGAAATGTTTTGCAGTCCATTGTTTTCCGGCAGCATCTCTATTTAATTGTCTTGTCCCATTAGGCCGTGACCAGGGTTTTGCAGAGGAAGACAGGCTCCCTTGGCAGATGCCTGCCATTTGTCTGAATGCCCTTGATCGACTCATGACAGATGTCAAGGCTTCTGTTGAGCGAGTACTCTCTGTCACATGACCTATGTTCAGAGCGTCAGAATAACACGGCGTAGTGGCTCTCTCGTACGCACCCGTATGGATGCACGCACACTTCAGCATCCATCAGTTCCCTGCTATTACCTCTGACAGGCCTCACCTGCCCAGACTGCATGCCCCATGCAAATTCAACCTGACAGATGAGTGTTTGAATGGTAATGCACCACTCTGATTGATACTGATAGGAGGCGTGAGTGTGTGTGTGTGTGTGTGTGTGTGTGTGTGTGTGTGTGTGTGTGTGTGTGTGTGTGTGTGTGTGTGTGTGTGTGTGTGTGTGTGCAAGTGTAGGAATCTGGGATTTGCAAACTTAACTTTTCCAGAAGTTTTTGGAAAGTGCTCAAGGTACACTGGCACACAAGTCAATAGCAAACTACAGGACTGAAACTGGAAGAAGTTTATGAAAACAGCCCCAGGGTGTAGCCAAGTATTAAAGCTCATATAGCTCTTTTCCCCACTGTATGCGAATCTGTGCAAAACACAAAACAAAATTCTCCATGTTGTTGGCTGACATGATGTCCGGAATCTGGAAGTTGGGAAAACAATTAATCTAAATCTACTAGTTACATATAATGCCTTAACATTTTTAATGTGTGTGTGTGTGTGTGTGTGTGTGTGTGTGTGTGTGTGTGTGTGTGTGTGTATGTTTGTATACACTGAACAAAATTATAAACGCAACACTTTTGTTTTTGCCCCTATTTTTCATGAGCAGAACTCAAAGATCTAAGACTTTTTCTATATACACGAAAGGCCTATTTCTCTCAAATATTATTCACAAATCTGTTTAAATCTGTGTTAGTGAGCACTGCTCCTTTGCCGAGATAATCCATCCACCTCACAGGTGTAGCATATCAAGATGCTAATTAGACAGAATGATTATTGTGCAGGCGTGCCTCAGGCTGGCCACAATAAAAGGCCACTCTAAAATGTGCAATTGTTGCACAGATGTCGCAGGTTTTGAGCTGTTGCCTGTGAATTGAATCTTCATTTCTCTACCATAAGCAGTCTCCAAAGGCATTTCAGAGAATTTGGCAGTACATCCAATTGGCCTCACAACCGCAGACCACGTTTAACCACAGCAGCCCAGGGCCTCCACATTCAGCATCTTTACCTCCAAGATTGTTTGAGACCAGCCACCCAGACAGCTGCTACAACAATCAGGTTGCATAACCAAATAATTTCTGCACAAACTATGAGAAACTGTCTCAGGGAAGCTCATCTGCATGCTTTTCAACCTCATTGGTATCTTAACCTGATTGCAGTTCATCGTCGTAACCGACCTGAGTGGGCAAATGCTTACATTTGATGGCAACTGCCACTTTGGAGAGTTCTCTTCACAGATGATTACTGGTTTTCACTGTACAGGGCATATGGCAGACAGCATGTATGGAGTCATGTGGGTAAACGGTGTGCTGATGTCAACATTGTGGATCAAGTGGCCCATGGTGGTGGTGGGGTAATGGTATGGTCAGGCGTATGTTATGGACAATGAACAGGTGCATTTTATTGATGGCATTCTGAATGCACAGAGATACTGTGACGAGATCCTGAAGCCCATTGTTGTGCCATTCATCCACGACCATCACCTCATGTTGCAACATGATAATGCATGGCCCTGTGTTGCAAGGATCTGTGCATGATTCCTGGAAGCTGTAAACATCCCAGTTCTTGCATGGCCAGCATACTGAATGGACATGTCTCCCATTGAGCATGTTTGGGATGCTCTGGATCGGCGTATACGACAGCATGTTCCAGTTCCTGTCAATATCCAGCAACTTCGCACAGGAACCTCAAAGAGGAGTGGACCAACATTCCACAGGCCACAATCAACAACTTGATCAACTCTATAGGAGATGTGTTGCATTGCGTGAGGCAAATGCTGGTACACCAGATACTGACTGGTTTTCGGATCCCCCAATACAGTAAAACTGCACATTTTAGAGTGGCCTTTTATTGTGGCCAGCCTGAGGCACACCTGCACAATAATCGTGCTGTCTAATCGGCATCTTGATATGCTACACCTGTGAGGTGGATGGATTATCTCGGCAAAGGAGAAGTGCTCACTAACACAGATTTAGACAGATTTGTGAACAATATTTGAGAGAAATAGGCCTTTTGTGTACATAGAAAAATGAGTTCAGCTCATGAAAAATGGTGGCAAAAACAAAAGTCTTGTGTTTTAATTTTGTTCAGTATGTATGTATATATATATATATATATATATATATATATATATGTATATATGTGTGTGTGTGTGCATACATGTGTATTTGTCTCCCTCAGTATATACAGTACCATTCAACTCTATTCTTTTATTCTTCACAATATTAACGTTTTACTGTATTTTCCATCAAATAAATGCAGTCTTGGCAAGCATAAGATACTTACGAATTTAAGCAACCATCATCCCCACTTTTATTATTACTTATGAGTTTACAGTATAAACCAATTCAGTAAACCATATTTGGATTAAGCCTTCATTAATATGTTACATAAAAAAAAGAAGAATTTAGAAGCAAATTTGTGAGAAAACTAATTGCAGGATTAAAATTAATCTGAGAGAAGATTTATCTTGTAAATGACAACTAGACTGTGATTAGTAAAGTACAAAACAACAAGACACTAAAGAAGAAACTGTATGTACTCGCAGTGTGAGTTTGGCTTAAGTATAGACACAGAGATCAAATAAGCCATACGTGAAGAATAGCACTGAGCAGGAAGGATTTGATCTTATCTTCACATTGATCTAATACTTGTAGCCATTTAACAGACATCCAAAAACACACACAGCTAGGGAACTGCATTTGTCTTCCACGCATCTCTTCCTCCATGAAGGCAGATGTGTTTCTAATAAAACCATTCCTACAGCTGACAGAGCACAAAGAGTCGAGCTGATTAAAAGACACATAAAAACATGTTTAGGGAAAATGGTGCCAGTTCGACATGCTGTAAACGGTCACATATAAGGAGTTTGTCCAGCCCCGACCTCACTTCCTTCTCTGGCATTTCTCATAATTCCTCTATCAACAGCCCTGTCACTGTCCCTTTTCTCTACCTAGATGGCATCACCATGGAGACCAAACATCCCCAGCAACACAACCTCTCATCTGGAACATCAAACACACCATTGTCAATTTGGAGGAGGAAGAGAAAGTGAGAAAGCGTTGAATAATCTCTTTAAGGAACACGGGCAGTGTGAAAACTCGAAGAGGTGGTAACAAAAAATCCTGTTGTTTGCGGCAGAGAGATAAGACAGTCAGATATGATGCCAGTGTACAAAGTCAAGTCTTATTTGCCGTGCCTGCAGGGCTTGAGTGTAACCTGTGCTTGGGCCTGCATTACACAAGAAAGACACACAAACTACACACAGAAGATAAGTCATGGATTTCTTATTTGGAATTAAAGCGTGGAAAGTCCAGTGGCGAACTGTGTGTAGGTGGAGATGTGATATTTGCAGAGGGTATGAATACCATTTAGGCCAGCTGGTCGACTTCATCACGGGGGACATCCCATCTCTGTAGAGGCTCTTAGTCTTGCTGAAGTTCACAATGTTAAAAATCGCCCTCTGAAATAAGAGGAAACAGACATTTTTTGTCAGACGAAACCAATGCTATTTATTATGTATGAAAATGAACACTAGTAGTGAAGACAATACACAAAAATATGAGCTTGCAAACATACTGAAAAAAACAAAAGTTTTTTGGTACTTGACTTTAAAGGGCAGGTAAATCTAAAAAAGTGTGTGTGTGTGTGTGTGTGTGTGTGTGTGTGTGTGTGTGTGTGTGTATATATATATATATATGTATATGTATATGTAGTGCTTCGCGTGTAATCAATTATAACCATGCACAATATACAAACAAAATATAAACTAACAGGTTTACTTTCAGCAAAGATTAGAAATTCTCAATCGGGCCGATTTCACATAACCTCACAGTAAGTTTTAAAATTAGCAGCGCAAATGAGAAGTGCTGTATGAGACACCAAACCTGTTAAAAGAATCTTACAGGATCTCGCTGACTACGTAATGCGAAGATTGTGTGAACTTACAAGCAAGACAATAGAGACAAAACTGTAGAAGGATGTGAGAGTATCTCTTCATTTCCTCTAACATATGCAACTGCACAAATAACAATGTGCCACAACAACGAATAACAACATCACATGTCGCACTGCACCGGGACCTTGAGAAAACCTGGGCTATTCCAATCCATACAGTAGAGTATACTGATATACAGTATACTGATAAATATGTCCCAAATAATAGGGTGTTAGAAAATTAGGATTCTAAAGACTACTAGATAAAATTTTCAATGGTTGTTTGGCCTAAAATTACCCATAACCCCTTGCACTATGACAGAAAGAGTTTGTGACTTCTTTAGGCATAGTCAATGGCTAGAAATGGAAGACCAATGCTATGAAAGCAGATATTTAATGCACAATCCTACGAATTAGTAATTAACATCATGCTAATTGCTAATGACAGGCATCGTGTAAGAATAACCAGCACACAACAATGACACCATGTAATGTGGTAAAAAAAAAAATTGTTTAGCATAAATTGAGCAATTTCAGGTTTCTGTCTTTCTTACTCAAAGTCAAGAACTGATGCAAAAAATAAAAAATAAACAATTTACATACTAATGCATCCACTGAGGATGATAAGAAATGTAGTTGTGAACAATACACCCTGTACCATCAACAATTAAAGCTTAATTATGATAATAACCCAGCTCAAAAACAGTCCCAAGTTTCCCCACTGGAACTGGTGCATATTTTATAGACATTCTACAAACTTTTACCCTCCTGTCGTGAGTCTAGACCCTGGGTCACTGCAGAATGACTGGGGCAATTTGAGGGCAGGTGGATTTGTCTTTGAAGCCTTTTTCGAATATCATGAGAGAATGACGTTTATGAAATATGAAATGTATAAACAGTACAGACAATGCTAATAATGATATGTTCAAACTGTAAATGACTCCATGTGATAAACCATATCAAATTCCCAATTAAGCCAACAGTCAACAGCGTACAAATGAAATCCAATTACAGCTATTCTCTAGTTTTTTCAGTCCCCACCCCCCCTCCCATCCATCCACTGTTCCCCTCCCATCAGCGGCTCCAGTCACAGAAGATGGGGATTGTGGTTGTCCTGAATCAGCCACAGCTAAAATGACATTTAAGTGATGTTCAGACGCGAGGTAGCTGCTGGAACGGGTAGATAAGACCATTGCTGCTGGCATTTCAATTACACTTTTACTGCCCTACACATCTGTTGCCAGCCTACTTTCAGTTCTTTTTTTTCCCAGAGGCAAATACATTCTCATTTCTCTACCTTTACATCATGCCACTCTTTCTTCTTTTTTTTCACCACAAAATTCAGATTGTCTGCTTTGGCAGGTGGTTTTTGGGTCTAGATTGCTGGGTTTGTCTGACTTGAAGGTGGGACACAGTGGAGTCAGTTCTCTCTCCAGGCCAGTGGTTCTCAACTGGTGGGTCATGACCCAAGAATGGGTCACAGGTCTGTTCTGGGTCATATGACAACAGGGGAAAAATCAATGCTAAAAGCAGCTAACAAAATAAATAGGCATCTCAAGGTTTAATGGGGAGTAGACAACAAGGGAGAAAGGACTGGGATATGTTGCAAGCCGGATTCTAACACGTTATCTTTCATAATTTTATCTATCAAATCAACCCAAAACAACTACCAAATAAGTATAGACCTGAAACACATTTAAAAATATTGTCCTGTAGATTATGCTAAAAGTCATGTTATGAGAAATAGTCAACCACAACATTAAAAAACAATTGACCCAGCAAGAATTTTCCAATAATGTTGCAATATTATAAATAAAACAAAACTTTCTTTTGTTCTTCTAAGCTGTTTTTGTTTTCTTGCTTTATCTGGACACCTGAACTTCTAGACATTTAGAAAAAGGTTTAATGCTCACCATACATACATATATACAGGGGTTAAATAGGGATTTGTTATATGGGGGTGCTCTATGGTATCGAACTTATATATACTATATACTTTGATTTCAAATTCTTGCATTTTATCTATAAATTCAATTATAATAATGTGATTATCTATATGTAATCAAATTAAATTATTTACACTGAAAAATACAACTGCATTAAATAATATGAGATTTTTTTAAATATCTTTGAATATACAAACAAGAAATGATGGTAGAAATGATATTTTTCAGCAAAATTAAAATGCTAGTAGGTGCCAGCAGTGATTATTTAATAAGTGAGTCATTGAGTTGTTCATTCAAATGATTCTTTCAAACAGCAGATTCATCAGATGTTTATGCATGGGCCAATGAAACTTTTACTCAACAGATTCGTTCAAAACATGGAATTAATCATCAGTGAATCGGCTGGTTTCTGTAAAATGCGCTCATTGCGCTATGGTTTAGCCTAAAATGTGACCTAATATTATTGTATTTGCTTATTGAACAGTTTATAGAACTATTAAACAGTCGTAATAGGGAAAACATTGTATTTTACGAATTGTATTTTAAATATAAACACTTTCCATTTTAAATTTTTACCTCAGGATGCTGAGTTTCTTAGTGTTGCATGTTTTGATTTCTCCTGGAGCAGTGCACCTCACCTCAGCAGTGCAACTTTATACTGTCAATATGCATTATATACATTAGCTATATCCACTATTCGCCATACTCTAATGTAATAAAATCAGAATAATACTTGCATTTTGGTGTTTACATAGTAATTTTTGGTTACTGATGTTTTAATCATGTTACTTGCTGGTGTTACTGAAGCATTCAAGTCGAGCACTGGAGTCTATGTGCCAGGTCTTAGCCCGGACAGACCCGGCCCAATTTAATATATATATACCGAGCGCCAACCTCCCGCTCTCTCTCGTGAGGCCAATAAGGAAGTAACTAAAACTGCAATTCATGGACTTGCTGGCTGCAAAAGGGAGTCAATCCCATAGACTCCCCATGTTAAAATGCCTAGCTTTACAGCAGAAAAAAACATGTTTACAGCCTGGTGCAAAAAAATATTTTGGTCTAAATAGCTCATTTTGCCCTTCATGACAACTGTGAGGGGGGTGAATTTTTTTTATAACTCATCTGTTTAAATTATATTAAAAGGATCTCCGGTTAGTTTGCCAAACTGGTCTAGATATGATGTCAATACCCCTTCTAAGTAAGGCGCTTAGTTAAAAATACATGAAACACGTTCATGATTAAGAAAAATAAAAAAGCGCGATCACTACTTTTTTTCAGCTTTTCTGTACTATGGGCCGTCGATTGTCGATGACGCACGACGGTCCTGAGCGCGGCAGAGCGCCAAACTAAAACGCGGGCAGTTCAACACACTCTTCTTCTACAGTTCCGTTGGACACACCTAGAGAGATAAAATGCCACACTGTGTTGCTGTTGGTTGTGATGCCCATTCGAAGACAAACGAGAGCGGTGATTTGACCTTCCACTGTTTTCCTAGTTCTGATGCAAAGAGAAGAAAACAATGGGAAGATGCTTGTGGGCGAGTGAAACTCCCCAATTACCCGCGGCTCTGTTCTCGACACTTCAGCCCTGATTCATTTGAGGATTTTGATCGCCGACAGCTGATGAACGAGCTCATGGGGGTTCGTGGTTACAGGCGAGTACTTAAACCGAATGCAATACCCACGATTTTTCCTCACAAGAATGCTAAACGTCCGCGTATTTCAAGTGTAAATCGTGAACAGAAACGGCTAAGGCAAGAGAGGCTGGATAGCATGCTAAGTAGCACTAGTGCTTGTGTCTCCACTAGTTGTGCAGAGGAAATCATGGACCGTGTCGAACCAGACAACCATGCACTTATCGAGGCTGTAATGGAAGATAAAAGCGTCCAGTGTTCTCCGATTAAAGTTAATGCAGAGACTCAGACAGATTTCGGCCTATACCAATTGGATGCAGCTGTACAGTGGCCAGCTGACGCACACTACCAGGCGGCGAACGACCATAGTAGTTACGCACGTAAACATGAGTTGGTAGTGGAGGAGGACAACTCTCAAGATCTGTTCTTATCAGATAATGAACCTAGCGATCTTTCTCAGTCACAGCGTAGTCTATTTGATCCGGATTACACTGCAAGTGCATCAGAGTCCTCTCAAAGTGAAAGTACACAGGGCTCACGACCTTCAATTAATTCACATGTTGAAGGAATTAGCACTAGAGTTTTTCTAGTTTTTGAGGAGCAGTTACAGCAATTGCTTCGACATTGTTCAAAGTGTGGCTCCCTTATTGTTCAGGAAGATATGAGAGAGCTACACAATGATGGACCACAATTGACATTAGAACTCACATGCATTAATGGCTGCAGTTACAGATGGCAAAGTCAGCCTCCTGGAAAACACTGCAAAGGAATAGGAAACCTGCTCTTATCAGCGTCAGTCTTCTTCAGTGGGATCCATTTTGCGAAATTTGAGCGCTTCTGTAACAATATGAACCTGAAGACAATAAGTGCTGATATATATGCAACACTGAGGAAGAGGTACGTGTTTCCTGTGATTGAAAAAACATGGAATAAAGAGCAGAGTGCTGTGTTAACCACAATGACGAACCAGCAAGAAGTTGTGCTCTGTGGAGATGGCCGGTGTGACTCTCCTGGTCACTCAGCTAAATACTGCACGTACACCTTTATGGATGCACTGACTGAGAAGGTAGTGGACTTTAAAGTTGTAAGTTGCACCCAAGTGTCAAGCTCCAACACAATGGAGATCAAGGGTTTCAAAGATGCTCTACAAACAATTGAAGAGAATGGAGTTAAGGTGAGCACCATCTCCACTGACCGCCACCCTCAAATTGTGAAAGAAATGAGGGTAAACAATCCTGAAAAACATCATCAATTTGACCCATGGCATGTGGCCAAAGGCCTATCAAAAAAATTAGCGAAGGCAGCAAAGACAAAGGAATGTGAAGGCCTGGCAGAGTGGATAACATCCATCATAAATCATTTGTGGTGGTGTGCACAAACATGTGAGGGTAATGCTGAACTGTTGAGAGAGAAGTGGGTCTCCATAGTACACCATGTTACCAACCGTCATGAGTGGCCTGGGAACAGGTACTACCACAAATGTCCACACGAGCCCCTTGACGAGGCAGTCCAAAGAGGAAAGCTGTGGCTGAAGCCGGGATCTGTTGCACACAACAGTCTTGTGAAGACTGTGACAGACAAGCGGCTTTTAAAAGACTTGGATCACTTAACGGAGTGCGTCCACACAACAACACTAGAGGTATGATGAAGTATAGACATAAGATATTATAAGTAGGCATGATTTCCATTGCAGAGTGTAATTCAATTGTAATTGTTCTCATTTCAAATTATATTTTGTTTAAGGTGTATCACTCCATGTATCTGAAATACCTCCCAAAGAGAACGCATTTTGGATATGATGTGATGGTTCATGCCTCTATGCTTGCTGCCCTGGATCATAACAACAATGTGAACAAGGAACAGGTGAGTGATCATTCCAACTCATTGCAGTATTTTGCATTGTGACATCAGTCTGTGGCCCCATTTACACGAAGGGAAGACGCAGATATTTCCCTGTGGTTTGGCCTCTCATTTACACGAATACACCGTTTTTATCACAGAAAACTATTATTTATAAAAACTCCGGCCAAAGTGGAGATTTCTGATAACGGCGGTTATGTGTTGTTGTGTCAACTAGGAGAAACAGGGTTTAAGGTACTCAAACGTCACATTACGCGCCAGAAAATGCTTAACGTCATGTGAGTGCCCTATGTTTGGGTAGTTGACGTGACGTGGCTTTTTCACCGTCACAGAAGATAAAAATATTTTTTCACATTTTCATCATTAAAGGGATAGTTTGCCCAAAAATGAAAATTCTGTCATCATTTACTCACCCTCAAGTTGTTTCAAACCTGTATGAATTTCTTTTTTCTGCTGAACACAAAAGAAGATATTTTGAAAAATGTCGGTAACCAGACAGTTGATGGACCCCATTGACTTCCATAGTATTTTTTTTTCCTACTATGGGGTCCATCAACTGTCTGGTTACCGACATTTTTCAAAATATCTTCTTTTGTGTTCAGCAGAAAAAAGAAATTCATACAGGTTTGAAACAACTTGAGGGTGAGTAAATGATGACAGTATTTTCATTTTTGGGCAGACTATCCCTTTAATAATACTGTAAATGATTACACATTTTCTTGTTTTACATGAATTTGTTGTTTTAATACCAAAGTTATTTTTTTACAACTTTGAGCCAAATCTCAAAATTGTCCGATGGTGTGATGGTAGACAAAATTATTTCATAAATATTTACTTTTATAAATAAAGAAAATAATGTTTTAAAATATTAATGAATACTCCATGCATAATTGTGCAAGTGTCTATTTCACCAAGTGACCATCACTTTTCCTATACATACATTTCTTAAAGTTTGTCACAGAATGCAATATGCAATAACCTGATATTAAGTTATTTTCCCTTTTTTGTTTTTGAATAGGCTGTTTATCAAGATGGGGAGAGCGTGGGTGAACCCAAATTCAAAATCGCTTGGAGCAAAGTCCACAAGACCTTCAGAGCAAAACCTGTGATGACAGAAAAGGACTACAGCTACATGACTGCCATGATGGAAGATGTTCTCTCCTCTGATTTCGATCCAAACCAGGCAGTGGACATGAGTTTCAACCAAAGACACATCATGGCTCCACAGGTGACACTGTCAAGATCACAGATCATTTTGCAATCATTTCAGTATTCACGCTTTAAATAGCTGCGAATCTCTGGCACGTGTTTGTTTATTCAGTTATCAGTGATGTAGGAAAGCAAACCTGTATTTATAAATATCTAAACTTGTAAATATGTACATAACAACTGTGTTCAACAGTTTGATTTGGTGTGTCTTGGTATATTATATGTTGGTGTATAAACATCTAAATCTGTGAATATGTACATAACTGTGCTTTATTGTAGTATTGTGTGGACCTTGGAGGGAGGGGGAGCTACTGATTGATACACACACACCTGCTTTTGTATAGGGAATAAATTGTGATGGTCCCAAAGGAATTCTGGTCTTGAAAATTATTTCTCTTCATTTCACAGGAAACTTCTACTTTGAGTATGGGAAGTGTGCACTTTTGACACCTCTGATAATACACAATGAACACACCATTGTAGTTTAAATGCTCAGCTGCTTTAATTTTGAATTATTTTTAGCAGTTTGTTTTTTGCAAGTTCAGTCTATGCATAGTTAAAAATTCCTCCATGCCTCCTCTACTTCTCCCTGATTGTCTGCATGTTCAAATCCTGTATAGGCTCCACTTGGTTCGGGATAGACATTTCTTATTTTGTTCACTGCACACGAGGGAATGATTCTGCGGACTCTTCTCCCCAGCCAGCCATGCATCCACCATGTAAACTGGCGATAGGAAGAATATCTGTAAGACCTAAGGCCAAAATTTTACACTAAATGTTATAAAAGGGTGAATCAAAGTTTGCCTCAAGCCAATACATGCCAGCCAATAATGTTTGCGCTGTATTATTGTCTAATGCTTTATTACTGGAAAAACTTTCAGTGTTGGCCAAACTATGTAAGGTATTATGTATAGCGAGGCGGTTTATAGCGAATAACAACCCCGACGCGAAGCGGAGCTTGAATCAGCCTGAAGGGGTTGTTATTCGCAAATTATAACAACCGCCTCGCTATACATAATCCCGCTTATTACATGGCTACCTACAAAATAAACAAATAATTTGACACAAATTATAAATTTAAACGGGAGTTTATTGATTTAAAACGATTGCATTGCTTCCGCAAAAGAAAATAGTCCGTTCCGCGTCCATAGCAACGCGCTGTTTTCATGGCAATGGTGTGTTATACTTCGCAGCGGTCTGTTATCAAGAAATAACATGTTATATAATTCTAAACAATTATGTTCATGTTAGACCTGCCTGTTAGTAACTGCATCGCGGCTGGGTAAACCAGCGCTCCATCTGTCATGGAGACTGACGAGGGCAGCCCACAGTACATCTGGATTGAGACAAACTGCCTCAAAATTAGGATGGGCAATGATGCATGGTAAATCTGCAAACAAGTATCCTGTTCTTAGGCTATAATATGCATTTACTGTGGTAGATTACTTCAAAATTCTTCAGGCCAATATAGCTTCCCTAGCTAGCTAGCTGCTACCTTACCCTGGACTGCTGCTGATATGAAGTGGAGTTCCTTACAGCAAACACTCTCCCTCTCAGTAAGCATCGGTAAACAATTGCCACAACCACACCAATGCGTGTGCCCTACTCTCTCTTCCTGCTCATCCTCACCTACGGCTACGAGATTATTATCATCCTGTGAACCTTCCTCCGTATTTGCGACACGTTCAGGCTCAAACTGAAAAGGGTGAACGGCAGACATTTCGCTTATGCGCCTTGTGTTTGTAGCGCGCTGGGCCTGGGACCATTCTACGTCACGGCCCAGAATGCAATGGGTAAAAACAACAATGGCGGCTTACAGGTAAAAACTTTATTTAAAAATATCTCGCTACAACGTAAACATCGGGTGTGTTATTATATCACGTTTGTGGCGCAAATGGTATCGCTAACCCAATAAGGCTAAGTTGTCAAACTAACCGGAGATCCCTTTAAAACTTAAATTTTTGCATAATTAAGGGTGTGGCCACTTGAGTGACAGGTGGTTTGCCGCTGCTGACACTGCCGTCGCGCTAGGTGGGCTTGGCTTCAGCAAGTAGCTCCCGCATTTTTGCCCATTTTTGATGGTCCAGGAGACTCGAGCGGTGACACGCTGCCAAGATGGCGACGGCCCGCTCGGCACACTTTAGGCTTCAAAAACACACTTCAGGAGTCTACTGGTGACGTCACGGACACTACATCCATGTTTTTATACAGTCTATGATATATACACAGTTACTAGCCACTTTATTAGGTACACTTTACTAGTACTGGCTTGGACTCCCTCTTGCCTTCAGAACTGTCTTAATTCATCGTGGCATAGATTCAACAAGATGTTGGAAACATTCCTCAGAGATTTTGGTCCATATTGACATGACAGCATCACACAATTGCTGCAGATTTGTTGGCTGCACATCCATGATGCGAATCTCCCGTTCCACCACATCCCAAAGCTGCTCTATTGGATTGAGATCTGGTGACTGTGGAGGCCATTTGAGTAAACTGAACTCATTGTCATGTTCAAGAAACCAGCCTGAGATGATTTGAGCTTTGTGACATGGTGCATTATTCTGCTGGAAGTAGCCATCAGAAGATGGGTACACTGTAGTCATAAAGGGATGGACATTGTCAGAAACAATACTCAGGTAGGGTGTGGCATTTAAACGATGCTCATTTGGGGACCACAGTGTGCCAAGAAAATATCCCCCAAACCATTATACCACCACCACCAGCCTGAAACGGTGAGACAAGGCAGGATGGATCCATGCTTTCATGGTCTTTACACCAAATTCTGACCCTACTATCTGAATGTTGAAGCAGAAATCAAGACTCATCAGACCAGGCAACATTTTTCCAGTCCTCGATTGTCCAATTTTGGTGATCCTGTGTTAACTGTAGCCTCTGTTTCCTGTTCTTATCTGACAGGAGCAGCACCCGGTGTAGTCTTCTGCTGCTGTAGCCCATCTGCTTCAGGGTTTGATGTGTTGTGCGTTCAGAGATGGTATTCTGCATACCTTGGTTGTATCGAGTGGTTATTTGAGTTACTGTTGCCTTTCTATCATCTCTAACCAGTCTGCCCATTCTCCTCTGACCTCTGACATCAACAAGTCATTTTCGTCCTCACAACTGCAGCTCACTGGATATTTTCTCTTTTTCTGACCATTCTCAGTAAACCCTAGAGATGGTTGTGCATGAAAATCCCAGTAGATCAGAAGTTGAAATACTCAGACCAGCGTGTCTGGCACCAACAACCATTCCATATTTAAAGTCACTTAAATCCACTTTCTTCCCCATTCTGATGCTCGGTTTGAACTTTAGCAAATCGTCTTCACCACATCTAGAACCTACATGGATTGAGTTGCTGCCATATGATTGGCTGATTTAAAAAATTTGTGTTACCAAGCTATTGAACAGATGTGCCTAATAAAATGACCGGTGAGTGTATAAATATATGTTGCTGTGAAGTTTAAAGGTGAGTCCTTTAGTTGATGTTGTCAGAACTGATCTGTATTATTCATACAGTACCTTTTCACCACCTATATTCATAGTACTTTGTGAAGCTTCTCTCGCTCTGTCATCTTTTCCTACAGTGTCTTCATCAAAGTCAACAGGGGAGTTACTCAGAAGAAGGGAGGGGTGTTGGTTAAATTGGATGCACATCTCATCTCAGGCTCATTAAGGGTTTTATGTAAGAAAGAAAGATAGAAAATGCACACATGGATACTGTACATTCACTGGTGGACACCCTTGTGCTAGTTAAGCCCATGTATCTACACTGAGCAGTAATTTGGAGTTGGATCCCAAAGCAGCACAGCTCAGAGCAGAGCTGGTCATGGAGCAACTTTGAAAAAGGTACATTTAATTACTGAGAGAGAGACAGGAACACATTACTATCCAGCCTGCCTGAGAGTTCATTTCCATCATGCATGTCAAGTTCTTTCAGTGCTATTTACGCTGACACACACTCACCAGGTGTCTTGTGTCATGGAGCCTGACTTTTGACTTAAAGTATGGTCCACTTTGAAGCTTATTCTAGCAGTTTCTCCCACAAAGGCTATAAGAAACCATCTGATCAACATGTAAATGTAATTTATAACATACATACATTAGTATTGGCATTATACAGTATATCAACTGTACATACTCTAATACTAATTTAATTACATTAAAAAAATATTTATACTACCACTCAAATGATCGTATTTTTTTACATTTAAGGGTCTTAAGATTTTTTATTTAAAGAAATTAATACATTTATTACGCAAGGGTACATTAAATTGACTGAATGTTAAATAAAGACATTTATAATGTTACAAAAGATTTTCACCATATACTTTTGAAAAAGAACTGCCATTATAGGAATACATTTTATTCAAATAGGAAACAGCTATTTATAGGTGCCCTATTATGCCCATTTTATAAAATGTAAAAAGTTTCTAATGTCACTAGATTGTGTATGTGAGTTTTTATCTCAAAATACCCCACAGATAATTTTTTATAGCTTGTTGAAAATGCCACTTCAGTTTTTGTCCCTTTAAATGCAAATGAGCTGGTGCTCCCGCCTCCCTTTTCAGAAGGGTGGAGAGCTTCAAAAGCTCATGCTCCAGCATACAAGTGTTAAATTGTAACTGGTGTTGACCGTGTTAGTTCAAATTGCTTCCAAGTGCAATTTTTAAGTACCGCATTCCTATGTACGATCATTCTGGAAGCATGTGAAGGCAGCATCAGTGAAAACAGGCAGATACTCTACAATGGTAGCTTTAGCAACATTAGCCTTACAAAGAGCCAAGAAAACAAAATATGACGTGTGATGCTTACTTTGTCTGTAGTCTGGACGTTTGTGCACAAAGTGTCGGTATTGAATCGATCCCTCTTTCAGAAGCAACCTTTGCATAACTCCAGAGCTGAACTGACTCTAGTTTGTGAGGTAGTCCACCAGTTTAGCATAATCACACAGGACTTTTTCCAGAACATTTCCTTTCTAATATTCCCTGTAATGCCTCTTTGGCATTGACATTCTATTTCCAGCAGCTACAGCGAGAAAACAGTAATGGCGGACTGCTGCTACTCACTCAGGGCTGTGTCTATGGTAATAGGGTGGAGAGCATCACAAATGGGCAGAACTTTCCAGAGTATGACATCATAGTAGTGAGAAACCTGGAACCGCTCGTTTGGAAAGACCATTTATGATATATTGGGATTATAAAAAATTGAGTGGTTGGTTTTTTTCATTATAGGCTGTTTTTTTCCCACACACTGAGGCCACACAACTGTGTTCAAACACATTATAAAAATATTGTTTGTACTTTATGGCACCTTTAAATTGAAATGTAAAATACGTTTAAATGTTAATACACTAAATAAATGTAAAAAATATATCTAAAATTTGCATTGTATGCAAAGGAAGAAAGAAAAGGAAAACATTCTATACATCATTGCAGACTCTGCAATTAATAAATAATTCTGCACTTTTGTGGCATATAGCACAATAGCAACCATATCATTTATATTAACAGCTGCTGTTTTTATTTAGTTAGTGGCTGCATAGCTGTAGTAAAGATCTCATTAAAACCTGATTCTGGGATTAAAGGAGAATCCTCTTATTTATGAGTCACACACCTGCTCCAGAGGCAAAGTTCTCCTCCATCTCAACAACAAGCTGCTCTGAGCTGCACAGGTGAACTAATTATTTACACTCTGTTAAGAGACAGATAATAAGAAACCAACAGAAAAGTGACCAAGACTGCCAACAAGCAATGACCTACTCAGTGCTCCCTTACAGAAATAGTTGGATGTCAAACAGTGTTTGGGGGCAAACGGTGTCTTTTGATACTGATCGATCTGCAGAGTCCTGCTCTGGGGAAAACACTGCTGAAATATTTAAGACACTTGTCTAAATGGAGGGAGACATAAATAATGTACTTTGCTCTCTGTAAGTCATGTTATTACTAAGAAAGTTCAATGTAGATATATTAGCTTAATAACACTGAATAATGCAGAATGCAATGGGGGATATAAAAGTACATATAGTGACAGGGGTTAAATACAGTATACTGAGCCATAAACAAACAAACTGTAAATGGCATAACACTTCAACTCTCTTTATTAAAATATTCCATTGAAGATTAAAATGTATTTTTGCTCAATAAAATAAAAATTGAAAAATGGAATATAGCTTTGCTTTCTATAAAAACAAACAAACAAAAAAACGTAAATAGTTTACGTAAACAAAATGTCCACGAAATTATTATTTTTTTTACACATTTTTTAAGGTACACCACCAAACACTGTTTTGCCTATAATTCTAAACTTTAAAAAAGAAAAAAAAAGGTTTGTTCAACACTGTAAATAAAAAGCTCTGGTTAAGATAAGCTTTTGGGAAAACGCCTGTTTACTTTGGTACTGAAGCCTGATTTGTTCACGTTTGTGTAGCTGCAAGAACCAATGGCGCTTCAACCCAACAAAAGGGCAGGAGCCTACCTCTACATAAGTTAGCTCTGAGCACCATTTCATCAGAAACTTTCGATTAAAGTGACAGTCATTGATTCGCCTGCAGTCTTACAGCACGGCAGCTTATACAACACTTGTTCCTCAGGAAATCTCAGGAAACTGAGGTTACATTAGTAACTGGAGTGTTCCCTTTTGAATGGTCTCTCCCATTGCATTGACACGCTTATGGGGAATGCATCCAATAGTGCAGTGCTATTACCAAGTGCAGAACAAAGCCGCCATGCGTGCCCAGCCCCGAAGCACTCTTACTGAGGGCTTCTGAAAGCATGAGCCAATAATGAGACCCAAGCCATTTAAGCTGAGGACTACATAACATAACCCCTCTCCACTTATATGGGGATTAGGTAGAATTAAGGGGAAAAAATCCATGCCTGCATGGCAGAGACGTCCAAGTTATAAAACCTGGTGAAGGTAAACAGCAATGACCAGCCGGCGGCCGCTCAGATATCACAGATATAAATCCCACTGGACCAAGCCCAAGAGGAGGACATTCCTCTGGTGGAGTGGGCCCTTACACCTATATGACAATGCAAACCTGCTAAAGCGTAAAACAGGACTATAACATCCACTATCCAGGAAGATAGTCTCTGCTTCGTAACATGCAGCCCTTTAGAGCTGCTTCCAAAGTACACAAAGAGCTGCTCAGACTGTCCAAGCAGACCAGAGACTCAACATACACTATAGGAGTCCAAACCGGGCAGAGTGGATTGGGACTCTGCTCACCATATGAATTGGGGGGTACTAGAAGGGTAATGACTTGTGCTCTAAACAGAGTGGAGAGCATTTTCAGCACATAGCCACATCCGGAGGAAGTGTGACCTGAGACCTCCTTGTTGATTGATGTGGTGCCCCTTTAAGGCTGGCAGGAAGGTTTTAAGGGCCAGGAAAAAATGTGATCATCTCTAGGAAGTTGATGTGTAAGTGTAGCTCCAGATTTGACCAGGAGCCAAACACCAATATGACCTCATGCAGAGCTCCCCAACCCAAACCAGAGGCAGCTATTATGACCAATTTTCTTCTTTCCAGAAGTCAGTCCCAGGGACATCTGTGGGACATCTGATTGAAACAGGTGAGAGGTTTTCCAAGGGGCCACAGCTCTGATGCCACGGTGGGTTACCCTGAAAGGAAAACATCTCAGGCACCAAGGGACAGAACGTGAGCTTTGAGCCAGTACTGTGTATTGAGCAGGACCATAGGGATCACTGAGGAAGCGGCCAACATGTGTGACAAGTGTTGGTTACATCGGACCGGAGAGTATGTCACATACAAAGGTCTGAATAACATCTCTGAAGCGAGGTGACCTGTGAGCAAACTGATATAAGTAACTTTGTTCTGAGGTTTTTAGAGCCCAACTTAACACATCTGGGATAGCATTCTAAGCCTGATGCTGGATGGCAAGTGATTCTAGTTTTTTGAATGGAAGTTCACTGCATGGGGGCAGGAAACTAACATTTGTTGTAATGAGGAGAGGAGAAATGTTTTATTGAGTATGTTTGTCCGCTATCACAGCAGTAGTTTGCTTGAGAGCGCACTGAGTGAGAAGGAAGGGTTCAGCTTGAATGGAGCTTCCATTGCTCTGTGCTAAGAGGAGAAATGGAGAGCGAGCGCAAGCTTTCTTTGAGGGAGTTCCAGCCTCTCTGTGTTCAGGTCATAATGGCTTCTGAGGCTCAGGGTCCAACGTCACTCTGAGTGGAAGGGACCTTGGCATTTCAGTAAGCATTTTTTTGTACAGGGGCACTGCTGAAGACAAGGCTCAGGTTTATGCTGGGGCTGAAGAGGCACTGGCTTGGTAGGCTGCTGGGCGAATGGAGTTTTCTGACGACCTGAACCAGCCTCCATACTGGATCACTTGGGAAGGAAGTGACGTGTTGCCTGTGATGACTTCTGTGACATTGTAAACTGCTCGGCAATCCCATCCACGGCAGGGTCAAACAGTCTCTTAGGAGAGACTGGCAAGTCTAGGGAAGCAACCTTGACAGCATCCCTGATCTCCATCAATTTCAGCTAATGAAGGTGCTCCAGCAGCACTAAATTGGCCATGACCATGCCGATCACCTGCACAGTGCCCTTTGTAGTGCACAGAGCCAGGTCAGTTGCTGTGCGCGGCTCTCTAAAGGCATCAGAAATCTGGCCGCTGAAAAAGGCTACTGAATAAACTCTGTTTGCTAGGGCTGAGTGTGTACAGCACACTGGTGAAACAAGGCATTGGGGGGAGAGTGAAGCACGCAGGAGTTGCACCAGCGTGAATTCACTCAAGCCCATTATTAAAACCCTGCTGCTCCACTGTTTTTTTTTCTAAGGGAGAGAGGAAACGGGAGAGCAGAGCAGGGGAGGACTGCATTCATTAAGGAAGGTGATCAGTGAGCAGAAAAGAGTGAGATTCATGCTTGCCATGCCATCTCAATGACCGCAGCTTGTGCGTGGGCGCACTCACTGTGACCTTCTGCATCGTTACACTCGCAGTCCGACATCTGAAACAATGGACAGATGTTCAGTGGAATTAAAGAATCCTGCACAAAAGGCTCTGAATGCCTGAACCAAACAAAAGGTCTACGTGCCTGCTGCTTCAGAAATGCCTGCCGGAGTTTTCTGTAATCTGATATCACAGTTATTGAATGCGCAAATCCACTTCATTTTCAGCGTTTATTTGCGCATCTTCTCAGTTAACAACGGCATTTATGCGCATAACGATCGGCCGATCTTGATCGAAGCAGCCCTACCAGGAAGTGTGCGCTTTTGCCGTAATCATTGAAAAGGCTATTGCAATCAAACGCTGCATTGTGTGGCAGCAACACGTGATTCTAATATGTTTAATTAGGTCTCTCCATCGCTTTTGACTGACGGTCCAGCAAAACACAGACGACACAATGCAAAAGGTCACAGTCACTCACGCAATGGTGCTCGGAGAGCTTTAAAGGTATTCCATTAACCTACTGATGGCTCCGTGCACAGCTATGAGGGAAAGAACTTTATATATGTGTTTGTAATACTTAACCCTATGCCAGTAGCTTATATGTGTGAGTTACGCTATTGTGCATGCAATAAATCAATGTTCTTCTGCGTCCACGTCAACTTACATTTACCATAATTAACAAAAAATACATCAAAATTTATTGTAATGGATTGGTCAAACTAAATGGACTTTTACATCCTTTCTACCCTCTCATGGTTCATGATTTCACCCTCCATTCTGACATGACTTAAAGGGATAGTTTAGCCAAATCACTATTCTGTCATCATTTACTCACCCTTAGATCATTTTCAAAACTGTATTATGAAGTTTCATCTGTGGAACAGCAAATGAAATATTTTGCAGAATGTCTAGTCAAGTCGATCACCTTTATTTCCATAGCGCTTTATACAATTTCTTCAAATATGAGACAAATTCAAATTCAATATATGTCTAAAAATCATAAATTATGAAACTGCTATAAGCAACTCTACAGTAGACAATAGTGTTGTTTATTCAGCTTGAATCAGTTCAACGCTGATTCAATTCTGTTTTTCAATTACTAACAGTGTTGATTTTAATTAATAATGAAACAAATTTGGAAGACAATAATGTCACAATCCATCTTAATTGAGTTTTCTTTGCTTCACAGAAGTACATCAAATGACTTGTGCACTATATAGCAAATGTTCTGAAGTCATTCAGTGCCTTTGTTTGAGAAACAGACTTAGGGCCCTATAATACACCCGGCACAATGCGACGCAAGGTGCAGCGCAAGTGTGTTTGCTAGTTTCAGTCCGCCGCCGTTCGCATTTCCCGTCCAGTGCCACGTCGTTTAATTAGCAAATGCATTCGCGCCCATTTGTGCACCCATGGGCGTGCTGGTCTAAAAAAATAGGTGTGTTCAGGCGCATTGCTGGTGCATTGCTATTGTAAGCAGCTGAAAATAGACTGTGCCCTAGACCACCTCAAACCTGGTCTAAAGTCTGGCATAATGTTTTTTCTTTGTTATTTAAAGAGCGTGCTAGTTTAGGCGGGTCTGCAACGAGCGTACATGCTGCTTATTATACACAGCAGCACACAAACATGCCAAATATTGCAAATTAAAGGATTGCAATACATAAGAAATTTTAGTAGGCTAATTAACACTTTCTGTCTTTGCGCTTGCCAAATTTCGCCATCTAAATAGCTAATCCATCATGGCTCGAGCGCAACTAGCTTTTAAAGGAAATGGAAGATGAGACTCTGATTGGTTTATTGCACATTATGCCAAAAAAATACCCATTACTCATTAAGAGAATAGGGACAACCCGTTTAGACCCGTTTTTTCCATCGTTAAAATAGCAAGAGTGGATTTGGACACGCCCTTAGTGCACCTGCACCGTGCGCTTTACACCTTGCGTTTAGATTGTTAAAATAGGGCCCTTAAAGTTAAGAAAATCGTGCTTGACTGCCATAGTCACCATTCACTTTAATTTACAAAGAAAAGAGAATGGAAATTTAGTTACTTTAGTTACTGCAGCTATCATGAAGAAATAAAGTCAACAGAGGTGAATAAATAACAGAAACTTAATTTTGCATGGACTGTTCTTTTAGGTGATGTTTGTCTCCAGATTATATCCCTACTGTACATATTACTGATGCCAGGCCACTCAGCTCCGCTTTTAACCACAATAGGCTACTGAACTGTAGTGCCACAATATCTCATTCAGGATCAGACAAATACATAAACAAAATGGAACAGTGTTGCCATCTTCCTCTATAAAAGTACTCTCTGTTGCTCTCTCTCCCATTCGCTTGGGGCTTCTGTCAATTAAGTGGCAACAGAGAGGTGCAATTGTCAAAAGTGATGGATGACTATCAACCTTCTGCTCTCCCCCTCTTCAGTCCTCGGAGATTTACAGAGCTGCTGACTACCAGGCATGAAACCAATCTCTTTTTCTCTGTTTCTATCCTTCCCTATCTCGCCAAAACTCTCGCCGGGTCTTCCTTTTCCCTTCCATCTATCCATCTAACTCTATTATCTTAAGCCATTTCTTTCACCTCTGACAGATTTAGAGAACGCTGTCTATCTATGCAACCAATCAGCTTGCGTCGCTGCTGAGTAGTACGGCGGAATGCAGGTGACATGTCTGTCTCAGATGAGGACATAAATTGCCACGGTCTATGACAATCGTTCCGCCTCCCATACTCTCCTCCCAACAGGATAAGGAACGGAATGTGTGCACGTCTAAATGTCGCAATTATAACATCACAAAGGGTGGCACTGTAGGCTAATTGTGCTCTCAAAATAGTAATGGCTTTATTATCACAACTATTTTGGTGAGTGTAATGATCGTTAGGAGGCATTATGTTAATGCAATTAAGTTCTAGCATTATTGTTCCAGACCTCTCTAATTGGGGGGGATCTCAGAGGGCACCCTGTTTAAATATACTCAGTGATACATTTACACGGCCCTACGGTGAAAAGACAAGGAGAATGAAGAGTTTAAAGATTAATATGCTTACAATGAATACAAACAATAAATAATAAACAATACAAACACTGACATAACCAAACTCCTATTTCCTCTTGCAGCAAGGTCTACCACCCATTACTGGCTCTAATGGTATTCTAAACAATATTATTTTATTTTTATACCATATTTAAAAAAATGTTCATAGGCAATATACATAGAATAAAACCAAGTATCATGTAAACATCAAGTTAAATAAATAAGAAAGATATTCAGTAAGACATTCAATTAGACTGATTCAAGTCAGTGATTCTTTTTGAATGAATAAGCAATGGCAGAAAATGCATCTATTCCATTCTATTGTATTCTATTCTATGTAAAAAAGAATGGGGCCAGTAAGAAAATATATATATAATTTATTACTGACCCCATTTTTTTTTAAATGGAATGAATATATATATATATATATATATATATATATATATATATATATATATATATATATATATATATATATATATATAGTTGGTGTTGTTTATTTAACAAAGAAGCACTAATACATTATACTCTGTATAATTTTTGATAAATACATTTTACAAAAGATTTATATTTCAAATACATTTCTGAATGGTCACATGGCACTGAAAAATGGAATAATGGCTTCTGGAAATTAAGTTTTGCCAACAAAAATAAATTACATTTCAAAATATATTAAAATTGAAAACAATTATTTTAAATTGTAAAATAAATTGTATTTACTATATTTAAAAAATGTCGCTTTGGTGAGCAAAAGATAGTTCTAACACTAGAAATATTTTACATTATACATTTTATGTAAAATATTTCTAGTGTTGTAAATTGGGCTATCGTTCCAAAAGTTGTTAAGTTCCTCCAAACAGGCATGTGTCACATGGTGTAATGATATGCAAATGTTATTCAAATTGCCATCCAATCGACTGTAGTGAGCCTGTGAGGGTGACCTTAGATTTTAGAAGTGCTGGGCAAGAGAAATGGTTGTTGGCAAGGGTTGCCCTTTTGTTGGACATCTGATACCATTTGTGAGGTTTCGTCTTATGATGAAGAATTGGGTTAAACCTACAGTGCTTGTTGAAGATCAGCACAAAGGACAATTTCACCATCTAAAAGCCATGGAGGGGCCTGTACTGTGACCTCTCACCATGATCTCTCGCCTTTCTGTCATCGCACAGGCATGTGGTCTACCCCAGGTTAATCAGATATGTTCATGTTTTCCATTCATATTTCATGGCTCATCAAATTCAAACGAATTCCGCTTAAAATACTGCAACTTTCCATGGAGGTGTAATGTTCTCATGCTAGCGCCTTGTTAGTGTATTTTTTTTTTTTTTTACATTTATTTATATTGTGTTTGTTTGTCTATTTTTACACCACAGGACAAGATGGGTGTGATTACCAACATGCCAGCAGCACAATGAGCAAATTTAGACCGGAGTGAGAACAACATCACAAAAGGCTCTGTGCAAACACACACATTTTTTGGGAAATACACACTTGGGTTGGGATAGCAAAGCTAACTGCTTTTTACAAAGTTATTTTTAGCCTCTCTCTCACTGCGTCCACTCTCTGTCAGTAGAGCGGTCTATTGGGGCAGCACTGCACAGACAAAAAGAAGGATGGAAGGAGAGGGGAAAAACAGAGAGAGAGAGAGAGGAGGGGAAAAACTGACAAGGTTGATGTCTGATGTTCTAACAAACAGGAAACCTCAGTTGACCTGCAGGTGAATCACTGAGACCATTCCTGACCCACACACTGAATTGCTCTTTAAACAACTTATAACAATTATGTGGCAAGTGGCTGCACTGTGCTGATGTGCAAGAAACTTGAACAGATATTCTAAATTTACAGAAAATTTGCATACTGGGTATAATATTCATACTATATATTTTAGCAATACTAAGAGTAGTATGTAGTTATGCTATTCTGAACATAGACCATGATTCATTACTTGCTAGACAGCTGCATGAAAATGACACTGGCTGTCCAAAATCGTATGCTCCGAGTAGGTACTTCTTTTGTTTTACTTTGTGATTGTTAAAAAAGTGTGTTCAACTGTGTTTTTATTAGATTTTGGATACAGCCTTCTCATTCTAGAAGGATTTGATTGGATAAAAATCTTCAAAGCACAGCATGAGACATTCTGGTCTGGTGAAAGTGAATTTTAGAAGCTATAAAAGTACTAAAAGCCACAAAACTCTCATTCTGATACCACTGGCTCTTTAAGTGCCCACCTCCTCTGGGCCAGCAGCCAATCATATGACAGTGTGGCAGATGGGCAGCTTGGAGAGCAAATGTGGCGCTGGCTTCAGTGCATGTTGATCTTTTACAGGATGAAAAGGTCAAACAACCCCCCCCCCCAAGTCTGACACTGTACTAAGGTTCTCTACAATCACACACACACACACACACACACAAATTTACCACAGGCTTGCGAGACTCAATATGTTATTCTGTTTTTTCAATCTGCTATAATTACAATACAGCCCCCTGGTCAGAGCTGACGTGATGCCAAAATCCCCCACTAGCCAGAGAATGAGTCACAGAGAGATAAATATTACAGCAGAATATGTGTGTGTGTGTGTGTGTGTGTGTGTGTGTGTTTGAGAGAGAGAGAGAGAGAGAGAGAGAGAGAGAGGGAGAGACTGTTTATGTTTTGGAGATGAGACAGAGGCTATGAATACCACTCTCCAGGACAGTTCACACTGTTACTATCAGCAGGTATTCTCTCATCTTTCTAATGTCCAAATGAATATGCAGATTTTAAGGAGAAAAGGGCAAATAAATAAGACTGCATAAATCCAGCATTTTTTCTAGTGAACAGAGGGGTTTCCTGCAACCGTACGGCCCGCTACTTTTGACCCTCACCATTCTGTAATGGAGAATGATAGATTTAGCCTCCTGTCCTGCTGCTGTTGGCCCATCAATGCCAGCTGAAATGAGAAAATAGAAGTGGGCCTGTGTTATTGCCTCTGGAGGCTGAGGCATCATGGGGTGGATAAACTGAGGGAGAGAGAGAGAGTGAGATGTGGTTGTGGAGGAGGTAAATAACAGCACAACATTGTTACTCACTTCCGTTGACTTCAGAAACGCCACAACCGCTCTAAATAACACTGAGGAAAAAAATAAGTGTCAAGAGCCCAAAAACTTCCAACGGCCCTCGACAGCACCGCTGTGTCGGCAGGAAGTGATGTCACAGGTCAGTGTTTTTAATTCGGAACGTTCCCAGGGGTACAGCGACCCCTCGGCCCTGCCGGATCAGCAGCAGTGATGGAGGGAGGTTAAGCGTGAGTGGCATGCCATCTCTGTGGAATATCAATCTGTCTCACCCCTCAACTATGAACCTTATTAATTAATCAGCTCTGAACTGACTCGCTTATTTCCCCCCTTCTCGCCTGTTTGTCTTTAACCCCTCCCTCATCCTTTCATTGGCTGCACTGGGGAGAGCATTTTGTAGATGCTGTACACCTTGGCAGTGAGAGTTTTTGATTGAGGGGCTGTATAAAAGCAATCTTCCAGACCTGGGGAGGGAGAGAGAAAAAGAGAAAAAGAGAGCAGATGAGCAACACTCATCTTCCTGCACATTGCACGTCTGGATGCTTGCTTGCCAGGGCCTGCGTTTCACGTAGCACATAGTTTAATATGGGGGCTGCTATCAGGCTCACAGGTCAGTATCTGCTTGCGCTGAAAACAGCGAAGTAAAAACCCCATTCGTGTTTCTGACAGATATACAAACCAAGACAGAGGAGAGCGAGAGAAGGAGACATGAAAATGGATGATAAGCTCGCCTCCGACATCTGGAAAACGTGGCGGAGTATTCAATGGCTTTTCATAGCACTCCAATGCAGCAGTGCATCATGCCAGGTGCGAGGGGAACGACCGCTCTGTTTGCTGAATGCATGAGAGCATTAATGTGCAGGCTAACCTTTGGAAAGTCACACGGAACCAAAAGTGTTGAAGGTTCCCGCACTTGAGCGATTAAACGCTGATAAGCGTGGAAAACACCACGCCTGCCATTGATTCATGCAAAACAAATCAATATATGCAAAACATTTAAGAAAATATACAGAAAATCACCCTTTCATTTTGGCAAAATATATGTGAATATTTATATTTCTTGGCATTTGTTCTGTAAGAAGAGGCTTAAATTCTGCAGTTATACTAAAGAACAGCACCGCCGCTCCCACCACACGCATCACGCACTGTGCATAGGGCACCAAGTGCTGAGGGGGCACCAAAAATAGCCTAATGAATTTTTTTTTTTTAAATGCCAGTATTATTTCATTAGCCTATAGAAATATTAGCCACATTTTAGCCATGTATATGTAACAAAAAAGGGGGAACAAGAAAGATATTTAATAATTGCTCTAGTCTAGTCTAGAAAGTACCCCCCCCCACCGTTCCGGATGGTCCGTTCCGGTTGTTCGGGCGGGCGAACGTTTTTTTTTCTCAGGGTCGGGGTGGGGGGCATCATAAAGGAATTATGCTTAGGGCACCAAAATGGCTAGCAGCGGCACTGCTAAAGAAAATTCATAGAAATAACATATGATGCAGAAATTCTAAGCACAGTATCAGTTCTGCATGGGCTGTTCTCATTTCTGGAGGAATTGAATGCTTGGCAAACAGCAGGAGACTGAGGGGTTTAAAGTCTGCATACTGTTGTTTGAGGGGTTTGTTTAAATGAAATACTTTAGAATGGCTAAAAGCTGTTCTTTAAATACAAAGCATAAGACTAAGGAGCAAGAATGAAGCACTGGGTCTATTAAAACATCCAAATTGTTTGTTTTACAGTTTAACAGCCAGGTACCAGTGTGAAATACAATGAAATGCTAGCAGCCAACAATTCTATAGCATACTAGTCAACTTTTGTTTGTTTAGTTTTATTGAACAACCTGCAATTAAACGCAACATGGGAGAAGTTTAAGACTTAAAACAGTTTAAATCTAAGTGAAAATATTATAGTCCAACACTTTCTGATATATCTCACTTCTGCACTGCACGAGTTTTTCAAAGATAATAAAATAAAGTAAAACAAAACAAAACAACAAAAACAAAACAAAACACAACACAAAACAAAACACAAAACGTAAAGGAAATTAACAAAATCCAAAGTCAATCAAAGTTTTTATTTTATTATTTTTATTTTTTAACAACAAAACCTATCTAGTAATCACCAACAACTGAAGGAGTCATGGCAAAGTCATGGATATATGTATAGCCGGTAAGTCTCATTCACCTGCCACTGACAGGTGTGACAGTTCATTTTGGAGCCTACATACTCACATTTAACTTTATTTGAGTCCATTAGTTAACTGAATAGGAACATTCTCAAAAATGAATGTGAGCAGACTGCCCCGAAAGCTTCACATTTACACAAGAACAAATTCAATGTTAGAGTCTAATATTGATTTATCTATAAAAGTAAAGGCAGGCCCGGGGGTTGGATTACCTTCATCATATTACTACAGTAAGAGTTGCACACGGGATCGCTAATGGTGTCTCGCTAACACACGCTGCAGGGAAGGTCAGAGATGAGAGCAGGGATAAGCAAGAGAAACACACACTAATGTCTTTAGCTTACAGACTAGTATTTCATCCAGCCTGCTCCGAGCGCAAAGTTAGAAATGGCCAATTCAATCAAAGGGTGGACAATTACAGAATTAGAAATACCATATCTGTTATCTTTTAGAGTTGAACACAAGCTTTTATATACAGCATCTCATCACTGTATCACATATAAAGGTTTCTGTAAGTAAAGTAGTATTTGTACTGTATAAACAATGCTGAGCATCAGCTATAGCCTATAAGACTGACAAAGGCTAAAAAAAAATAACTTTTTAAATTTTATGATAACTTGATGTGTGCGACTGGAAATCATTCTATCCTAGCATGAACTACTACTGTGTATATGTGTGTGAGAGAGTCAGAAAAGAAAGAGAGCTAGAGGGAGAGAAATTTAGAGGTAATTCACATGCAGGAGCAAAACTCATAAATATAATCAACTTATTATTTAATGGGGTCAAATTAGTTTAATTAATCTAGAACTTGCAGCAGCCCTGATAAAACAGAAAGAACATTAGTATGTATTGAGCAAGCTGGATTGGTGAAAAGAAAAGAAAAGATAAGAAAATAAAAGAAAAGCACAGCAACTAGATCGGCAGTTTAAGACATTAACTTGTAAGCACAAAAATAAGATACTCCTCTTTTCAATATGAAAGTGAAAGTGACGTGACATTCAGCCAAGTATGGTGACCCAAACTCAGAATTCGTGCTCTGCATTTAACCCATCCAAAGTGCACACACACACAGCAGTGAAAACACACAAACCGTGAACACACACCCAGAGCAGTGGGCAGCCATTTTTTGCTGCGGCGCACAGGGAGCAGCTGGGGGTTCGGTGCCTTGCTCAAAGGCACCTCAGTCGTGGTACTGACTTAAACCCACAACCCTAGGGTTAGGAGTCAAACTCTTTTAATAAGGCTTTATTAAATAAATCTAAGAAATATAAACTAATCTAACACATAAGCACACACATTCACACAAGTCGTGTGAAGTCGTGGCCTAATGGTTAGAGAGTCGGACTCCCAATCGAAAGGTTGTGAGTTCGAGTCCCGGGCCGGCAGGAATTGTGGGTGGGGGGAGTGCATGTACAGTTCTCTCTCCACCTTCAATACCATGACTTAGGTGCCCTTGAGCAAGGCATCGAACCCCCAACTGCTCCCCGGGCGCCACAGCATAAATGGCTGCCCACTGCTCCGGGTGTGTGCTCACAGTGTGTGTGTGTTCACTGCTCTGTGTGTGTGCATTTCGGATGGGTTAAATGCAGAGCACAAATTCTGAGTATGGGTCACCATACTTGGCTGAATGTCACGTCACTTTCAAGTTGCAGGAACAGAGAGTTAGGAAAGAATGAGTTTAAGAGGATGAAAATGTGAAATCTCAAGTTTACAAGCAATATGTGAAATTGTACAGACATGAACAACAATCAATCACTTAATTAACCCTCACAGTGAGTTCCTCAATGAGGTTAAAATTATATTCAATACACCAGTTCAGCTCAGAGTCTGGAGGTAAATTACCTGCATTGCCTGTGTAAAGGGGGTTCGCTTTGTTGTCGTTGAAAAGGGGGTTTCCCAATGTTGCTGATTGGCTGGAAGTTGAGTAGTCATTGAAGTGACATCTTGGGAAGCCCGTGGTTGGGAGTTGTCTGAAGATGCTGAGTTGTGGGCTGGTTGCAGTTTTAGGCAGGCACTGGAGGGAGACACGGTGTTACAAAACTTAACTCAGAACACGAAACTCTCAATGGAAAAGAAAATAAACTAAAGTAAAAGAGCAGAAGTAAAGTTTGACAAGACTAGGTGGTGTTTCTTCTCATCGTGGCTAAGTAGCAGCGGGCGTGCAGGCCCAAGCATGCTGGAATGGCGCTCAAAGGATGCAAAAAGTTATGCAAAAAAGCATGGCTGAAAGTGATGACTAAAAGCTAAAGAGCTAAAAGGCTAAAAGCAGGCATGACTCAAAGCAAAATCTAAAAGCTAATGCTAAAAGCTAAAACTAAAAGCAAATTTTGATGGTGTCCTGAGTATTTAAACTGGACCGTGGGACACATCCCAAATGGTGTCTCAGGGCATTGTATATTTCTCTGCCCATTCATAAATTAAATGTTACCTTATCAATCACGTGGTCCAAATTTTCCCGCTCTTGCAGGGTATCATTTTGGACATGATTCCTATATCAAGAATATGATACATTACAATAAATAATAGATTGAATTATTTATTCAGAAATATTTAATCAGAAATGTTTCAAGCAAGAAGATTCAAACACACACATACTAAACATGAAAATTCATCCTTAAGCTACTCAATAGTTATTAAAAAAAAATACACAATAAGTGATTAGAAACATGATAGTCAAATGTGTGGGTTACATGCAATGGACTGATATTCATTTATAAGTCTTTTTGAGTTCATTTTGGTGCATGTACATCTGTAAAAGACAGTTTCTGTGCCATTCTTTGACATAAGGACGTTCTCTGGAGACCAGAGGTTAAAAGGTCCCCTTAAAGGAATTTCAGTCTGATTCTTTTCATCTAGGTGGGGGGAAAGCACCCAAAGCAGTTTCTACTAATGATCTTCCTCATGTGATGGCCATGATATGCTGTGTCTTAGATCATAAATCCTGATTATTTCCCCAAATTTGACAATCTCCTTCCGGTCTTGGAATTGTCAATAAGTGTTTTTTTGTTTAATGTTGAAAGCTGCTTTGTAAAAGAGTTGCTTGGTTAGTCTTGCTTCAGACTGGCTGCACTAGGATTTGATTTACAACACCCTGTGTCTTGAGCCCTTCAGCGGAATTCGGCTCCTCATGTAATCACCTGATTCAGGTCTGATACAGAAAGAAAGAAAGAAAGAAAGAAAGAAAGAAAGAAAGAAAGGAAATGAAAAAAGATTGGAAGAGAAAGCAAAAATGAAAGAAAAACAATGGGCATTATCAAAGGAATGCTGATGTGTGAGTTGCCATAGTAACTGGAGAAGGTGTGCCAGTCATGGCCATAATCAGAGCCATCGCTAAGTACAGCTGTCATCAGAACAGCTCAAAAGAGAAAGAACCACCACTACAGACGTCTCTCTGACTGCTAAAGATGACGGACGGGAAACTTACTGCCTCTAAACACAGCTGCAAACATTCAAACATCGCCAGCCATGAGAAAATCTGCTTTTTTGTGTGTGTGCCAAGGACTATCACCTTTAATGTGCTGAGGGAGAAAATGTTTATATGTCGATTCATTTATTGAAAGATTTACATTGTCAAACTACATCTGACTCTAAACTGGAGGCGTGCTGAAGATTTTGTCATGTCTAGCATCAGGAAGGTGAACTATCAGTATTTGATGTGAAAGGAACCCGAGGGTGTTGAGGCTGTTTGTAGGATCAGATTTATATGATGGGAATTATTCAGTATCAGCCTAAAAGGGATTAGAGCACAGCTGACTGCTCATTTCCTTCACACTGCCTGTATAAGTAACTATAGTCCTGAATTATAATTATAACTGCTGATCCACACACACACACACACACACAGTCATGCAGCAGTGTATGCTGAGAGTATGCATGTTTTCAATCATTTTGTGTCTGGACTGGAGCATTTGATTGAAGTTTTTGCAAATCATCTGGGATTTGGCCTTATTAAAAGAATATTCTGGTTTCAATACAAGTTAAGTTCACGTGACAGTGGCATAATGCTGATTTGAGGTTATTGATTTTTTCACACCTCAGTCATTAAAAAGGTTTTTTTTTACAATGTATGGCTATACTATTAAATGTGTTTTTAAACATTTTAAAAAATTATAATCCAGAATGAGTACAGTGCATTCAATGTTCCATTTTCCAGAATGTTGACACATGATCTTTTCTAGTTCAAGTTAAGAAACAAATGCTCAAACTACTATACTTATACATTTTTCATTGAGGTTTAATCTGAAAAAGTGATAAGACCATTATTTAAAATGTATCTCGATTTAAATCTAAATTGAAATGACTATGTGGATAAACAGCCATCAAGATATTGCTTTTCTTAATGCCATTTCAGGAGCTGAAGTAAACTGCTAAGTGCTTTTCTCTGGCAACACATTCAACTATGGCATCTTATTTAGTCTTATTTTGCATTTCATAGCCATCCAATTGCAGCATCCAAAGAAGCCTGCAATTCCACACTTGATTCGTAAATTCAATACTTAATTAAATGAGCCAGATAAAATCATAAATACATTAGGAAAATAAATCACATCAATTTACGTTAGCATTTCAAGGTCTGGTGCTTTTTTTTCTTTTTATTTTAATTCTCTTCTCTTCTCCAAAACCTATTTAATTGTAAATGTAGCTTACTGTTTACAAGGTTGTGGGTATTATGTCTGCATACATTGTCCCCTGCTTATATTTCCCTATAGCATCCATCCAGAATTTGTCACATTATCTGAGAGCCATTATCTCTCAATGCTGTTAATGCTCTGATTGGGAAATAGGCTAATTTAAATAGCCTCGCCTGAGGAAAATTTATTTTTGCTGGGAAAAACTATATGAATTTATGAAACTGTGAATGCTCTCTAAAATAAACACTGTAAAGTTAACTCATTTCAATTGAGGAAAACGATTGCCTCACCCCAATTAATACTTCTTAATACAGTATACTGAGTAATGTCTCAGTACTGTCACCAGTATTTCACCATCCAAATTAAAAACCTTAAAGTAGCTAAAATCTCTTGCAGTCAACATCTAATACCACATATGCGTATGCTAAACGTGACACACATGCTGGGAACTAGTATCTGAATGAACTCTGCTTCATCTCTTTACATAACTGTTTTCTATTAAGAGTAAAGAACTTTAAGTAATATTTAAGTTAAATTAACTTGTTTCATATAGTGAATTTGATTGATTAGGTTTTGCAATGATCAAAGCAGACATGAATGGAAGATTCAAAGAACTGGATGAACACATTCATTCACATATGATTCACCACCCAAAGTAGGTTGCAGATCTGAAGAACAATGCTTAATGAAAATAATTAAACAGCCGCTAACTACATAATCATGCACAGTTAGGATTGGAGTGCCACTGAAATTCACAGACCACACTGACAGCCCTGATTAGAATAGCAAAATAAACAGACTTATCAACATTTAAAAGGGAGTAGAAAATGCTTCCAATTTCTTTAGTGCTGCTCAAATATTCACAGATGGTTTACTAAGGAAATAGAGAACAAAAATTACTTTACGTAGCATTACCCATTAAGAGTGAACGCTCCTGCATCTCAAAGTGCCTCATTCAAAGTAAATGGAAAAACAGAAAACACAATTTCTAGAGATATAGTGCATCAATCTTTTGATAAAAAACATCTTCCAGCAAACTCGTTCAAAAGTGGGAGGGTAGAAGGGTAGAAGCTTCTGTGGTTCCGAGAGACTTTTCCAGAGTTTGGGTCAAGGTGATGCATTGGTCAATGGAGCTGAAGAGCAGCGTGAAACGGGACTGCAAGGTTTGTGCCGAGGAAAGCGACTTCACCTTTGAGAGGAGCGAACAAAAGTGGAGATTAAAGGGGGGCCGTGGCGATGGACTTTAGCTTGATTAAATGGTCAGTGAGTCGGAAAACAACCCTGATGTGATCTGTGACCTCAGGCCAAAATCTTTTTACGGAAAAGATTAAATGAAAACACCTTCAAAAGGAGGCATGGGGACAAAGTCAAGTTAGCTTCTCTGAAGAGGAAAAACAGAAAAAGACTCTCTCTGGTCTAGAACTCACATTAACATTGTGCACACACTGACTGTAAGCTGCCAATGTGGACCATCTCAAAAAAAAAAAAAAAAAAAAAAAAAAAAAAAACAATAGCTTCTCTGGCCAATGGAGGATATGGTTCGCAACACTTTTTTTTTTTTTACCTTGCTATTTGTTTTTTAGGGCCTCAATGTAAAACCATCACGCACAAGAGCAAGCAAAGATACAAATGTAGAATACAATCTGCTCTCTGACTCTCATCGAGAGCATCTCATCAATGTTGCTGTCAGATAGAAAATATAAGCAGTTTATTTCCTACTGACACAGAGAATGGAGAGAATTTATCATCAGAGGAATTTCGCAGCTGAAGCAATTCATTTACTAATGCAAGGGTAGCAACAATCTCATTTAGTAAATCAGATTCATAAAGCCACACACACTCAACATTCATATCTGCTCTGATACGAATACAGTAAAGAACTTCTGTGACAGATTTTGCAAGACAGAAGTCTGTCATATTGAAGTTATTCAAATACACTCAACAGCCCTGTAAAGTCTAAATCTGGTTTAGATTAACCTTTAGAAGCTATACACATTTGATTCAGTGTAAATATATTTCTTTACATTTCATTAAATATAGCAACAATTACCAATTCAATCTCATATTTTTCTTCTGTTGGCTCCAAATGAGCTAATGTGTGCCTGCTGTATTCTGTAAAGTGATATTCAATGGTAAAAATAAGTCACTCTGTCTCTTTTGTACTTGTGTGACTTTAGTAGGAAGAAGCACTCTTGATCTGTAAATAGCACATAACACCTATTTCAGACACATTCAAAAATGTGATTTGTTTTGTGGGACTCTTACTTTTGCAATTCAACACCATTTTAATCAGTGACAATCCAATCACAGTCATTCATATGGCAATCAGAGAGAGAATGCACAGAAGCGTGAGACATGGAGAGAGAGAATGGTAGGGCTGCAGACTTTCATATCTTCCAAACGGCAGGGACTCAAATCATGTCTCTATGAAGTCTTGATTAAAATGACTTTACAGAGTCAACTGCCCCCTGCACACAAAACACATAATTTGGTGTTACAATTTAAGTGAAGAACATCTTGCAGATATGTCATAGCATTGTCAAGGGATTATAGTGAAAATTGTTGACTCTCAGAATAAAGTATTTTTATCAGTGGCATTCAAAGCAGAGCAAACTGAAGTTGAGTTCTGTACATAAAGCTCAAGTGCAGACTTGAAGAATATTATGAAATAAATAAGTGTCATAAGGGTGGACTCACACATGAAGTGTTTGCATGTCTGTATGCTACCTGTCTCTCTCTCTCTCTGGACCAAAGACCTGTTTTTCTAGGAAAATATGATATTCTATTATTTCCTTTCAAGAAAACCTCAAATAAAATAAAATAAAATAAGAATTTAAAAGACTGGGGGAAAAATCACTTTTAACCGTTTTTTTTTTCTTCTTTTTTTATCCTCTGGAGTCTAAGGGTATTTTTGGGGCCTGGAGAAGTTTTGTCATGCCCTGACATTTGTGCTTTTTCAGTTTCTTATACACATCTAAATGGCTAAAGTCTAGTCTAACTGTAATCAGCACAAACTGGGCTATAATAATATGTGAGCAGCATGTATGTACATGATTAAATTTTGTTGGTAAAAGTCAAGACACATGTACAAGACACATTTTGTTGGTAAAAGTCATATGCGAGTAGGCATCAACTATCATGATTATCATTGTGATTTACACCTGAGAAGACAAAAGGCCTGCATAATGAGCTGCATAATGAGCCTTTCAGCTGTGTCACTGAAAGGGAGGAGTTGCAAGAAAGAATGTGAGGACAAAATAAATGTATATAATTTTATGTTTGTAGTTTTTTAGAATATATTTAATATACAACATTACAAAATAATTTAATATCCACTTGGGAGTGCAGTTAAACAGTGTATAAGGAAGAATCAAAGCTGACTTTGAAACTGAATTTTTTGCATCATTACTCCAGTCACACAATCCTTCAGAAATCGTCTTAACAATCTTATTTTCTACAAAAAAAACATTTATTGTTATTATTATCATTATTATTATAATTATTAATGTTGAAAAGAGCTGAGAAATTTTTTTTCAGGTTTTTTAGGGGGGATAAATTGAAAGAACAGCATTGTGTTACATTTGTTACAGTTACATTTATTTGTTACATTTATATCATTTAAATCAAGCTTTTGAATGGTATTGTATTGTATATTGTTATTGAAACTTCATAATATTTCACTTGATTATACATTTAGTCAGGAATTATAGTTTGGAAAAAGTCTTTGAAAAAAGTCTAACTAGTAAAATGTTTACACGTTATGTGAAAACTAGTACAAGTATATAAATAAATAAAAAGAGACTTACTCATGTTTATGATCTTTGCTGAATAAAGTGCTTCATTCTTTTTTTCTGAGGAAATACAACTCTCAAATCACATCACATCTTTTTGGGGGGAATTATGTCTTATTCCTCTCATCGCGAAGCAAACAGTATAATAAAATAAAAACTTAAAGAACAGTCTGGCAGCGTTTGTCTTCTATTGTGTGGGGCACTTCAGTGAAACATTAGAATCTGAATAGGGCGTTCAGCGCGGGGGCGCATTAGAAGATAATGAAGGGAGACGTGAAAAACAGACATCGCGTTGTTTTCATATGGATTACTTTATCACAGAATATTTGTTTTTGGCAGCACTTGTTTAGTTTAAAAGTAGACATGTCAGGCTTTCTATAGACATATCTCTTGTGTCTCTTCGTTGAGTATTCACTGAGTTACAGTTCATTTTAATGACGTGTTTGATCAGTGCAGACAAAGGCTGCAGACAGCACACATTGTTTGTTATCTTTATTTTATAAGTGCACAAAGTTTTGTTGTTATTATGTCTGTATACAAAAAAAAGTAGAACCTTTACCGATTCGATTGATGCATTGCTCTTATCTGTACGATCAAAACTGAAAGTGTAATTTAAGTTCTTTTCGGGGTTATCAAGAGAACATGCCTCATAACGCGTATATGCATTAATCGACTCCACAGGGTTAACAAGACAATAATTTCCCACAACAGTAGCCTTAAGCAATTCTTAACTAACTGTTCAAAAACTATAAAGTAGTCTTATCAGTCTTATTCAAACCAGAGCAAACTGAAGTCGAGTACATAAAGCTATGTTGAAGGCTGCAAATGGAAATAATTTAAAAAAGTGGAGGAAAGACCATCTCAATGTATGATTTTATTTCACCCTCTACTAGACTGATCCTTCATACTATATATAATGAAAACAATAAACTGAATTAAAATTGCTGCAATAAAATAATATTTTATTACAGCAAGATTTCCAAAAGACTATATTTTCTACAACAGTAGCAATCCTTAAATAACCATTCAGCATTAACTATTCATCTTTTTTAACTATTCAACTAGATTATGCAAGCCGACAAGTTGCAACATTTTTACAATTTGATAAAAGTTGTATTTATTAATTTTGAGAATAATGTTAACTGATGAATCATGCACAATGGCACCAGGAATGCTTGAGAAAATAAACAGTTATAGCCAACAATATAAATTGAGACATTTCTGGGCCAAAAGAAAACAAACAGCCCTCACAAGCTACAGCCACCCTCATCCTCACCTTTCTAAATGGCCACACCACATGGGAAAACGTCCTGCTACACAAGCCGATATAAAAGCACAATTATTCCAATGTTACACCACCTCGCTCTTCCTCTCAAAGTTTGCTTCCCTTCCTAGTGTGAGGAAGAGAAAGGTGACTTTCATAGAACAGCAGAGAAGCTGACTCAGACAGTCCTGAGCCCCAGCAGGCCACAGGGCCAGCTTTCTCTCTCTACCCCAATCTGAACTCACCATGTATGGGTATTTTTTATAAGACGGCTGCCTGTGGTCTGTAATGGGCTGAAGCCAGATATCATTAGGTGTGTGAGTCAGGGCAGACTGATCTACTCCTGCTGTATTGAGATGGATAAATATAATCCATCTCTTCCATCCATTAGTTATTTATACTTGACCTTAATGCATTCCTTTTTTGGAGCACATTTAGCTTGCAGTGCCAGATCCGTATCTGCAGTGGTGTGTCCGGTCGGGTCCAAAAATTACCCGCCCCTGGAGGCAGATGTACATCTACTAGTTATCAGATACGACAGCTGGTTTATTGGTTGGAAAGCTCTCATAGGCCAAATGAGGCGATGAGTACTGTTAAGAAAAATGAGACTGCGGCAGTTATGCACAGAAACGTATCTTTTGGAGTGGAGGTGTTTTGATGGAATGTGCTGTGAAGGTGAAAAGTTCTACCTCAAAAAAAAAAGAAAAAAAACGGGGCACAAGGTGATGCTAGGCTTTATTTGGAGAATGAGACAGACAGAATTTGCTTCAAGGTCTCTGGTGCCCCTTTCTCACCAATAGGTCTTTGCTCTAGTTCACATCGGTCAAAATTCTTGGCACCTAATTATTGCAACGTCCTTTTCCCAAGATAACAGCTCTGAGTTTTTATCGTCTAATGTCTGATGAGTTTGGAGGACACCTGCTTCAGATTCCCAGCTCCATGTTGGTGCTTCTCTTCAGTTCACCCCACTCATTTTCTAGGGTTCATGTTATGGAACTGGGACAGCCATTGCAGAAGCTTTATTTTGTGCTCAGTAACACATTTTTGTGTTGATTTTGACATTTGTTTTGGATCATTGTCCTGATGGACGATCCAACCATGGCCCATTATAAGAGGCATTATAACAGAGGCAGTCAGGTTTAGATTTTTTTTTATCTGTTGGTATTTGGTAGAATCCATGATGCCATGTATCTGAACAGTAGTGTATTTAACTGTGGACATGGGGTACTTTTTATGTTTGCACCAAACCCATCTGGTGGGTTTGCTGCCAAAAAGCTCTTGTTTTAGATTCATCTGACCATTGAAGCCTGACCTGTTTGAAGTTCCAGTCATGTCTGACAACTGAATATGCAGGAGTTTGTTTTTGGATGAGTGAAGAGGATTTTTCTAGAAACCTTCCAGAACAACATGTGGTAATGTAGGGCCTGTTAGATTTTTTGTTGTTGTTGTTTTTTTTAAGGCTTTCTGACCCTAAGACTCAACTAATCCCTACAATTCTCCAGCTGTGATCACTGGAGAGTCTTTGGCCACTCAAAGTCCTCCTCACAGATTTTTAACATCTTTAGTTGATTTGAACTTCTTAATTATTGCCCTGATGGTGGAAATGGGGATTTTGCAACAAGTGGACTATTTTATATGCCTGGATGTTTTTGAGACTTTCAGATAAGTGTGACGCCCTGCTCGGAGTCACCTAGTATCATCATTCATCAGTGCAGAGGAGTGTGTGTATTTTTGAAGGGTCACTCTCTTTCCTCTCTCCATCTCTCTCTCTCTCACTCACAAATTTGACAGATAAAGGAAACGGAGCACCAGTGCATGACAGCTAACAATGACCCTCTTCTCCCTTTACACACACACACACAACCCTTTGGTGGTCAAACTCTGTTTCTTCATTTAGAGCAAACATTTAAGGCCAATTTAACAGGTCTGCAGGCAGCCTTCAGTCCAATCACAGCTCACAGGCTCATAAGAATGTGGGAAAGGAGATGTATACTTCCTGCGCATGATTAAGTATGTGTGTGTTTGTGTGTGTGTGTGTGTGTGTGTGTGTGTGTGTGTGTGTGTGTGTGTGTGTGTGTGTGTGTGTGTGTGTTTCAGCACCTGCTGTCAGGAGTGGACGTGATGCTGACAGGTCAGTAATGTAGGATTAGGCTGGAGGGATTTCTGCTTGCTGCTGCTCTGCGGAGATGTCCTTGGAAAGGACGCAGTTCACTGCGGAGTGACATCGCTACTTCGACTTCCCTTCCCACAATTCATTTAACAGAGCGAATAAAATGCAAACAGGATGTTTGTGTCGCATCTACAGCTCGGGTATTCTTTACCTGCGGTTTTATCTAAAAGGCCTCTTTTAGTGGCAGTCAAAGAAACACTTCCCCTAACAAACGTGTAATACGTCCTTAAATCGCAAATGAAAGGGAAAAGAGAGGGAGAGTGTGGACGAAAGAGAAGAGAAACGTCTCGCTTTATTTTTTATGTGTCTCCGTCTATGCAAAAACTCACCGGGACACAAAAGAAGCCATTACTGCTTACCATTTGTTGAATTCTCTGGTGCCAGAAAACTGACAGGTCCATTTCTCTAGCCGTTCAGAAAGAAAGCGCGAGAGACAGCCATCGCATAGGATACCTAATTACCTCACATTGTGAGGGACAATACAGCCGGCGATAAGCCACCTTACTTAGAAGAGGGCCGTACGGTTTGTGCGCGAGCATATGTGTGTGGGAGGACACATGTGTGCCGGACAGACGTGAACTGCATGATCTCTACATCCGTCTCGGTCCGAGCAGCAGACAGTGATGATAGTTGCTCAAATGACTAATGTCTTCAGTGGTGAAAAATTAATGATTTTTCTAGCCAGGGTTAATGGACATGTCAAACACAGAAAATGAGTTGTTTGAAAGTAAATTACTGTAATCAAGGGAGCTTCAACAACACCATCAAGACTCCACCAACATGACGCTCTCTCCCTCTTGCAAACACTCAGTGCTTCTTCTTTCCTGTGAAGGAAATTCACACGTCCAAACACTCGTCCCGTCTTTAGAGGAGCAGAGGATCAGGTGATCTTTCATAAGAACACACTGAACAATTCATGAGAGCAATCCAGAAGAGGACAGTTCATGCACAACGGCCCATCCTGAGGAGGAGTATTACTCTGATGAGGCAGTTCTACAACAAAAGTTTGATAAATGTTTTGCAGCGACTTTGTTTATGTCCTGAAGTCTTGACATAGGAGGTTACAAAACACATTCTAGAAGAAAAAAGCTCAGAGGAGGGAGATAAAGACGCAAACAGCAGCTATCAGTGATTCCACAGGGGGAGCTATTGATGTGCACAAATGCCATTGCAGCACTAAAAGCCTGTGTGTGTGTGTTTGAGAGTGTAGGACCTATCCCAATTCAGACACGGGCTCAGCTTTAAAAAGAGGATCGTACTAGAGAGAAGGCAGGTTTCGGTGAAGAATGATTCAGTCTATTTTAAGCAAACACAAAAAGCTACTGTGTAATAAGATCTGTTATCCCAAAATGGGCTCACTGAGCACATTCAAAATAACAATGAACAACAAAATTTGCCATCTGTCTCATACTTAAATGTCGATGGATTTTCAATATTATGTCAAGCATTGTAAAATAGCTAGTAAAGCTGGTTTTGTTTGTCTCATTGCTACAGACCAGCAGGGCTGCACGATTAATCAGCTACTGTCAACAAAAGAGAATCTTAAGTGCTCCCTGTGTTTTTTTGCCATAATAAAAGCTTCATAAGTTAAAGTTTGAAAATTAAGAAATGAAAACAGTTGTTTAGTGACAACATCTATTTTTTTATTTTTCACAATTGTTTTTTATTTTACAGTGAAATAATAATGGTAATATATAATAATGGCAATATTTCTTATTTTATTTATTATTATTCTTAAATACTAGATTTATTATTTTTATATTAAACAATACCAACAATATTTATTATTATTATTATTATAATTATTATTAATAAAGTCAAGATATATAAATCACAAATGTATATTTTATTTTTGTTGAAATTGTGCCCTATACCAAAAAAAAAAAAACAGTTTTGCCCCAAATTTGCAACTCTACAAACCAGAGATCATAAAGTGTTTGAAAGTTTTTGTCAGCGCTGTCTTCCTGTTTACATTTCTACAGAAATCATATTTATGCCCCTCCTCTCTCACTTTTTCTCTCTAATTTCTTCCACTTCCACATCCACATGCTCTGTTCTTATCCCTCTATCCATACCGCACAAGGGTGAAACCCCCGAGCCTGCCAACCACATATGACCAGGAACAGAGATAACAGGTGTGTGTTTGTGAGTGGGGCGCCTCTGTGACTGACATACTGCAAACACAAAGATATGTACCTTGGGCAGGCATTTGCTGCAGGCTCAGATTGTGTACTATTAGCTGGTGTGGTAAGTGAGTTTGACGGCAGCGAGATTGGAACTGGGAGAGCTGTGGCAGCGATTCAGAGGGCCAACAGCAGCCAACACAATACACATATAGAACATTGAGGGCCCCATGGCACTGAGGGCAAGAGCAAAGCAATATGTAAGTGTATGTGAAACAGTGCAGCGGAGAGAAACAAGAACGGAAGAGAAGAGATGGCACATAATAAGCAGAGGTGAGGTAGCATGAGACTGGACACGACAAATAAAATAAATACAAAAATAAAACGAGCAGAGAAGAGAAGAGAAGAGAAGAGAAGAGAAGAGAAGAGAAGAGAAGAGAAGAGAAGAGAAGAGAAGAGAAGAGAAGAGGGACTGGGGTCTGTGCCCGACTGTCTGCCTGGCATTCACAGTCCCAGCTGTGCCTGCCTCTTTGCCTCCATTCCAGCTCCGGTCCCCAAGCTGCCACTAACGATCACTCGGCCTACCCCAGCACACTTAACATGCAGACCATGCTAAATCACTGCTGCGAGACACACACACACACACACACACACGTAAACTCCAAACCACACATACACAATCTGAATTTAAGACTACATGACAGAGAGGATCTTACATAAGCAAAACAGTCAGCACTGTACTATTTTGATCTCTAGAACACACAATTTTGCACACAACGTTGCCGTACTCATTTCGATCAAAGAGAGCTGACTGATGATATGTCTGATATCATTTGAACATATAGATACACTTCAATATCATACATAGTAACTGGGCCAATAATATCATAATATCATAATATCATAATATCATTTGTCTAAATTTATGTAAATGTAACTGTAATAACAACATAATAATAATAATAATTATTATTATTATTATAGCTTAATTATTTTAGTATTGAGTATTTATGTAATGATTTCTTTTAAATATAATTTTAATTCAAATAAAATAAAAATTTGATAAAATGTAATTAATTCAAATAAATGTAAATGTAATAATCATTACTTATATAATAATTAATACATTAATACACAATGTGTGTGTAATACTGTATGTTTGTGTTATTAAAACAAAATCAATCTTATATAAATAATAACCATGTATTTAATAATATAGAATTTGAATATATAATTACATTACATTTACACTGAAAATAAATATAATGTAAATATATTATTAAAAATATTTCATATAACAATATTGGATTAAATTAGGACCGCCTACTCCCCTGTTAACAGGTGTAAACTGAATCAATGTGACATGCGCTAGGCCACAGCTCCTACATAATACATTTGACACCAAAGACACTGAAGAAAGAACTTCAAGATGTGCTTTGCAGTTTTTCAGATTCATAAAGAACGATAAAAAATTACTATCTCCATGGTGAATAAGCCGACGGCTACATTTCCATTTTTGTTTCTTTTGTTCATCTGCAAGCCTCGCTGTCATAGCGTGCAAGAGCGGTGACCGGCGTGTTAATGAGTCCTAAGTGGCACTGTTTGTGTTTACACCTGTTTATGTGCAGGCTGTTATCAAGCTTTACATGGAGTAAACATACACACAAACACAAACACAGTGGATGTGTGTTTGCTGCTCTTCTATGAGCCAACATCACTTCTGTTCGCCTCCTGCCTGCTGTTTCTGTGTATTTCTGCCCTGCATCTGTCTGCAAACAGCCTTCCACATATAAAGAGAGACCCCTAACTGCCCATCTGTCACTTCCATTCTTTCTCCTCCTCTCTCCTTGATTCAGTCTCTTGTTCTGTGAGCAGTAGGGATGGGTGCTATGATTGTATATAGATACAGTAAAAAATACAGCAGATAGTATGTAAAACAGAGTTCCCCAACTCCCAGGTCGTGACCCAGTATGGTGGAAGTGTTGCAACCGGGTTCTGATTGTATGCGATCAATTTAAACAATTTCATGTAAATTAAATGTTCAATTAGTAAATGAATGATTGTTCTGATTTGTCATATATTAGGGGTTACATGGCTCGCAGTTGATCCATGATAATAAAATATAAAATATAAATAAAAAATTATAATAAAAAAAAAAAAAAAAAAAAAAATATATATATATATATATATATATATATATATACACTATTGGTATAATATTAATATAATGCTATATAATTGTCACACTGACCAGCCCAACTGTGCAGCATAAAATATAAGAGCTAAGAAGGTGACAAGCTATTCCTCAGTGGTGGGGGTGGGTGGGTCTGGGCAGGCCTGCTTTATCAGCAGAATATGAGCAGCCCTCTCTTTCCCTCCCTTCACCACTCTCTCTCTCTCTCTCAACCCCCCACCCCTTCTGTCTGGGGAACTCAAGGGCAAGCACTCAGCTGTCGCCTCTCTCTCCCTGTCCCAGCCCGGCTGCACACTTACCTAACCACACCTTACCATACCACACATGGGACACTCTCCCATGAAACCTCATGCTGGAACATACAACATACGGACATTAATATACCACCGGTAGAGTGTGACCAGCTGAAGCCTTGTGTCACATACAGAAAATTGACCAAAGTCATCTGTATTCACCTATGGTATATATAGAACAAAAGTAACCTTACCTACATATAAAACGCAAAGAATACAGTCACCTTGGAGCACAGCTAACACAGTCACCTCACTTACACTATACAATAAAATGAAATTAAAGTTACTCCACATCACATCCAGTGCCAGCAGTGTCCTGCAGTGTGACATTCTATTACAATTATATGTATGATCATACAATTAATTTGGCTTTTATTAGCTTACTTGAATTTTCATGGTATATTTGAACTTTAAAATTTTAAAATATTTAAAATTATTTGTCACATTTATGTAAACAGAAAATAAATATATATAAAAAATTAAAAAAAATAAACAAATGGAAAATAAACAATAATTAAATTAATACATGTTAATGAATTAAAATAGAAATCAGTGAAACCAATAATAGTTAATTTAGCTTTATATATATACATACATATACATACACTCACCTAAAGGATTATTAGGAACACCATACTAATACTGTGTTTGACCCCCTTTCACCTTCAGAACTGCCTTAATTCTATGTGGCATTGATTCAACAAGGTGCTGAAAGCATTCTTTAGAAATGTTGGCCTATATTGATAGGATAGCATCTAGCAGTTGATGGAGATTTGTGGGATGCACATCCAGGGCACGAAGCTCCCGTTCCACCACATCCCAAAGATGCTCTATTTGGTTGAGATCTGGTGACTGTGGGGGCCATTTTAGTACAGTGAACTCATTGTCATGTTCAAGAAACCAATTTGAAATGATTCGAGCTTTGTGACATAGTGCATTATCCTGCTGGAATTAGCCATCAGAGGATGGGTACATGGTGGTCATAAAGAGATGGACATGGTCAGAAACAATGCTCAGGTAGGCCGTGGCATTTAAACGATAACCAAATGGCACTAATGGGCCTAAAGTGTGCCAAGAAAACATCCCCCACACCATTACACCACCACCACCAGCCTGCACAGTGGTAACAAGGCATGATGGATCCATGTTCTCATTCTGTTTACGCCAAATTCTGACTCTACCATCTGAATGTCTCAACAGAAATCGAGACTCATCAGACCAGGCAACAATTTTCCAGTCTTCAACTGTCCAATTTTGGTGAGCTCGTGTAAATTGTAGCCTCTTTTTCCTATTTGTAGTGGAGATGAGTACCCGGTGGGGTCTTCTGCTGTTGTAGCCCATCCGCCTCAAGGTTGTGCGTGTTGTGGCTTCACAAATGCTTTGCTGCATACCTCGGTTGTAACGAGTGGTTATTTCAGTCAAAGTTGCTCTTCTATCAGCCTGAATCAGTCGGCCCATTCTCCTCTGACCTCTAGCATCAACAAGGCATTTTCGCCAACAGGACTGCCACATACTGGACGTTTTTCCCTTTTCACCCCATTCTTTGTAAACCCTAGAAATGGTTGTGCGTGAAAATGAGAATTTGAACAGGTGTTCCTAATAATCCTTTAGGTGAGTGTGTGTATGTATATATATATAGATAATAAAGTGCTGGACAACAATTTTTTTTTTTTTTTTTGAATTACGATAAATCAAATGATTATGCAATTAATCGCATTGTTATGCAAAAAATTTATAATGCATTCAAAAGTAGTGTATTGTGCACTTATTTCATTTAAAATTACTGCTATATGAACTAGTGCTATAACAATTGGTTTGCAAACACTTTAAACAAATAAGGTCCTTTTTTACAGCAGTAATCCTTTTACATAGTTTCAGTTAAAATATTTATTGTAAATATTAGCTTATAATATTAATGTAATTAAATTAAATATAAAAAAGCTATTTGTCACTCCCAGGACTAAGACATTTCTATAGAAAATATTTTATAGTTTGTTATAGAAAAACAAGTTATGCTCAGAGTCCAGAGCCTGAATCGTAACATTATAACAGGTATCTTCCGATTAGAGACCTGCACGATCGCGGGATCCATCGCAGCAGAGTGCGGCGCGGGACAACACTTGATGGGTAGGTAGAGACTCGTGTGTGCGGGATCTGGGAGAATAGTTAGGGTGTGCTCACACTAAGCAATCTTAACCCCCAAAGCCTGGTTCATTTGACTAGTGCGATTGTTCCATTCAGCAGTCCCTGGTTCGGTTGGAAGAGGTGGGCCAGAGCGTGGTTCAGTTATATATAGATTGGTTAGTGTGAGCGCTAACCACGCCGGAGTGCAGATCTTCTGATATGTGGTATTTCTGAGCGGCTTAAGCAATAAATGTGTAAAGCAATATATTGTGAGAGGGCCCTGTGTTACCGCATCCCATACGACTCAAAATAATAAATCACAAAGTTGACAAAACAATGCACTTTACTGTGCTGAGCAAGCACTGCACTGCTGTCTCCACGTGCTATCGAAAATTTCCTATTTCCCATTTATGAAGGAGCCTGTCCTCCAACAAAAAACGACCATATAGGTCTATTGTGCAAGCACCTTATTATGACCTATATTTATGTTTGAAAGTTAAGCACCCTCTAGCGGGCGTAAAAATAACGTCATTATCAATCAAAATGCATGTTTGTTTAAATGCAATGTGTGGGCTTTTTACACCGATCTCACAGTATTTCCTACATATTTTACAAGGTGGCTTATTCGTTTGAATGACCACACCTAACCCCACCCCTAAACCTAACCATCACAGAAATCATGCTAAATTATGATTTATTGAGCATATACATTTTCGTGCACGTCCGTTCCCTGGGATCGAACCCATGATAGCATGATTACATATCAAGGTATAACGCAATAATCTACCAACTGAGCTACACGAAACGCAAAACAGAGTGCAAATAAAAGAGTAGAAAACATTAATATGAAAACGACCTTTTGCCAATTGGGGCGCAATTGTAGTAAACGCTCTGATGGGTCGTATTTCAGGGATTTGGACAAACGACCTATACGAGCATATTGGAGGACAGGTTGTTATGAAGTCATGATTACGAGCTCATTGCATTTTTCTCTGTTAAAAATAACACTGGACAGTGGTTTGTGAATGCTGATGCTTAGCCTAAATAATTTGATTGGGAGCATCCCCTCCTGTGACCCATGATTGGTCTGTATGTGTATTCAGAGCCAGTGAGCAACGGACTTTCATAATAATAAAAAAACTGTGTTAACGCGCTATAAAATAATTATTGGCGTTAATCAATTAATGTGTAAATAAAGTCTGAAGTCCTAAAAAATGCAACTCGAGTCCGAGTCACTAACTCGAGTGTCCATCTCTGGCTCGAAGCATCAGAATCAGCATCATTATCAGCCGATCACCGTGACAAGAAATCGGTACGCAGTATCGGCTGCAAAAATCTTGATCGGAGCATCCCTAATACATATTTATATATGTATGTATATGTGTGTGTGAGAAATATATATATATATATATATATATATATATATATATATAGTGTATACCTTAAGTATACATTTTTATTTAAAATAATAAAGGTTTTATTATTTTTAATCAAATTTTTCTTTACTAGGTTATGTAAATAGTCCTTTTTTAAAATGTATTCTTTATAAGTAAAAATATTTAATTTAGTCTCTCAATTAATATGTGGTTATTAAAGCTGCATGTATTATTATTAATAATAATAATAATAAATTGCTGTTTTAAATCATTTTATATGGAGTACAGTGTCACAAAACAGTATTTCATTCCCAGAAATATTTCATCCCAACTAGACACCATTTTGGATTGAAAATCAAATTCAAATCTGGAAATGTACAGAAAATGTTGGGATTTTTTAATGTGCGAAATATTATTGGCGGGCTTTTTGGATCATTCTCAAATCATGCTGACAAACACAATCATCAGGTTTTAATGAAATTGTTGTAATGCAAAACAGCATCATGTTCACAAGTGGAGTGTATATTTATACAAAATGTTATTTGTCAACTTCCCAGTTATCACAGGCGAATGCATTAAGCAGATGCCAAACACTTCTCACTCCACACTTCAACACACTTCACACCTCTTCAACTTTACACAGCTACTAAACTCCTTATACAGCAGTCACCTCATTTTTAAATCCGTAACTCACTAGGCAATCAGTTTTTTCAAACCATTTACACATGCAACAGTTACTAAAACCTCCTAGCATCTGATCTGATAACAAAAGCAGCCACAGCAACATGACAGTACAAAACAATCACATTACATAAGTCTCATTAAAAGTGATGTGAAGAATAACATATATGACAGAGTGACCACATCAAACAATCCTAAGCAGTCTCTTAGCAACCCCTCCAACACCATAATCAAAACAGTCCCCAAGCAGCCAGTCCAACATTGTTACCAAATGCCATTGTCAATGTAACAACATCTGTCTCTAGCTTTATTCAGGATCATCATCACCATCATAATCTTCCAACTACAGTCTCAGTCCCACGGCTGCTAACAGTCGGCTTCTGATAGCTCATACACAACAGTCAGACGGTCTCCTAGCTTTCCCTCCCACAGATCAGAGCACTATCGTGACAGCGCTCCCAAGAGAGCATTGGCAGGGCGGAAACAAATATGTTCCCCAACTTTGGACTTTCTGACACAATTTGCCACTGCTACGGAGTTTGGCAGCAGCAACACGGGAGCTCACGGAGTGTGTGAAAACGCGTGTGTGATTGTTCCTGCAATATGCCGTGCTACTCAGAAACTGTAGATACTGACAGCATTTTCATCTCTATGTATTTATTAGTTCTTGGTGCGACAGGCTCTGTGCTTTTTGCCTAAATGAATAAGGATTCACTTTGGAGATTTATTTTCGTTATTAAAAGTAACATAAATTTACACTAACTGCGACGAACAAAATGGCACTTGTGTTGTAATTCAGAGTTGATATACAATAAAGACTAATTTCAAAACCTATTAAATAAACAGTTAGGTTTTTGCTAGAAAACAATCTTGCTGAAATTAAATGCAGTGAACACACACACACAGTTCTCCTGTAATCATCTTTCTCAGTGGGAGGCCTGTGGAAATAGAGCCGACTGCCTATAAAAACAAGCAGGGCTACTTTAACAAGTGGTTATATCTTCTTGAACAGACAAGACATATGAGATCTCTTTTAATATCACAATTGGTTCTGCAAGACAACAATGGAAATTTCAGATTTTTCTCTGAGTAAAAGACCTCTGTCTTCCAGAGGTCATGATTGTCATCTCAATATGCATCCATATTTGCCCATTTAATTAAGCTTGCCTTCAAAACAGAGTTCATGAGCTCAAACACTTATCAAATATTTCAAAGAGTAATTTATCTGACCTATGCTGTTTATATTTATTTTATATATCTATGCACTTAAGCTGCATAACAAAATGTAACGACTGGGCGAAGAAGTGTCAGGAAGCAAGTGCGAGATTAATGATATTTAATGAAGACAATGATACAGACAGTACTTGAGTCACAAACAACGCTGGGAGGAATGCACAGTCCAAGATGGTGGCGATGAGTGACGAATCCGGAAGGCGGAGGGGAGTAGGCAACAGGAGAGGGTGACACAGGAACTGCGGGGAAGCGAGCCGAAGGTATGTGGTGTTGCTTGGTGGTGGGTTGCGTAGAGTGGACGGGGTTCCGGGGAGAGATGGACATCCAACGCAGAAACACACAAGAAAGCAAAACATAGGTCATAAACATGAATCAACGCTCTCACGAACACAAGACGCTAGACAAGCCAATATATAGGGATGAGTAATGAGTGACAGTGTGAACAGCACTTTCATCGGTATTAATAATTGTGTTTGTTATTTTGATTTTAAAAGTCTTATAAGGCTATTTAACATATTTTAAAAAGTTTTATATTTCTGTGTTGCAAAGCTGAATTTTCAGCAGCCATTACACCAGTTTTAGCTTCACATAAATCCTTCAGAAACCATTCTAATTAGCTGATTTGTGCCTTAATTTCATTATTGTTGGAAACAAATGTGCTGCTTACAATTTTTGTGGAAAGCTTGATGCATTTTTCTTAAGTAAAGATAAGTAAAAAAGTTCCTTTTACCTTAATGTGCCCTTGATGAATAAAAGTAATTATTTCTTCAATTTTGCTTAACCAAATAATGATTTTTCTCAAGGTGGGTAAAACACTATTTATGGTCTACAACACCTTGCATTTTGTGTAAGATTGGATGTAAACACACCATTTACTCTTACTCATAAGGAATTTTGAAAAAAGTAAAACCTGTAACAAACTGTAATGAGCTATGAAAGAGCCTTCTCTGAGCGATAAAATGTTCCTCTGGTGTATTAATTACAGATGCGTTTTATCGTTCCATCAGTCATTTTCATCGAGAGAGAAGCTTTAGACCACTTTTATTTATATCCTAAAGAATTCAGACTCATAGATTTCTCCGTCTCTGTACAAGAGATAAGGAGAGGACGTCCATGGCACGTGAAGGTCGTGCGTCTGCAGCAGGAAGCGGGCTGAGGCAGCAGGGTGGTTCGCTCCTCTAATCTAATCTAAACGGGAAGAGGCTTCTGAGGGAGATGTAATTTCAGAGGCCCAAAAACAGCAGCTTCAAATGCGACTGATCACATTAGCTTGCCATCACTTAATAGGATTTATCTACTGTAACAGCAGAGCGCACCCATTACAAATGACTTAAGCTCAGAGAGCAGTAACTCAATAGGGAAAAAATTAATATATATCAGAAATAATTACCCCCCCCCCCCTCCACCAAAAAAACACTGTTATTCCACCCACCAAACATCTCCACCAGTCTCACCACCTCCAAAGCTCTCAGATCTGTCATTAATCATGCTGAGATTTCTGGGTTGGATAAGATAATTAAGACAGGAGAGACAGAGAAGTGAGGTGTGGATTTTAAGGTTAGAGAAACGAGGCGTGTTTGAATGGCAGAGATAAGTACAGCAGTTAGAAAGTGACAGTTCGGAGAGAGAAAGAGAACGAGAAGGAGAAAAGAAAAAGAACGAGAGAAAGAGAGAGACTGTCTCACCTCTGCTGTGTGTGATCCATCAAACAAGGGAAAAACACAGGAATTCATCATAGCAGAGCATTCGGACTGTGCATATCAACATTATGTGAAATCGCCTGTCGGCAAGAGGAGGAGGAGGTATAAAAAGAAAAACAAATAAATCAAACGTGTTTTATCTGTTTCTTTGTTTGTCTCAAGTTGTTTTTCAGGAAACACGGGTGACGAAAAAAAGTTAAGTGAGAATGCTTTGTATGTACAGACTGAGCATGTATATCAATTAATGTCTTCATGTATGTGTGTACTATTTTACGTTATTAGATAGCATTAGAAATGCATCCATGTGTGTGTTTGTGTGTACTTCAGCTAAATGGCGTTTCCATCACTCTCTGCCAGTTCCACCTGATTTCATCTACTTCTGCCTGAACAAACAGCCAGTTGGGAGGCAGCTAGCATCGGACTGGGAATGAAGAGCCTCGTATTGAGACAGAGAAACAGGCGAAAAGACAAAGCGGGGAGAGAAAACTGCTGGCATCTGCTACTTCATTAGCTGGTGAGGTTAAAGAAGTATTGCTTCAGTCTGGCTGACAAGAGAATGAAGAAATATCCACCTGGAGTCAAACACAATGGAGAAGATGGGCCATTCGTCACTCTGAGAGGCTAGGAGTATGGATGAGAGAGCCACTGCAGATGGGCCAAGAGCAGACGATGGAGCACACACACACATGCATGCTCGCACACACGCACATGTTGATTGTTAGACTTGCAGTTGAGATTGAAGTATTCGGCTGGTTCATTGTAAAGTACTGTTCACTTTAACCTTATTTAGAAACACACAAAGGCTATAATGTATTTAACTAATTATGAAAACTATAAGATTATATCAAATTCAAATAAGGCAAGTCACAGTGTAAAATTGATCTTAACTGAATTCCTTCTAGCAGGAATCGTGAAAGAGTCCAGTGGGCTACAGGATGATTTGAGGGTGAGAAAAAATAAATAAAAATGCATATATATATATATATATATATATATATATATATATATATATATATATATGCGAAAAATGGTAAAAAATTATAACAATACATGAAATAAAATACAATAATACGGATCCAACAGAGTTTGATGATGATCAATACACGTTTAAGTAATTTAAAGTCCTCTTCCTCATTAAATGAGTGAATTCCATGTATTTCCTTTTGTTTTCCCCTTAACATTAGTTATTAAAGCATAAACTTTATCCTGGAATTTATAAATCTCCAGAAGAGCAAGTGTTCATGTACTAAAAAATTACAAAATGACTTCATTTTTTCCAGTCATATCTAACACATGGCTGGATATATATATATATATATATATATATATATATATATATATATATATATATATATATATATGAAAGAGATGTGCGGGTCTGTTTTAATGCGAGCGTGAGTGTTCCAGTGTTCCACGGTTCGCATTCCCTTCAGAAAGGCTGATTTGTTACATAATAAAGTGATGAGTGAGGAGGAAGATGGAAGCTCAGTGTGGTGGCACTGTGATCAGAGCTTCTTTACGGGTTATTAAGATGTACCTGGGTGTGACAGGGCATCAATAACTTCAGTGCTGCCAGAGCTAGCCCGCTGAGATGCAGATGGCATACATGACTGGATATCAGTGATTATGCAGCATAATTAAAGGCAATCATAATATCACAAAGTTTCACTTGCACTTTTGCAAGAGGCTGAAGCACAATTAAGACGTTATGCTTGAAACAATGTGCATCGCAAGAAGAAAAAGGGTGATCAAGAAGGAGAAAGAGTAAAATAAGGAATTACAGGCTTACAAATATCAACTATATACATTCTTTGGTATTAAGAGCTAGAGGACTAAATTTGAAAATTTTCTAAAGAGAAAAGTGAGTGGTGCTTCTCTGAGCATTCTCGCCATCATGATGCTAGGGTGTTCTGGGTGGTTATAGAAGGCCTAATTAAATCGGAAAAGATAAAAAGTGCATCGTGTGAAATGGTTTGTGTATTTTTGCGTCCATTAATTTTTCCTTTTTTAAACCATGACAGAAAAAAATTAAAAAAGAATGGCTGTTGTATTTTTACATGCTATGTTGAAAACCAAAATTGAAACAAAAATGCACATAAAATGCTGTGCAAAAAAGTTAAATATTGACTTCTTTTCAGATCTTTGTTTATTACTTTTTTCACCTTTAACAAACATTTTTAAAATGCACAACTAGTATGTAAAAAAAATGTTGTTTTTACAAGTTCTGTTTGGCCAAATTAGAAGTAATGCTTCTCCAGCATGTTTGATTTTGAACTACAATCGTCTATATATAGGCTATTCTTTAGAAATGGTCTGGCTTATGGCAAATATGTAAATATAATATAAAATTATAGCCTATAAAAATATAAGTTCTCCAGATAAAGGCTGGCCAAGTTTCAGAACCAAATTGTATTTAGTGAAGATGTTCTAGCCCTTAATTCACATTTATTTTGACACATTTTTGCCCCATCTTTTGCTGTGGTTATTACTATCATTGCAGTTGCCGTATTAACTGTATATGCGGATCACTCTGGAAACTTTACAGCGTGTAAGCGGCCACTGGTCCTCTTAGCAGCATGAAACACAAAACTTTTGAACAAACTATAGCCACGAAAGCACGCAAGATTTCACAAATTTTCCATTACAATCAATTAATCTCTTTACATTGCACAGCTATTCTCTTATTAACATCATGTCTACACTTTGTTTGCTTTAATGAGAGGATTCGCAAGCTTGTACCATTTAGCAGTAGGCACAGAACAAAACTGCAGCATTTTATTGGCCATTGCATTCAAGAAATCAACAGACACTCTATGTCTGTGATTGGCTATTGATCAACGCTGCAAAAACACATTGTAAATAAAAATATTTGAAGCTGGAGTATTTGCCAAATATGTTTCGCCATGTCCGATTTTTACAGGCTCGGGGTGCTCTCGCTTTCGTTTGAGGCTACTCATCACCTTAAGCACCTTCGTAGAGCAAGGCCTAGATACAAACAGGTGATTTAATGCAAATAATGAAATATGCAATAACTATATCACACATATTTTGAGAAACTAGTTTTATGATCATTATAATCTTTGATGCCAGGTTTTTTTTTTTTTAAGCAATAGGTTACCTGTAGCCACACCGGAAATTCTAGACGACGTGTATAGAGAAGCAAAAAGGCTAAAATTTTAATTTAGCATTTATATACATTAAAAAACAAGCTGCTTATCACGCTCTCAATACACACGTCACATAGGGCTCCCTTACGCCAAACTGAAGACTAGAGCCATCAGGAACAAACAAATACTCACACTTGCATGCTGTGACATAAATTGGGATCAAAGTTAAGCCATACATTCAAAAATAAATAAATAATAATAATAACACTGTCATTAGGACAATAGCCTTTCAATATGTACTAATATGTATTTTTGAAGTACTTTGTAAATAAGGTATAGCTTTTGTAATTTAAGGTACTGACCCACTGATAATTTTGTACTTATATTTTTTGAGAGTGCATGAAAAACTAAAATATGGAGAACACACTAGAGAAGAGCAATTCATATAAATGGTACAAGCACAGGAAATGATTTTAATTTAAGCCACATTAGCATATAAAATACTTTGAAAACATATGTAATGACTTTTTACCCAAATATTAGTTATCTGAAAACACACTAGCTAATGAGGGTACTACTGTCAAGCTGAGAGGACATATTGAGTGTGTGCGATTCCTTATCTAGAGCGCACACAGTCTTGCAGGATGATGGCCTCTCATAGCTGTCCTTGTGTGGACAGCGGTGATGGGAAAGCAAATGGAGGGTGGGAGTGTGTTTCTGTGTGTGTGTGTGTGTGTGTGTGTGTGTGTCCCTCTTGGATAATAGACTATTGGGATTAAATATTGGCTAGTGCTTCAGGTGGAGGGCAGTGAACTGGCTTGTAATGCATCATACTCAAGGCCTCTACTCCTCCACCCTCCCTGTCTCTTTCCATCCATCTCTCTTTCTCTGTCACTACAATCCTCTGTATGGTTTATTTATGATAAGACCCCCCTCTCCCAAACGAATTTGCCTTATCCAAACAAGACGGGCTGAGAAAGCGTTTAAAATAAATGACAAACAGGATTCAATCTGACTTGCATTTCCAGACAGATATAATTACCTCCCATTTCAATCAACTTCATTGCTATTTTTGTCCACTAAATATCATCTTCAAGCTATCTGCTCCCAAACCTTCAATTTCGCATAATCATTTCTGTGCATAAAGTTTCCCCTCTTTGGCCAGAATTTCAGATATCTAAATGTTGGAGTGACTTTGCCTCGCCCGGATGCTGTTGCGCATGGATAAATGTGACATTTCGCCTCTAAATTAGCATAATCACATTGACGACCGTGGAATTGTATTGACTGCAGTACAATGGATTTGATTAGTTGAGGGGGAGCAAACAGCAGCATTATAATCAAGCTGGAAAAGTCACATGTATTTTTCTCGGTTTTGTTGGAGGCTATCTGTGGCAACACTCCTGTCTCACATTATGCATCCTCGCTAATGCAGGCTGGAAGCGGCTAACAAGCAGCATGCTAACTGCTGTTAGTGCCGTTGTCCGTATATTAGTGAGGCTTGGTTGGTTTGTTTCGCATCATCTGCGGTGATAAATGCCGGTCTCCTTTCGCAGCAATGACATTCATTTTGTGCTCAGCACTTTGAAAGTAGTAGTCTAACTTCAGAGAACAAAAGAAAAGTGAAAACAAAACATAAACCTAAAACACACATGAAATTTAACACATTAAATAGCCTTTCATTTCTGAATAAAAATGTGTTTATTAGAAAAAACATCTATAGTGAGATGGTAACGTGTTAACTTTAGCTGAATTAGCATATCTTTAAATCACCAAAGGGCTCTGGCGTATTTAAACCGAAAGTGAAATCTGCTAGTCAGGGTTATTTTAGCATGACTTTGTATGTTTATCTAGTGTGTTCAACCTTGACTGTCATTAACATGAATCTGCTCAGCACAATCTTCTAAAGCTTTACTTAAGCAAGTCCATAAAAATCAACCAGGGGCCTTTGTGCAAAAGAGATGCTAATTTATTTTTACCGCCCCTCCGTTGTAAATAAAGCACTATTTCAGATGTTCAATTACAATAAGTAGCTTTCATGTAGGAGCTCAAACTATGTTGTGGCCTTATCAGTGAGAAAAGAGAGAGGGAAACGAGAGAGATAGATATAAACAGAGGGAGAAATAAAGAGAGAGGGTTTTATTTAGATCGCATACAATTACTCACAGTCGTTTTGTAAGTGCAACAAACTGCAGTGGGTTTCTGCACCGCTCATTTGCTTAACAAGGTAAAAGCCAGAGCGGCCAGTCACAGAATCTAGACAGATGTCTTCATGAAAGGGGAGAATCCAAAAGGAGACCAAACAAGTGTGTAAAGCATCACTATTAATATTGCTCAGATCGTTTATGTTAGTGATTTGAACAAACGAAACTGTTTGTGCTACAGGAATGATTAATATTCCTCAAAATTATGTGGCTTGCAGAGGAGAAGTGCGCCATTATTTTTCTAAGCAATCAGATGTACATTTTTTTAGGGTGGGCTCTTTCAACTTGGGCTGACAAGCAACCAGCCAAAACGCCCTAAAAACCACTTAGCAACCTCCTGGAACATTCTTGACACCACCTAGAAACCAGACAGAATAACCTAGAAACCACCTAGAACACTCCATAAACCACACAGTTACCCCCTGTGAACCAACCACAACATTTCAAATTAAAAGAAGAAGAAACCAAATCAGTGATGTTACTTCCCTGACATTTTTTTAATTGCATACAAATCATATTTGCCAAATCAAATCAATGTTGAGTTAGCCCCACCCATGTGAATGATGTCTCAGGGAACCTCACACAAAGACACCCAAAAACATGGGTGTTTCAGGACCCTTCAGAAATCAAAACATTTCTGCAATTTTCAGCCATTTCTTTAAGTACAGTATATACTGTTATGTCAAATAAGAGATAAATGAAATGTTTTTTTTTTCTGTGTTTGTGTATGAACAAATAGTACTTTATAATTTTATATAACTTTATTTTAAAGAAAAGAAGACTTGCACAAAGCTAATCTCAAGGTCAAACCATTGGCCTTACTGAAAGATAGACTACCAAAGAATTAAGCATGTGAACAAAAAACACAGTTTAAATAAATTTACAAATAAATACATCATAAATTGTTTTGTAGAGCAGATTATTTTCATAAATTATTTTTTATTTTTATTTTTTTTAATGGACTTAAATGGTACAGCGCTACAAAACATGTGCAAACTACAGCCAAGGCAAGCTAACCTTGAATGAAAAAATGTATGTTAGCCTTAACCTTAATGTGGGCACAATTTTTATGATTCTTAGTCAAGTCAAGTCACCTTTATTTATATAGCGCTTTAAACAAAAAAAGATTGTATCAAAATAATTGAACAACATTAATTAGGAAAACATTGTGTCAATAATGCAAACATAATGCTTAGTCCACAGTATATTTAAGCTCCATGCATGTCTTTGTAAACATATCTTACTTGTTTAATGGAAAACAGTCTATAATTACTGTAGTTGTTTATGGATGTGTTTATTAGAAGCTTCTCATATTCAAAAACATCATCATTGTCTAGACAATTATCAAATTCTTGAATACCAACAACGGCTCTCGATCCACTCCACTGATTTTGTTAAGTCCTTTGATAGCGTACATCGGGAGACATTATAGAACATCGCAGGAGCTTATGGAATTCCTAGCCGATATGTCAGTATATTCTGCAACCTTTATCAAGTCTCAAGACTCATCATCGCGGGTGTCCTGCAGGGGTTTGTCCTCTTCCCCTTCCTGTTCCTGCTGGTTGTTGATCAAGTGGTTTGGAATCCCCTGGGCAAATGATAGTCATCTTGCCAATCTGGACTTTGCAGAAGACATTGCACTATTTGTTCAAACCGACATCATCCTGACAGCAACATATGTCTCTGAGACATGGAAACTGACAGTGTGCATTTAATGATGACTGGACATTTTCCACCAATGCTGGCTGTGGCAAATTCCACAAATATCGTACAGAAATCATATAACCAGCTGCTGCTGTCACAAGACCTATTTAATGGATCCAATATTGATAGCCTACACATGCGTTTTATTTTGCAACTGTTTACATTAACTTAAGACAAAACCGACAGTGCTTTCTCAATTTGGTACTCAGAGCACGCGCTTTGGAAATAATACATTTTTGTGACAATGCAACAATGACCGATTAAGCAATTGAATGTAACGCAAGCTAAAATCTTGTATCTCAGCGTACAGCAGCTCGATGTGAAAGGAAAGTCAAAGAGAGAGGACGCAATATAGCTGAATCACTCACGCTGTTTTCATCTGATGGTTTTTGTGGATTTATTTACTCATATAACCTACACACTATATTGAATACATTTTTTTGCAGCAATTTCCCATATTTTAAAGTCAAAAGCTGGAATGAGTAATACAATATATGCGCAATCCAGCAATGGATTAAGAACTTGATTAAACATAATTATATAATATAGACTACAGAGAATTGTTAAAAATATTTCCATGACTCTTCCATAACTTTCAGGGTTTATTTATTTTTACAAAGCTTTTGAGGCCTGGAAATTTCTGTTTTAAAATTCAATGACTTCCAGGTTTGTCATGACCGTAAGAATCCTAATGTGATGATCGGTGCGGGTCGGGTGCAGTTATCTAAATCAGACAAAAACAGAGGTGCGGGCAGTTGGCGGGTGGATAATTTATTTGAAGCTGCAGATTTGGGTGACGTTTTAGCTCATCCGCACATCATTAGCATGGACAAGTTATTATTATTATTATTTTGCCCTCACGGTAAAGGTGACATGCTTCTACAATTTTTGGACAGGTTGCTGTAAATTAAGGTAGCAAGTAAGGTAAAAGGTTAGTACACGCACACAAAGAAATGTTATCATTAAACACTTTCACTCAGAAAACTGATCAAAGTTTGTAATTAGCGGTATTCCACATTGAAACATAAGGTGAGCTTAAATGGTTCCACGTTGAGTAATGGTGAAAAAATTGCGGTTTCCATAAAGGAATAGTTCACCCAAAAATGAAAATCATAATTTATTCACCCTCATGTCATTCCAAACCTGTATGATTTTCTTTCTTTTGTGAATCACAAAAGAAGATATTTCGAGTCATCTGGATCCAAAAACATTGGACCCTACTGACTTTCATTGTATGTACAAAGAGAAAAAACACTTTCAGAGTATCGTCTTTTGATAAAGAAAGTCAAACAGGTTTAGAATGAGAATAAGGGTGAGTAAATGACAGAATTTTACATTTTTAAGGCTGATTTATCAAACCCACCACAAAATGTAAATAAATAAATAAATAAATACAATTTAGTTTTGTATGTAATAGCAGTATGCGCCTTGAGGTAATTAGGTCTTCTCAGCCTCCCAGACATACATTGAGTCCTTGAGGAGGGAAAAAAATCTGTATTGCAAGCTTCCCATCTGATCTCAGGACTTTATGTTTGTACTTCGCTACAGTGGCTGATAGAAGATTAGGTAGACACTGGCATATCGCAGACATGCATCTCGATGGCTCACAGAGTGTGCTTTCCAATTCAAGAGATGACCTTCTGAAAGAGCAGAACAAAACCAAAGTGAGAAAGGGAGAAAGTTGGGGGAGTTTCAGGAAGGGCACTGGAAGCTGATACTAATTCTCCGATTATAATCACAGAAATTGGCATCCTGGCTCCCTAAGATGGTCCTTAATGAAAAGAGATATTCAAAGTGTAGCTAGCGGTAAATGCTTATTATCTTAGATGTTCTATCGATCGTCTGGTTAATTCACCTTTGCTGAATGGGAAGGGGGATGGTTGAAGGGGTGTGAACTAATTACAAAGCATTGATGGCTTTGATTGAATCTGTTTGAGATGACTGACTCAGCAATGGGATTTCAATATACCTTGTCCCAGGGTAAGCATTGCAAATAAATGTACCTTAGTAAGCGTTTGGCTACAATGACTCGAAACATACAAGACTTAATTCAAGAAATTAGTTTAAAAAATGATTAAAATATGAGAGCGCACTACAGGGAGCTACAGGTCCATGATAATTTAAGCTATAAAACTGCTGTGATTTCAGCTCTGAGCACCTATATGAGGAGCTATAGTATAGAAAGCACATAATTTCAGCTGCAGAGCACCTATTATGTGAGCTAGAAACGGATTATGAATCTGAATACTTATAATCTGAGCTAAAGACCTACATTATTACAATATATTACACACATACAAGCCATTTTAAACATAAAAATGAGGCTGCACGTTTCACCCTCATCAAAACAAACTCCAATAACCATCCACCATAAACTGACCTCAAACACACTCTCAGGACGTGTACAGGTAGCTGTCAATCTGTGTTCACCGCTGATCAATAGGGAATTGCAACAGTATAATTTCTAAAAGAAGAGATCAATGGTCGCAATAAGTCTTTGTATGACAGGCCAAGGAGACCATATTTACATATTTAATGGGATATTATCATTCATAGAGGGACCTATTTTTTAAGTACATGTTGAAAGTAAATGCAACAGTGAGTAATAGAAAGTCAATGGACATTGTGAACTACTGTAAAAGAGTCTAAAGCAATCTTTAACAAATCACACCACATATTTTGCTCTGTTCCCATTTGCAACAATCCACTTAAGTGAAGAAAACATTCAATTATCACTTAAGGGTTTTTCATAAGTTTTGTAATTTAAAGGCTTTGTTGCAACCAGCCTTGATTGATGATTTCTTGGTCTGCCAGCTTTTACCAGAAGACAGTATGCTGGTAATAAACATACAACTCACCAGACTAAATCACCACAATTCAGGCTGAAGTACTTTTTCCAGCAGTGTTATCACTCATCAGAAGATTATTGTATCATTTTTATTGGATTTGTCTTACCTACTCCTATAACATGAAGCATAAAAATACATAATCTATGGCGGTTCTGTAATATGAGCTATACAGTTTTCGAAGTCAACATGAAACTTGCAACCCATTTTACTTCTGCAATCTGATGTTATTCAAGTGAAACAGGATATTCAATGGGAGAAAAAGTTTAAGAGGCGTTATACATTACCGTATGGGGCCAGTAAGAATTTTCAATGATTTTTACATTAAAATAAAAACATTCTATTTCAAGTAAGTGGTCCTTTTGAACTCTCCATTAATTAAAAATCCAGATTTTTTTTACATGGTTTCAACAAAATTACTGGACAAAATAAATATCAAATATTAAGCACCAACTCAGCATATTAAAATGATATCTGATTTCCGGCTTATGAAAATACAGATTTTCCATTACAAAAATAAATCACATTTTAAAATATATTTAAAGATAA